>NC_140990.1:288946503-289473186 GCF_052327205.1 Somniosus microcephalus
ATGGCCCAGCCGAGTCCAGCGCCCCGGTCAGCTCGAGGTCCGCAGCCGCTGTTCGTCCGCAGGCCACAAAGCACCCGAGCCCAGCGCCGGCGATGTCTCCACGGAGCTCCGTGCCCCCCCGCGCACTGACATGGCCCCGCCCTCCCGAGCTGGCTTGAAGAGCGCCGATTGCAGCTGAGAGACAGCCGGCGGGCCCGGTTGCCGGGGTAACCCTTCCCGCTCTCCAAGCCCCGCCCGAGAGCAGCACTCCCAAGAGCCCAGCCCAGCCCCGCCCGCCCACCCGCCCGAGCCGAGTGGGGAACAGAGAGACGCCGCGTCTCAGCTGCTCCTGCTGCGTGCGCACCCTTTACTAAGGTAGCGGCGCTCGGCTGAGGCCCGAACCTCCAGCCTTCACAAAGATGGCGGCGATCGGAGGCCGCTTGTTGACTGGGGCCGGGAGGTGCCTAGCTCGGGCGTGGGTGTGGAGGAGAGGCCGAGGCTTCGAGGCCTACCTGGAAAAACGGGGAAAGGTAGGAAAATTAATGAGATTAGATAAAAGATTTAGAAAGTAATTAACTTTTTTAAAAAACAATATGTGTTTTAAAAGCAACGTTTTTTTGAAAGACGCAGAAAGCGGGAAAAGAAAGGAAAAGTTTGGAATCAGGATGGCGGCGACTCACCTCGGTTCAGAACGATAAGGCCCGCCCACACACGCACCGATTGGTCGACCGTCAGGTCACCAAAGCGTAGGATTGGTCAATCATCCCGTCACTCGACCGTAGGAGGGCCCGGCCGCACGCGCCAGCAACCCGGCGTACGATTGGTCGACCTCGAGGTCACTCTGTCGCTAATGAGCGGATAATGAGATGCTAATGAGCGGAATTTTGAACGTTTTTCGGATACCGCGGGCGCGATTTTCGTCCGGCCGAAACGTAAATATGCTTACCACCGTTTCAGAAAGGTAAGCTTTCTTGCGACGTAAAGCACGCGTAGGTACGCTCTATAACTTTCGAGCGCATTGCCGGACAGACGCCCACGTGAGGACAGACAGAAGGACAGACAGAAAGAACGATCCGTTTATATATATAGATATATATACCTCACATAAGTGAATATTTTAATTCAGGTTTCAGTGATGCCAGTTGGGTTATCACTGTTGTGCCTGCTTCAGTGTATTATTTACTTTATACAACAGGACATTTCCTAGAAAATTAAACTCTCCCTGTAATGTCAAGACCACACAACTCTCTAGTCTTCAAACTGGGATGTAATGTTTGTATTTATATTTATATTTTAGAACTGCCCCCTCCTCCCACTGCCATGCACCAGGCAGTTATCTACTCTCTAATAATTTGTCAATGTAGACATTGTTTACTCATTTTGAATATAGGTTGAGCATCCCAAATCCGGAGTTCTGAAATCCAGAATGTTCTAGAATCCGGACTCCGTGGCAATTGGTGGTAGGGGTCCGGAATCCATAAAATGTTCCGGAATCCAGATACCCTGAGGGAGGCTCACCAAAAACTGGAAATAACGTAACCTGGGCCCAGGCACTTCCGGACTCGGCACGTGTTTCTGATGTCCGAAGTCCGGAAATATCACAACCTGGGCTCGGGTGTTTCCGGACTTCGGACATCAGAAACACATTCCGAAGTCCGGGGAAAAAAAAACGGCTCGGCCTCGGTCCCGGGGTTGCCGGATTCGGGACGCTCAACCTGTACCCGAACTACATTTACAATCCACCAGTGCTCAGTGCTTCACCTGTATGTATGACTGAAAAAACCAAAAGCATCACCAATTAGCTTCTTTAATTCCTTAAGCATTCTCTAATGTGTCCCATCTAGCTCAGGAGTTTTGTGGGAATTTATTCCTCTCAGTATCCACATAATATACTTTGTGCTAACTTATTTATGAGCTATGGATCAGCTAGACCTGTTTACTGCAAATTAAATTTGTATACAGTCATTTACAAAAGAAGAACTGAACAATCCATTCAATATATCTGCAATATCCTGATGATATGTAACAAAATAACCAATATGAATGGAGGTCTTGCCAATTTCATTGATTGGTTTTCTTTAAGGGTGTGACAGAGGAGCTTGATAAGGACCAGGCAGTGGATGTGGTGAACATGGATTTCAGTAAGACCTTTGATACTGTTCCTCTGGAAAGGCTAGTACCGAAAATAAAGAAAGCAGGAATCAGTAGAAATATTCTACAATGGATACATCATTGGTTGACCAACAGAACCCAGAGGGTGGTGGTACAGGGATTGTCATCAACCTGGAAGAATGTTACCAATGGGATCTCTCAGGGGTCTGTTTTGTTTGATATCTTAATAAATGATCTGGAGCTAGGAGTCAAAAGCACAGTAGCCAAATTTGCAGATGATTCAAAGCTAATGAAGGTAGACTGAAAAGCTGAACAAAATAAGCTACAGGAGGATTTGAATATACTTGGGAATTGGGCAGAGAGGTGGCAGATGAAATTCAATGTAGAGAAATGCAAAGTGCTTCACGTGGGGATAAAAATAATCCAGAAAGGGTAATGGAAAATTGCCCTTGCTCTTATCCAACAGGTTTGAGGCTTTTACTCCCTGTGAGGACAGGAACAGGGACTGCAGGGAGGTTGAGCAACCTGGCCACACTACCGTGGAACGAGGGGCCACTCAAGTGGGGGGAGTAAAAAGAAATGTTGTTGTGGTAGGGGATAGTATCATTAGGGGGATAGATAGGGTTCTTTGCAGCCGAGAGCGAGAGTCCCGAAGGCTGTGTTGCCTGCCCGGTGCAAGGGTTAAGGACATCTCTTCTGGGCTGGAGAGAAACTTGGAGTAGGAGGGGGAGGATCCAGTTGTCGTGGTCCATGTTGGTACCAATGACATAGATAGGACAAGGAAAGAGGTTCTGCTGAGGGAGTATGAGCAGCTAGGGGCTAAATTAAAAAGCAGAACCACAAGGGTAATAATCTCTGGATTACTACCTGAGCCACGAGCAAATTTGGCTAGGGTAAATAAAATCAGAGAGTTAAATGCGTGGCTCAAAGACTGGTGTGGGAGAAATAGGTTTTGCTTCTTGGGACACTGGCACCAGTACTGGGGCGGGAGAGAGCTGTTCCGTTGGGACGGACTTCACTTGGCCAGTGCTGGGACTAGAATCCTGGCGAATCGAATAACTAGGGCTGTAGAGAGGACTTTAAACTAATTAGTGGGGGGGAGGTTTCAAGAGAGCGAAAAATAAAAATGTCAGCGGAGAAGGCAATAGAGCAAGGTAGCAGTGGGGGAATTAAAAACCAGAGAGTGTCAGGAAGGGACAAAGGCCCAGAAATTGGGTTGTGGGCTCGCCAGGGCTGTAGCGCCAGAAATTTTGCGCCAGCGTTAATGCGGCAGCGCCCGACGAAAATTCGGTTGCACCGGCCCCAGACGGCGGCGGGCGCTAAAGGAGGGTTTTAGCGCCTGAAAACGGGCGTTGAATTGGGTTTCCCGGCGCTAATCCCCCGCTGCGGCACCCGATGCGGTGCGGCAGGCTGGGGAACTGCAGGCCTCCTCCTTCTGTTAAGGAGGAGCTGCCTGCAGCCGACAACTGTCCGGCGGATTCCCCCGACATCTGAGCCCGGCACCTCGGGGAAGTGCCGGGCTCGCAGCACACACTCATCAGGGCCGCGGGGGGGGTGATGCAGGAGTCCGGGAAGGGAGGTGCGGGCAGGCGGCCGCCGGGAACGCGGCCGGCCGCCGCTCCACCTTTATGCGCCGGCGCAAAGGCGTGTAAGAACACTTTTCACATTCGTTAGTTGCGCCTGCCACGGGCGAGGCGGGCGCAACTGAATTTGGGCTTGGGGCCGGGTTACCACGGCAACCGGGACGCTGCGCACACCGATGACGTCATCGGTGCCGGCGCAGCGCTACCGGCTAACGCCGATGGTAAGGCCCAAGTCAATTTGCAAAACGGCTATAAGTCCGGCGCAAGGCCCTCTAGCGCCGCTAATTGGGCGCTAAGCCCACTCAATTTCTAGGCCAGAATGTATAAAGATAAAGGTAGAGTAGTAAAGGGGGTAAAAGCAGGAATAAATTGTCACAAAACATATTTAAAAGTTCTTTATCTGAATGCACGCAGCATTCGTAACAAAATAGACGAGTTGACGGTACAAATAACTACACATGAGTATGATCTGGTGGCCATTACAGAAACATGGCTGCAAGGTGACCATGACTGGGAACTAAACATCCAGGGGTATTTGACAATTAGGAAGGACAGACAGGAAGGAAAGGGAGGTGGGGCGGCTATGTTAATAAAGGATGGAATCACTGCAATAGTGAGAAATGATATTGGGTCAAAGGATCAGGATAGTGAAACAGTTTAGGTGGAGATAAGGAATAATAAGGGGAAAATGTCACTAGTGGGCGTAGTCTATAGGCCTCCTAACAGTTGCAACTCTGTTGGTCGGAGTATAAATCAGGAAATAGTTGGAGCTTGTAATAAGGGAACAGCTGTAATCATGGGGGATTTTAACTTTCATATTGACTGGACAAATCAAATTGGGTAGGGCAGCCTTGAGGAAGAGTTCATAGAGTGCATTAGGGACGGGTTCCTTGAGCAGTATGTAACTGAACCAACCAGGGGGCAGGCAATCTTAGATCTGGTCCTGTGTAATGAGACAGGATTAATAAAAAATGTCATAGTAAAGGATCCCCTTGGAATGAGTGACCATAACATGGTTGAATTCCGAATTCAGTTGGAGGGTGAGAGAGTTGGATCTCAAACCAGCGTACTAAGCTTAAATAAAGGAGACTATGAAGGTATGAGAGCAGAGTTGACTAAAGTGGACTGGGAAAATAGATTAAAGTATAAGACGGTACATGAGCAGTGGTGTACATTCAAGGAGATATTTCACAACTTTCAAGAAAAATATATTCCAGTGAGGAAAAAGGGGCGTAAAAGAAAAGACAGCCATCTGTGGCTAAGTAAAGTAATAAAGGATAGTATCCAACTGAAAACAAGGGCATATAAAGTAGCCAAATCTAGTGGGAGGATAGAAGATTGGGAAGCATTTAAAAGCCAGCAAAGAATAACTAAAAGATTAATTAAGAAAGGGAAGGTAGATTATGAAAGTAAACTAGCTAAAAACAGATAGCAAGAGTTTCTACAGTTATATAAAAAGAAAAAGGGTGGCTAAAGCGAATGTTGGTCCCTTAGAGGACGAGACCGGGAAATTAGTGGTGGGGAACATAGAGATGGCAAAAACGCTGAACAAATATTTTGTATCAGTCTTTACAGTAGAGGACACTAAAAATATCCCAACACTGGACAAGCAGGGGGCTATAGGGGGGGGAGCTAAACATGATTAAAATCACTAAGGAGGTGGTACTCGTTAAGACAATGGGACTAAAGGCGGATAAATCCCCTGGACCTGATGGCTTACATCCTAGGGTCTTGGGAGAAGTAGCGGTAGGGATTGTGGATGCATTGGTGGTAATTTTCCAAAACTCCCTGGATTCAGGAAAGGTCCCAGCAGATTGGAAAACTGCTAATGTAACACCCTTATTTAAAAAGGGAGGCAGACAATAGGCTGGAAACTATAGACCAGTTAGCCTACCATCTGTGGTTGGTAAAATGTTGGAGTCCATTATTAAGGAAGCAGTAACAGGACATTTGGATAAGCATAATTTAATCGGACAGAGTCAGCATGGTTTTACGAAGGGGAAGTCATGTTTGACAAGTTTGCTCGAATTCTTTGAGGGCGTAACAAACAGGGTGGATAAAGGGGAACCAGTGGATGTGGTGTATTTGGACTTCCAAAAGGCATTTGACAAGGTGCCACACAAAAGATTACTGTACAAGATAAAAAATCACAGGATTGGGGGCAATATACTGGCATGGGTGGAAGATTGGCTATCTAACAGAAAACAGAGAGTTGGGATAAATGGTTCATTCTCGGGTTGGCAATCAGTAACTAGTGGTGTTCCGCAGGGGTCAGTGCTGGGACCCCAATTCTTTACAATCTATATTAACGATTTGGAGGAAGGGACCGAGTGCAACGTATCCAAGTTTGCCGACGATACAAAGATGGGAGGGAAAGCAGTGAGTGAGGCGGACATAAAAAACCTGCAAAAGGACACAGACAGGCTAAGTGAGTGGGCAGAAATTTGGCAGATGGAATATAATGTTGGAAAGTGTGAGGTTATGCACTTTGGCAGAAAAAATCAAAGAGCAAGTTATTATCTAAATGGAGAGAAACTGCAAAGTGTTGCAGTACAAAGGGATCTGGGGGTCCTGGTGCATGAAACACAGAAGGTTAGTATGCAGGTACAGGTGATCAGGAAGGCCAATGGAATCTTGGCTTTTATTGCAAGGGGGATGGAGTATAAAAGCAGGGAAGTCTTGCTGCAGTTATACAGGCTACTGGTGAGGCCACACCTGGAATACTGCGTGCAGTTTTGGTTTCCATATTTAAGAAAAGATATACTTGCTCTCGAGGCGGTTCAGAGAAGGTTCACTCGGTTGATTCCGGAGATGAGGGGGTTGACTTATGAGGAAAGGTTGAGTAGGTTGGGCCTCTACTCATTGGAATTCAGAAGAATGAGAGGCGATCTTATCGAAACATATAAGATTGTGAGGGGGCTTGATCGGGTGGATGCGGTGAGGATGTTTCCACTGATGGGTGAGACTAGAACTAGGGGGCATAATCTTAGAATAAGGGGCTGCCCTTTCAAAACTGAGATGAGGAGAAACTTCTTCACTCAGAGGGTAGTAAATCTATGGAATTTGCTACCCCAGAGAGCTGTGGAAGCTGCGACATTAAATAAATTTAAAACGGAGATAGACAGTTTCCTAGCTGATAAGGGAATAAGGGGTTATGGGGAGAGGGCAGGGAAGTGGACGTGAGTCTAGGTTCGGATCAGCCATGATCCTATTGAATAGCGGAGCAGGCCCGAGGGGCCGTATGGCCTACTCCTGCTCCTACTTCTTATGAAATGAAAGAGATCTGAGAGGTCCTGATTGACAATGAATTGGCACTATTGCAACAATGCTCGGTGGTAGTGAGTAAAGCAAATCAGATGTTGGGATGTATTAAAAGGTCAATATTGAGCCAAAATAGTGAGGTAATCCTGCCACTTTATAAATCATTGATGTGACCGTATTTATACAGTCCTGGTCACCGCAGTAGAAAAAGTATATTCCAGATATTGAAAGGATACGAAAGAGAGCAACCAGATTGAGGGGCTGCAGGGATTGGATTATGACGAGCGATTGTGTAAATTGGGCATGTGCTCACTGGCAAAGAGAAGGTGGAGAGGTGACATGTTTGCTGTTTTTAGAATTGTAAAAGGGACTAGGTAAGGTAGCCCATGACAAGCTGTTGCTCCTTGCCCAGAACACTAAAACCAGAGGACACAGCCTGCGCTTGAAGGGGGATAAATTCAAAACTAATCTGCAGAAATATTGGGGGGCATTTTAGCCTCGAGGAGCACATGGGTTTGGATTCAGTTGGGGGTGAAAACCGAGAAAAATGCAAGCGCGTTGGGAAGCCGGCTCCAGCCCACCGACTTCTGCGTTTAACTGGAGCGCATTGGGCTGCTTGTGCGCTGTGGGAACGTGTACCTCGATGTTCTTTCTGGGCTGTCTATGTGACCAGCACACGATGAGTTAAAACAGCTTTCTGCTGAGCATGGGATGAATTGTATAAAGAGGCCTAAAACAAGGATATCTCTATAGAAAAGATGGTGGAATGTGTAAAAGTCACTCAGTCATGTCTGTGATAACCTAGAATATGTCAGCTTGGTCACTTGTGGTTATGAGGATGGGAAGAGTTTGAGGGCAATATAACCATGGTAACAAAATGATTAGAAGAGTTAAGTGCATGCTTGTTTAATTCATGTTGTTATTCTGTGGTCACTTGCTGTACAGTACTATGATTTGTTGGTGGTATGCATGGAATGTGGAGATTGGTAAAACTGGTATGTGAGATGTGAGTGATCTACTGTGGAGCACCTCATATTGGTTTTGGATAGTATGATGTCTCAACAGCTCTCATACTGGTTTTGGATAGTATGATGAAGCTCTCATATGGGATTTCTGAAGTATGATGTCTTAAAGCCTCAACTCTCATACTGGATTCGTGAAGTATGATGTTTCATTAAAGACCTGATACTGCTTTGCTGCAACTGAATGTGTGTATAATCTGGCATTTAAAGTAATGAGACGAAAAAGAACAAGAAAGCAGTCCAACACGTGCAACCCCCTTGGGAGAGCCAGGTTGCCTATTAACATATGCTAATTGCTCACTTTGAGCAATATTTCAACTCACTTTCAAATTGAACGGCGCAGCCATGGGTTTCCAGGGCTTCCTGAAACTCGCCAGTGAAAACAAGGTGAGAACATAAGAATTAAGAGCAGGAGTAGGCCATACGGCCCTTCGAGCCTGCTCCGCCATTCAATGAGATCATGGCTGATCTTCGACCTCGACTCCACTTTCCCGCCCGATCTTCATATTCCTTGATGCCCCTAGAGTCCAAAAATCTATCTATCTCAGCCTTGAATATGCTCAACGACTGAGCATCCACAGCCCTTTGGGATAGAGAATTCCAAAGATTCACAACCCTCTGAGTGAAGAAATTCCTCCTCATCTCAGTCCTAAATGTTCTACCCCGTATCCTGAGACTGTGACCCCTCGTTCTAGACCCCCCAGCCAGGGGAAACATCCTCCCTGTGTCCAGTCTGTCTAGTCCTGTCAGAATGTTATACGACTCAATGAGATCCCCTCCCATTCTTTTAAACTCTAGTGAATACAGGCCTAGTCGACCCAATCTCCCCTCATATGTCAGTCCTGCCACCCCAGGAATCAGTCTGGTGAACCTTCGCTGCACTCCCTCTATGGCAAGTATATCCTTCTATGGCAAGTATATCCTTTCTTAGGTAAGGAGCCCAAAACTGTACACAGTACTCCAGGTGTGGTCTCACCAAGGGCCTGTATAACTGTAGTAAGACATCCTTGCTCCTGTACTCAAATCCTCTTGCAATGAAGGCCAACATACCATTTGCCTTCCTAACTGCTTGCTGCACCTGCATGTTTGCTTTCAGTGACTGGCGTACAAAGACACCTAGGTCCCTTTGTACATCAACATTTCCCAATCTATCGCCATTTAAATAATACTCTGCCTTTCTGTTTTTCCTACCGAAGTGGATAACTTCACATTTATCCACGTTATACTGCATCTGCCATGTATTTGCTCACTCACTCAACTTGTCTAAATTGCCTTGAAACCTCTTTGCATCCTCCTCACAACCCCACCTAGTTTCATGTCATCAGCAAACTTGGAAATATTACATTTGGTTCCCTCATCCAAATCATTGATCTATATTGTGAATAGCTGGGGCCCAAGCATTGATCCCTGCGGTATCCCACTAGTCACCGTCTGCCACCCCGAAAAAGACCCATTTATTCCTACTCTCTGTTTCCTGTCTGTTAACCAATTTTCAATCCATGCCAGTATATTACCCCCAATCCCATGTGCTTTAATTTTGCACACTAACCTCTTATGTGGGACTTTATCAAAGGCCTTCTGAAAATCCAAATACACCACATCCACTGGTTCTCCCTTATCTATTCTACCAGTTACATCCTCAAAAAACACCAGTAGGTTTGTCAAACACGATTTCCCTTTCATAATTCCATGTTGACTTTGTCTAATCCTGTTGATATTTTCTAAGTGTCCTGTTATCACATCCTTTATAATAGACTCTAGCATTTTCCCTACTATTGATGTTAGGCTGACCGGTCTGTAGTTCCCTGTTTTCTCTCTCCATCCTTTTTTTAAATAGTGGGGTTACATTTGCCACCCTCCAATCTGCAGGAACTGTTTCATAATCTATAGAATTTTGGAAGATGACAACCAATGCATCCACTATTTCCATGGCTACCACTTTTAGTACTCTGGGATGCAGATTATCAGGCCTTGGGGATTTATCAGCTTTCAGTCCCATTCATTTCTCCAGCACAATTTTTTTACTAATACTAATTTCCTTTAATTCCTCCTTCTCACTAGACCCTTGGGCCTAGAAATTCAGTATAGCCACGTTTGGGGCGCTACAGCATGGCGTTCGCTAACTTTTGCACCCGGCGCAACTTAGCGCCACCTTCGCCGATATTCAGTTGCATCGCCCCAAGAGGTTGCTGCTGCGCGAAAGCAGGCGATGCACGACTATCATTAGGTGCTAAGCCGGCGATCCGGGGCGCAAACACCGAAGGCGGGCACAGCGCAGGTGCGGCGAGGTGCTCATTGAGGGCAGACAGTCAGGCGCCGGTCAGCACTTAAAGGGGGAGGGTGGAATTGCTTGGCTGCCATGCCCTGCACACTGCAGCCCTAAGGCAAGCCCTGAACACTGCTTCTGGAACAGCTCCACGCCCAGGAGAATGGAGAAGGCCAGGGAGAGAGCGCAGCGCTTCGGCGAGGGTGACCTGAGGCTGCTGGTTGGCGCAGTGGACCGCAGGCGCCATATCCTCTTCCCTGAGGGTGGCAGGAGGCCGCTGCCCGCCGAATATCAGAAAGCATGGAGGGATGTGGCAAACAGGGTCACGTCCAACAGCGTGGTTGGCAGGACACCAACCCAGTGCCGGAAAAAATTCAACGACCTCACTCGGGTTGTCAGGTTGAGTACCCTTTCCAGTATCCTCCTCATCCCTGCATGTGCACCTCACTTTATGGCCAAACAGGTCTGAAAGCCCTAATGGCCAGCCCTCATCCAGCAGCTATGGGACTGTCATGAAAAGCACTTGCGCAATCAGGACTTTAGACACTGTCAGGGCTATTCGACCATGGGAGGCAGTGCGGGCAAGATCAGGACTTGACATTGTCAGGGCTAATCGAACATGGGAGGCAGTGCGGGCAAGATCAGGGCTTGACACTGTCAGGGCTAATCGAACATGGGAGGCAGTGCAGGCAAGATCAGGGCTTGACACTGTACTTAGAGGCGGTCCTTTCTCTTGCAGGCCAAGCTGGCGCATAACAGAAGACAGCAGCGACAGACCGGGGGAGGCCGTCCTGACCTGAGACAGCTGAGCGACCTCGAGCAGCGAGTGGAGCGGATCATGGCAGGCCGGCTGAGTGGCCCTGTCGCCACTGGAGATGCTGACCCTGTTCTGGGCACCAATTGTAAGGTCATCACCTTTTTGACCTCTCCCTTTCCACTTGCGCCTCACACCAGCATCCTTTGCCACTATCGAACCAATGCAGTGCACAGCAGCACTCATGCCTCCCTCGCTGCTGCCCTCTCCTCACTCTAAAGCAACTCTTGTGCCTCCCTGCTTTCAGATGGTGACTCGCCAGGTGAGGAGGCGGCCCCTCAAGCTGGCACTGTGTCCGAGTCAGACATAGAGGAGGAGGAAGAGGAAGCCAGCCCATCAGGGACACCCTCAGCCGAGGCAGCCCATGGCCATGATGGTGACACGTCTTCCCTGGAGGGGAGCAGGGGGGAAGGGTCGGAGGATAGTGAAGCTCTGGGGACCAGCGGGCTGCAGCAACGCGGGAGGGGTGGGGAAGCTCGGCGGCCTTCTCCCCGGAGGGTGAGTGCGGCCTCCAGTCCTGCTATGGTGAGCGCAGGAGGTGCGGCTCCTAGCGGAAATGGGCGCCCAGGCTGAGCGCAGGCACACTGAGCTCATGGCTGCAGTGGCAAGGATGCCTGACTCCAGAGAGTCACTGGCAAGGAGTGTGCAGGAATTCGGGGCAGCACAGGCCAGGAGTCTGCAACAATTCAGTGCAGCACAGGCCAGGAGTCTGCAACAGTTCAGTGCAGCACAGGCCAGGAGTCTGCAGGACATCGCGGCAGCACAGGCTAGGAGTCAGCAGGACTTTGCTGCTTCACAGGCGGCTTCTAGCCAAGTGCTCAGTCGTGCTGTGCATTCACTGGCTGCTGTCATGCAGACACAGACCAGGGCCACATGGGCACTAATTGCTGCCACACTCGCTGGATCGGCCAGGCATCGCCGGGGCACTCACTGTGCCGCAGCAGCCCAGCAGTCTGTGCCTCAGCAGATTGCTGCGCATGCTGCAGTGCTGGCCCGTGCGCGTGCCAATGTATCAGCCGACCAGGGAGTGCCTGTGATCTGTCAGGTTGGCAGCATTCCTGCAGCCAACACTGTCACTCCTCCATTGCAGCTGCCACCAGCTGTTGGACAGACTGCTGCCGCCCAAGCAGAGTTGGAGCAGTCAGCAGCCGGCCCCGCCAGTCCCAGAGCTGGTCCAGGCCGACCCCCAAGGGCATCTGCCGTCTCATCATCTGGCCCTCAGCAGCCTTCCCCCAGCCTTGCTGCAGCCACTGGGGTCCCATTGAGGAGGAGCTGCAGGGCGGGTAGGGGCCAGTCACGGAAGCGAAACGGATCACCCTCGCAGGGGAAAAGTAGAAGGTGTGGCCAAATGTTTTGTTTTACTTATAAAAGCCGAGACTGCTGTATTTGTTTCATATTTAAAGGCCGAGACTGGTATATTTGTTTTACTTGTAAAGGCCGAGACTGGTGTATTTGTTTCATATTTAAAGGCCGAGACTGGTATATTTGTTTTACTTGTAAAGGCCGAGACTGGTGTATTTGTGTTTTGGGGGGGGGGGGTTCTCGCCATTAGTTTGTCATGTGGGAAGGGCACAGAGGTATCATCGTAAAAAATGTTCTTAAATCGCACTGTCCATGCTTTCTTTTGGAAGTCCTGGTTGCCCTGCTCGGCTGAGGGCTTGTGGAGCGGCTACATTCATCTTCTGCCATTGGCACAAGCCATTCCCTGAGAGGGGGCCTAGAACCGACTTGCAATAAGCCGCCGACAGGCGGCCCTTGCACTTTCTGCCTCCCTCCTGTGCTGGTCCTCCTCCTCCTCCTCCTCCTCCTCCTCCTCCTCTGGTGGTCCTCCAATGTCTGCTGGCAGTGGCTGAGTCCTGCGGATAGCCAGGTTGTGCAGCATGCAGCACACGACAACGAAATGGGATACAAGCGAGTACTGTAGGGCTCCCCCGGAACGATCCAGACAGCGGAACCGTTGCTTCAGCACGCCGATTGTTTGCTCAATGATGTTCCTGGTTGCTTGATGGCTGTCATTGTATCCCTCTTCAGCAGGGGTGCTGGGCGCACGGAGTGGGGTCATCAGCCAGGTGCACAAAGGATAGCCTTTGTCCCCGAGAAGCCATCCTCGTGGGTGAGGCTGGGCCTCGAACATGTCTGCCACAGAAGTCTGGCGCAGGATGAAGGCATCGTGGCTGCTGCCTGGAAAGCGGGCATTGACAGCTAGGATGAGCTGCCTGTGGTCACACACCAACTGCACGTTGAGCGAATGGTAGCCCTTCCCGTTGCGGTAATCCTCGGCATTCTCCAGAGGTGCCCGCAAAGCCACATGCGTGCAGTCAATGGTGCCCTGCACCATGGGGAAGCCCGCTAATGCTGCAAAGCCCATTGCACGCTCTTGCTGCTTGTCAACGGTCATGGGGAAGGAGATGAACTGACGTCTCCTCCTGAAAAGGGCATTGGTCACCTGGCGGATGCAGCAATGTACCGCAAACTGGGAGATGTTGGAAATGTCCCCAGTAGCGGATTGGAAGGAGCCGGTGGCATAGAAGTTGAGAGCCACCATCACCTTCACTGCCACCGACAGAGACGTCCTGCTCCTCAGCTGTGGCTGCAGATCTCCGCGAAGCAGGTGGCAGATCTCAGTGACCACCGCCCTTCTGAATCGCAGCCTCCGAACACACTGCTCCTCAGACATGTTCAGATATGAAAACTGCTGGCGGTATACCCTGGGTGGGTAAGGCCTCCTTTGCCGACGCCTGTTGCCCCTTCTCCGTCTGGCTATGACTGGCACTCTCTCACGGCGTCTCTGAGCCCTTTGAATGCAATGGAGAAGCCCAACGTTTCCACCCATTGCAGCCCCCATTATATGTTTCCAATCAATGCTATGACACTGAAGTTAAAGACAAGTGCAAAGCTGTGGCCTGAAGCCACAAGTACCTGTGCGAGTGTTGAGCCAAACCAGAAAGCTCTCTACCTTTGTCTCTCTCCAAAGATCCGTCTCTCACAAAGAAGGAGTGGTGCAAAATGGCTGCCATTTATACTGCAGGAGGAGTCCCCTTTAATTAGCGCGCCCCGCAGCGACTGGGAACTGTTCCCCTCTACCAGTCGCTAGGGGCGCCAGGCGCACAATAGGCCGGCGCCACCGAATTTCCGGTTCGGGGTGCACAAAGGGCGTTGCACCATGAAATGACGTCAGGACCTGCGCGCGCAGCTGAGCGCGCGCAAAGGTTTTGCGCCACCGCTAAATCTTAACTGAAGTTCGCGAGAGGCGCAGATCGCGCTGCGCCCGGGCGCTAGCCACTTAGCACCCCACTTCTCCTCCTCCTAAGGCGCTAGCGGCTGGTGCAAACAACTGAATTCCTTAGTATTTCTGGGAAGTTATTTGTGTCCTCTACCATGAAGACAGAACCAAAGTATTTGTTTAATTGCTCTGCCATTTCCTTGTTCCCCATTATAAATTCTCCCGTTTCTGACTGTAAGGGACCTACATTTGTCTTCACTAATCTTTTTCTTTTTACATACTTGTAGAAGCTTTTACAGTCCGCTTTTATGTTCCTTGCAAGTTTATTCTCATACTCTATTTTTCCCCTCTTAATCAATCTCTTGGTCCTTTTTTGCTGAATTCTAAACTGCTCCCAATCCTTCGGCTTGCCCATGATTACTGTAGTACCCTTGTTACATGCATCTCTAATTTCCTGTTTGATGCCGTCCCCTACATTACCACTGCTGTTTGGAGGCCTATATACAACTCCCACCAATGTTTTCTGCCCCTTCGTGCTTCTTAGCTCCACCCAGACTGATTCTACATCTTGATTTTCTGAGCCAATATCCTTTCTCACTACTGCTCTGATTTCATCCTTTACTAACAACGCCACCCCACCTCCTTTTCCTTTTTGCCTGTCCTTCCTAAATATTGAATATCCTTGGATATTCAGCTCCTAGCCTTGGTCATCCTGCAGCCATGTCTCCGTAATCGCAATTATATCTTATCCGTTTTCATCTATTGGCGCTTTTAATTCATCTACCTTATTACAACTGATTTGTGCATTCAGATACAGTGCCGATTTGTCTTTTTTAACATTTTTAGACATCTTAACATTTTTTTGTACTATGGCCCTATTTGTCTTACCATTTTTTGTTACCCGGACACTATTTGTTAGTGCACTCTTTTGTTTGTACGCCCTGTCCCTTCCTGACACAATCTGGTTATCTTTACCCCAATCACTTTCCTGCACTGCTTCCTTGTCTTTTCTCTTTAGCATTCTAGACTTTAAATTACTTCAGAAGAACATTGGAAGGTTAGTAAATTGGGCAGATAGATGTTGGATGAAATCTAATATGAAGGAATGTGACAAGATTCAGTTTGGAAGGAAGAATAACAAGAGGTAATGGACAGTTTGGGGTAACATTTTAGAAGGAATAGAACAGCAGAGGCACTTAGGGATTCAGATACATAAAACTTTGTAAGTGGGAGGACAAATTGACAAAGCTGTAAAAATGTATGGTATCCTTGGTTTTATAAATAGGAGTACAAAATAGTAGAGTAAACAGGTAATGCTAAACCATGCAAATCAAGAATTAAGCCTCTGTTGGAATATTGCAACCAGTTTTAGATACCCTAATATTCGGATGGATATCAAAGCCATGTAAAGGATGCAGAAGTAACTTATTACTTTACAGTTAAGATGACATCTGAGAGGTGCTCGAAATTATGAGGTTTTGATAAGGTAATTAGGGAAAACTATTTCTGCTACTCGGTGAGTTGATAACTGAACAGCATAAATTTAAGATCCTCACCAAAAGAATAAGTAAGGTTATGAGAATTATTATCATTCTTACACATAGTTAGGGTACAGAATGCCCCACCAGATACAATAGTGGAAACAATGGGCTGGAAATTGCAGTCAGAGGCGTACCTCCAGAGTATGCCTCCGACCCGCGAAACCTTTACGAACCTACCTCCAGCCGCCCCGGCTGCGTAGAGTTGCAGTCTCAGGCCTCCAGGCGTACGGCAGCGTAAAGACCCATGGATCCCAGGGACACAGGTGGTTCGGAAGTGTCCCTGGGATCACGAGGGCCCGGTCCACCAATGACAAAAGAGGATTCCACTGCAATCATTTATGATGGGAATACCCTAATGATATGCAATGGAATCCCCAAATAATTATACAGTTTACAGAATTCTAATAATTATAAATGTACTGAGTTTCAATTTTATTCATAAGTCCCTTCATTGCACCAATCTCAATAAAAATTAAATTTTTTGATAAATAATTATGAACATCTTAATCCAGGCCAATATTTGCATAAGCTCATTTAAAGTGTGTGTGCATTATTTTGGATTTTTAAATGTTTTATTTAAGCCTTATATATACCCTTATATGCTGATGAAAGCAGGCCCTATGCCTGCTTTTGTCAGCCATAAGAGTTGCGTGAGCAATTGCTGGGCAGTTGTTGGGCAAATAGCGCAACTCTGTGGCAGCAATACTGAGTTTTCATGCGGTTTGGATGATTTGTCCAGGCGTAGCTTGACAGATCGCAAGTTCCGGATATCATGCATGCGGAAATCTGGAACTTCAGAGGCCTTTCAAATGGATTACAATGGAGATCGCAATTTCAGCCCCAATAGTTTTTAGAAGGAAAGTGGATAAACATCCGAGAAAGAGCATTTAAAAATACTATGGGGAAAGGACAGGGGAATTGGACCTTGTCGATAGCTCTCTCAGGGATGCAGTAAAGGCATGCTGGATAATTGGCCTCCTTCTGTGGTGTAAAATTCTATGACTATGAGTACAGTAATAGTTAATGGTTAAAGTCTGTTACAGCACAGAACCAGGCCATTCGGCCCAACTGGTCTATGCCGGTGTTTATCTGATAAATTCTTAAGTTGGTGGGATAATGCAATGGCTGATTTTATTTCAGACTCTGGAACATTCTCTCTGGATACAAGATTCAATATAAGAGACCCTGGAGTGTAATTGCTGCAGTATGCTTGCTCCCATCAGAGGGCCCTCTATTGTTCAATTCACAATATGTAGTACATTATGCAAGTACAATGCATATCATTTTCCCCTCTCAGAATTTCAAGGTGACAACAACCATCTCCAAGAATGAGCCTGGCTAACAGCAAATACCTCATAATAATTAAAGCATGTTTTTAAACCATAGTACTTTCCCAGTAATACAGGAAAGATGGGTTATACCAACCCTAGAACCATAATGAAAACTATGACACTCATAACTTTCTACAATTCCAAACCATTTGGAGGTTTTCTTGACCTCTGAGGATATCTTTCAGTAGGTTTGACAATGGTTGAGGTAGAACTGATAACAAGAGCAGTAGATGGATCCCTGCTATTATGATTGTCATCATATCATACTAGGGATGAGAAGGTACAAGAGTAAATTCAGCACTCCCACCCTCAGCCAATTGCACTCAAAGGGAGCTCAAGGGTACGGTAGCAGAGTGGTTATGTTACTAGACTAGAAATCCAGAGGCCTGGACTAATGATCCGGAAACATGTTTTCAAATCCCACCATGGCAGCTGGGGAATTTAAATTCAGTTAATTAAATAAATCTGGAATATCTCGAATAAAAAGCTAGCATCAGTAATGACCATGAAACTACCGGATTGTCATAAAAATCTATCTGGTTCACTCATGTCCTTTAGGGAAGGAAATCTGCTGTCCTGGTCTGGCCTATATGTGACTCCAGACCCACAACAATGTGGTTAACTCTTAACTGCCCTCTGAAATGGCGGCTCACCTTCTCAAGGGCAATTAGGGATGGGCAATAAATGCTGGCCTTGCAGTGACACCCACATCCCATGAATGAATAAAAAAAATGTTATAGAATCAGAACTATAGTGATGACATCTGTTCCCTGCAACCAGGCATCCTGCTGGGAGAATTTACTCTATAGTTACAATGGGACATTTGAAAGAATTAGGATATACTAACTGGAGCAGAAAAGGTTATGGAGATCAAATAGAATTGTTCAAAATTAAGAAAGAACTGAAGAATATAAATAGTGATAGATTATTTGCAGTGGTTGGTGAATCGGTAACAAGGGAGCATAACGCTAGGATTAGTATTACAAGCATAAAGGGGAAGATTAGAAGAAACATTCTCATATATAAAGAAATATTGGAATTTGAAATGCATTCCCATAAGTGACTATTGAAGTTAAGTGAATTTCAACAGTTAAACACTTAAAAAAATTATTAAAGGGTAGAAGAAAGAGCTGGGAAATGAGACTGGAGTAACTAGTTCTGATGCGGAGCGTGCATCGGCATAAGTTGAATGGCCTCCTTCTGCACTGAAATTTCTATGATTCTTTGTTATACTGGCTGGGAAATAAAATTGGGCTGTTGCTGGGTGGAAATTCCCAGTTGTCATCAGTTCAGTTCAACCACATTGAAAATGGTGGTCCAGGAGGACTGGAAGGAGTGCCAGTCTACTGGCAGCAGTGATTATAACATAATAATGGGCCGTATTTTCCGTGCAGAGGCCTCCGATCTGGAAAAATCTACGCACTAACCTGAGGGCTCCTGGGGCACCTACACTTCCGATCCTGGGCCTCTCCAAACTCCAAGTGTGCAGGACCTACGTATCCCAGAGGCGCATGCGGTTCGCAAGCGTCCCTGGGATCATGTGGGCCAGGCCAGCCAATAGAAGAAGGGAATCTCCCTTCATATACTTGTCAGGTAGACCTGTCAAATATATGAATGGAGATCAATGAAAAAATAGTAAAACTTTAAATAAATTTTTAAAAAACCATCACCTTTTTAAAAATAGTTGAAATTACAATAAATTAAATATTTTAAACAAACATTAAATTTTTTGAAAAAAATAATTAAAGTATTTACGGGGCTAAAAATAAACTTACCTTTCTTAAAGTATTTTTAAATGATAAATGACTGAAAAATTTTTTTTTTTTTTTACTTTTTCAACTCTTATCCTGGTTAAAACAAGCCTTGCGCCTGCTTTCACCAGGCATAAGAATTCTAAGGGTTTTCTGCGGGCAGAGGGTCTCCAGAAAGCGGAACTATTCGCCTGCAGAGGCCCTTCTCCAGGGCAGGCGTCCGATCTGTCAGGAGCATTCTTGACTGATCGGAAATGCCAGTTTTCAGCGCATGCGCTGTGCATGCCTGAAACCCGCATTTCCGATGTCCCTTTGGGTGTGTACACAGCGCATACCCACCTGTAGGGATCGGAATATCCGGGCCAATATTTCTTTAAGATGATCTTTATAATCTATTTTAAATTACAACCCAAGATTCAATACTACATATTTATTGTTAATAGCTGATCTGATTTATACTTCACTTACATTCCATTGTACTCAGCACTATTTTAGAGATTCTACTAAGCACTATTTTAGAGAGTGTTACACAACTTTGTTTGGCAAAAAAAGTTTCCTTGTTATATAGCTGCAAAACCTTAGCATTCAAAATGTAGAGAGCTGTGTCTTTTCAATAAATGCATAGTTTCATTGCTTAATCATTGCCATTTGTGTCTAATTACATTTAAGAATATAAGAACATAAGAAATCGAAACAGGAGTAGACCATACGGCCCCCCTGAGCCATTCAATAAGATCATGCAGATCATCTGCATCAACTCCACATTGCCGTCTTATCCCCATATCCCTTGATTCCCTTAATGCTCAAAAATCTATCGATCTCAGTCTTGAACATACTCAATGACTTGAGCATCCACGGCCCTCTTGGGTAGAGAATTCCAAAGATTCACAACCCTCTGCGTGAAGAAATTTCTCCTCATCTCAGACCTAAATGGCTGACCCTTTATCCTGTGATCCCTAGTTCTAGACTCTCCAGCCAGAGAAAACAGCCTCTGAGCATCTACCCTGTCAAGCCCCCTCAGAATCTTATATGTTTCAATGAGATCACCTCTCATTTGTCTAAAATCCAGAGAATATAGGCTCATTCTCCTCAAACTCTCCTCATAGGACATCCCTCTCATCCCAGGAATCAGTCTAGTGAACCTTCGTTGCACCCCCTCTAAGGCGAGTATATCCTTCTTTAGGTAAGGAGACCAAAACTATACACAATACTCCAGGTGTGGTCTCACCAAAGCCCTATATAATTACAGCAAGACTTCCTTACTCTTATACTCCAGCACCCTTGCAATAAAGGCTAACATATAATTTGCCTCCCTAATTGCTTGCTGTACCTGCATGATAACTTTCTGTGATTTGTGTACAAGAACACCCAAATCCCTCTGAATACCAACATTTACTAGTCTCTCACCTTTTAAAAAATATTCTGCTTTTCCATTCTTCCTACCAAAGTGGATAATTTCACATTTTCCCATATTATACTTCATCTGCCACCTTCTTGCCCAATCACTTAACCAGTCTATATCCCTTTGCAGCCTCTTTGCGTCCTCCTCACAACTTACTTTCCCACCTAGCTTTGTATCATCAGCAAGCTTGGATATATTACACTGGGTTCCCTCATCTAAGTCATTGATATAGATTGTAAATAGCTGAGGCCTAAGTAGTGATCCTTGTGGCACTCCACTACTTACAACCTGCCAACCCAAAAAAGATCAGTTTATTACTGTTCTCTGATTTCTGTCCATTAACCAAGTCTCAATCCATGCCAATCCCATGAGCTCTAATCTTGTGTAACAACCTCTTGTGTGACACCTTATCGAATGCCTTCTCAAAATATTACATCTACTGGTTCCCCCTGTCAACTCCAATTGATTAATTAAACACGATTTCCATTTCACAAAACCATGTTGACTCTGCCTAAGCATATTGTGATTTTCTAAGCGCACTGTTACAACATCCCTAATACATTCTAGTGTTTTCCCTACTACAGGTAGACTATCCTTTATCCGAAAACCTCGGGACCAGCCGAGTTTCGGATAAAGGAGAATTTCGGATTTCGGAAGGTGGGTCGGCGGGGGTGTCGACGGGGGTCCGCGGGGGGGTCGGCGGGGGGTCGTGCGCATGACTTACGCTGACGCTCAGCGTAAGTCAGTCGGGGTCGTCGGGGCCAGCGGGGTCCGCGGGGGGGGGTCGGCGGTTGTCGGGGCTGGTGGGGTCGGCGGTTGTCGGGGTCGGCGGGGGGGGATCGGCGGTTGTCAGGGCTGGCGGGGTCCGCGGGGGGGGGGGTCGGCGGTTGTCGGGGTCGGCGGTTGTCGGGGTCCGCGGGGGGGTCGGCGGTTGTCGGGGCTGGCGGGGTCGGCGGTTGTCGGGGCCGGCGGGGTGGATCGGCGGTTGTCGGGGCCGGCGGTTGTCGGGGCCGGCGGGGTCGTCGGCGGTTGTCGGGGTCGGCGGTCGTCGGGGCCGGCGGGGTCCGCGGGGGGGGTCGGCGGGGGGTCGTGCGCACGACTTACCCTTTCTCTGAACTTCCGAAACCGGAACCCTCTAAAAACCGAAGGTTTTTTCGTTCGTACGCACGACTTACGCTGAACGAAAAAACCTTCGGTTTTTAGAGGGTTTCGGTTTTCGGAAGTCCAGATAAAGGGTAGTCTACCTGTATTGATATCAGGCTATTTGGCCTATAGTTCCCTGTTTTCTCTCTCCCTCCTTTCTTGAACAGTAGGGTTACGTTTGCTACCTTCCAACCCACAGGGACCATTCTAGAATCTAGGGAATTCTGGATCAAATCATCCATTATCTCTGTAGCCACCTCTTTTAAAACCCTCATACCTACATAATTGGCATCCTCATTACTCTCACTTCCAACATTTAAAAATCTGTTGCTTTTAATCAAAGATAATGTAGTGTCCGTGTGTTGATAAAGACACTGAAGACAGGAGTTGGTTCATAGGTATTTACTAAGCAAAGTCTGGGGGGGGGGGGGGGGTTCTAACGGATATACACAATACACAGGCTTATATAGCCCGAGTGGCAATCGCCGGCACCACAGCACACCTGGGGCTCTTAAAGGCACATACACTACAATTCCTCCCCTTTTAGCTAACCAGTACATCATATTTTAAGTAATTATTAATTTACATGTTATAAGCAAAATAATATACATTGCTGTAGTTAATTAATTATAAGTCAGTCTCTCAGGAGGCTTCCTGACTCGGTCCGGATAACGCCTCGGGGGTGTAGTAGTTCCTGGTGGTGTAGTAGGTTCTTCTGGCAAGGCTGATTCGGCTTGAATGCTAGTGTCGGGTTCATCGGGTTCCAGTATCACCGGATCGGAGGTAGATATGGGTATCTCTACTTCATCATTAGATGTATACAGTTGTGGTGTAGGTTGTCCCTTTTCGGATGACTATGATTTGGTCAGCATGGCGCCTTATTATGCTTTCTCCGATGTCCACGGTATACATCAGTGGTCCTAGTCATGTGCAGATAATTCCTGGCTGCCATTTCTCGGTACGGTAGTCCCGAGCCAAAACTTGTTGACCTATCTGGAAGGTTCTAGTTGGCCTTTCATTCATGCCTTGAAACTGCTGGTTCTCCACGTCCCTTCTGATGTTGGGCTTGACCAAATCCAGCCGGCATCTTAGGTTTCTATTGAAGAACATCATGGCGGGAGTTTGGTTGGTAACCATGTGTGTTGCATTCCTGTATGCGAATAAGAAGTTATCCACCTTGTGCTGAAGTTTTATGTCTTCATTACCCATGGCCTTTATGGCCTTCTTGAAGGTCTGGACAAACCTTTCAGCCAATCCATTGGTGGCGGGATGGTATGGGGCGGATGTGTAGTGCTTAACCCCATTGTTTTTTAAGAACTTCCTGAATTCTTCGGACACAAATTGCGGTCCATTATCAGAACAGATCTGTTCCGGCAGCCCATTCCTGGCAAATATGGTCCTTAATACTGTGATGGTTTTTTCTGTGGTGGTGGAGGACATCTTTATTACCTCCGGCCACTTGGAGTGTGCATCAACCGCGATTAAGAACATTGAGTCCATAAATGGACCAGCAAAGTCGATGTGTACCCTTTGCCAGGGAGATGAGGGCCACTCCCATGGATGTAGAGGGGCTTGTGGTGGAGCGTTTTGGACCTTCTGGCATCTTAGGCAGCTCTTGGTCATTTCTTCGATGTCTCCATCGATACCTGGCCACCATACAAACGCTCTGGCTAGGTTCTTCATTTTCACTCCACCCAGATGCCCCTCGTGAAGCTCCTTTAGCACTTTATCCTGGAGTTTGGGTGGAATCACCACTCTGGATCCACACATCAAGGTTCCTCGGCACACTGACAGCTGTTCTCTTCTTTGTGAGAATGCTGGCAACAGTGGTTCGCCATGTGCTGGCCATCCCTTCACTGTTAAATCATAGACCCGTGAAAGAGTCGGGTCATTTCTCGTTTCCCTTTCAATGGCAGAATTTGTTACTGGTAGACATTCCACTATGGTAGAGTGGAACATCTCCATTGGGTCTACTGTAGGTGCCTCTTCTACCGTTGGCAACGGTAGGCGCGATAAACCGTCAGCATTCCCATGCTGTTTTGACCCTTTGTATTCTATGTTGTATTGGTGTGCCCCTAGAAAAAGGGACCACCTCTGTAGCCTTTGCGCTGTCATAATGGGAACACCCTTTTTAGGGTTGAATATTGAATATGGAGATGAGGGGTTGATGGTCAGTCAACAAGGTAAATTTTTGTCCGTGTAGGTAATGGTTGAATTTCTTCACTCCCCATACCAGGCTGAGTGCTTCCCTGTCGATTTGGGCATAGTTATGCTCAGCTGAGTTCAATGAGCGTGATGCAAAAGCTATCGGCCGTTCCGAGCCATCAGGGAATTTATGCGATAATACTGCTCCTATGCCGTAAAGGGATGCATCGCACGCCAGTCTGATCGGCAGTGATGGGTTGTAATGAGCCAAAACTTCTTTGGATGTGATTAAGTCTTTGCATTTATGGAAGGCACTTTTGCAGTCTTCGTTCCATTTCCAAATTACTCCTGTTTGTAGCAGTTCATTAAGAGGGTGTAGAAGAGTTGATAAGTTCGGTAAAAATTTATGATAGTAATTTATTAATCCCAGGAACGACCTTAATTGTGAAACATTTTCAGGTGCTGGGGCTTTTATGACCGCCTCAATTTGTTCAGGTGACTTATGCAACCCTTCCTTATTTATTATGTGGCCACAATATGATATTTGATTTCGGAAAAATTCGCACTTGGGGCGATTTGCTCGTAGGCCCCGTTCTCTCTGCCTAGTGAGCACCTGCTCTAAATTGGCAAGGTGCTCGTTGTCGTTTTCTCCTTTTACAAGGATGTCGTCTAGGTAGCATTGAGTCCCCGGAATCCCTTGGAGGACTTGCTCCATAGCTCTTTGCCAGATAGCTGGAGCGGATGCTACTCCGAAAACCAGTTGATTGTACTGCTACAGATCTTTGTGTGTATTTATCGTGAGATATTTTTTAGAGGCCTCTTCAACCTCCATCTGTAGATATGCCTGTGCCAAGTCAATTTTGGTGAAACGTTTCCCTCCGGATAGTGAGGCAAAAATATCTTCTATCCTCGGAAGAGGATACTGTACCGTGTGAAGGACCGGGTTTACAGTCACCTTGAAGTCTCCACAGATGCGAATTTTTCTCTGTTCTTCGGATTTATCATTCTTCAATGCTTCCTTCATGACTGGGACGATGGGTGTTGCCCACTCGCTCCAATCTATTTTAGATAATACGCCTGCCTTTTCCAAATTCTCCAGCTCTGCCTCGACCGCTGGACGAATTGCGTATGGCACCGGTCTTGCCTTAAAAAACTTGGGAATTGCTGCATCTTCCACTTTTATTAAGGCGGCGATGCCTTTCAAGGTTCCTAGTTTCTCTTGAAACACTTCCTTGGCGTTGGCCAAGATGTTTTTTAATCGTTCAGGTATGACGTCATCATCATTTTTTTCCTTACTGGTCACCGTCAGTGCCTGAATGGAGTGCCAGTCTAAACGTATTTTTCTGATCCATTCACGTCCCAACAGCGGTGGACCACCATCTTGTAGAACGTATAAATACAACTTCTGTATTTCCTTGCCGTTGTATACAACAGGCACCTTTATTTTTCCTTTGGGGTATACTTTCTGCCCCGTATATGTTTTCAAGATAATGGATGTGTCTTTTAAAGGTATATGCGGAAATAGCCGCTCGTAATCCCATCGATTTATGACGGTCAGAGCTGATCCTGTATCTAGCTCCATTTTAACTGGGGACCCTGCTATTGTGAGGGTAACCCAAATGGTCTGGTAATCTTCTTTGACAATTACATTATGTAATTTGAGAGAGCTTAGTCTCTTGTTCCCGGAGTCGCTATCGCTCTTCTGGTCTTCGGAGCTACTGTCCGTCATCATTTGTACCTTTCTGTGCTTTTCCTTATTGATTCTTTTCCCGTTAGTGGATTTTTTGTTTTCAGATCGGCACACACGTGGAATGTGTCCCATCTTTCCGCATCACCTGCATGCTTTTTCCTTGAACCAGCAGTCCCTCTGGTCATGGGTGGATCTGCCGCAGCGATAACATCTCTCAAAACCCCGTGTCATTTCATGGGTGCCGAAGTCCTGTGGCCTTTGCTGTATCTCTGCAGCTCCTATTGCACTGAAAGCCTTGTCCAGTGTTAAATTTTTCTCAGAAGATAGCTTTTTTTGTGTTTCTACACTTAGGGGATCGCAGACGAATTTGTCTCGCAGAGAATCTGCCAGTCCCGCCTCGAATTGGCAGTGTAGGGTATCAACAATCTCCTTAAAATTCTTGTCCGTCGGTTCGGCTGGAGTGATTAAGTTTCGTAACAGCTTGTATGTCTTTGCGCCCATTAGATCCAGAAGTACTGAAGCTTTTTTTTCATCTTCTATTCCATTTGCGGTGCAATATACCTCCACTCTTTCCACATGTGGTCCAATCCTCTATCTCGTTATCAAAAACATCAATATTGCCAAAATTAGGCATCTTAGAAAAGATATGGCGCTTCCCGCGCTTTTCTTTCTTTTCTGTAGACAAGATATGGCGCTTCCCGTGCTTTCCCGCCGCTGCTGCCGATGACAACGCTGTTTACTGCGGTTTCCGTTTGTTTTATTTTTTTATTTATTGTTGGAGACTCGTTCCCGCCGGAGTTTCTCTCCAGGTCTGAATGCTGACCTGCTTGCCGCGCTGGCCGTCTCCCGAGTGCTCCCTCCCAGTCTGTTATTGCTTGCCTCCGATTTCGCTGCCTGTCTCAGCTGTAGAGCCAGCCGCTGGAGCCCCAGCCTGACACTCAGGAAGGATTAGTGCAGTACCTGCCACCAGCTTGGCCAGCTGGTGAAACCACAGCTTCTCTCACTTCCTTGAGTCTTCAGGACGCCCGAGGAATCGATGCCCTTGAGGTGCTGCCGAATTGCAGGTAAGTCCGTTTCCACTGCGTCGCCACTGTAGTGTCCGTGTGTTGATAAAGACACTGAAGACAGGAGTTGGTTCATAGGTATTTACTAAGCAAAGTCTGGGGGGGGGGGGCGGGGGGGGGTTCTAACGGATATACACAATACACAGGCTTATATAGCCCGAGTGGCAATCGCCGGCACCACAGCACACCTGGGACTCTTAAAGGCACATACACTACAATTAAGAGAATATTAAGTACATTCCTACAAACCACTGCTATATTTAGCAACTATGAAGAGTCCTACCAATTGATAACCTATTGTTTTCTTTAAGATATTGATTGACCTGTTTTCCTGTTTTTATTTCAGGTTTCCAGTGTTTATGGCATTTTTTTTCCAAATGTGATACTTTGATAGTTGCTGTTTGTTTCAACCATAGCATGGTGCATTGTATTCTAAAAGCAAATAAGCAATAGCAAAGACTCACTACATGGGATAGAGCAAATTTATCTCTAGCAACAATCTGTTTTTCTACAAGCCCAATTAATTATTGTACTTATGCATTATAGTTAGTTATACACTTTGACTCTTGGGAGTACTGAATATCATCTAGCGTATGCATAAATGATTTGCCAAAAAATAATGAGAATTAGATTAACATAAGCAATCATGAAACATTTCTTTATAGATGATGGGCAAGATTTTGCTGAAAAAATAACAGCGTCTCAATGACACACATCAGTATTAATGCACAAATCGGACAGCAACTAACTATCAGGGCACGTTGCGAGATGCCGCGCTCCAGCAAAATCTCGCCCAATATTGTCTGTGAAAGTCAAAATAGTAATCGTTAGATTTTTATGAGCTACAGTTTTACTGAAAGGTTAAATATTTTCTACATCATTTTTACTGCAGTACCAAATGATTGAAAAGATGTAAAATGGTTCACTAACTGCAACCTTCACTATGAAGACTGAAGATTCCCATTTATGACAATTACAAAGAGCTGCAATACTAACCAAGTCAATTTTGGTTTTTGTTTCAAATCAGTTATATAGATGCTTGGTCTCTCCAACACAAAACCCAGAAAAGTCACCTTTGCAATATGAATAAATATCAAAAATGTACTTACAAGATAAGCAATGCCTAACTGAATGAATGAAAATGGGGAAATGCCAATGAGGAACTTTTGCAAATAATTTCTTTCCATTTATGCTCATGTTCTCTCAATTGGCACATGCAGATTCATTCAGCTTCGTTTAGTTTCAGAAATGTAGTAGGCGCTCAAATTTGAATCTAACATCTGTTAGATCTCAGCAGTAAATGTGGAAAAAAGTCAATTTATTCAGACAGACTTTTCAAAACTTTTACTGTCACACTGATTTAGAGCCTTTAATCTGAATATAGGTACTATAATCAGAAGTTTGCTCAAAACCTGCTGAAACATTTTTAGTTTATTGAGGCCACACATTCATTCTTACAAGAACAGGAGACCGAAAGGGTTCTGTGTGCCCATTGTCTGTTTGGGAAAGCCAATATATGATGACAGTAAGATGATTCAGAAGTTTATTTAAGATACAGTGAAACTAAGGCATGGATTCACAGCTGTGAGATCCCACATAACAGGGGCTAGGGCGAATAATCTTGTGAAGTATTTGAAGTTGTATAAGTGATAACTTTTGGTTCATGATCAGAACAGAACATTAGACAGCACTATAATTCTAACAGATGGGATTTCAAAAGGAATGAATGTCAGTGTTTCCCCAGTAGTTCCCCAGCTGTGTCTGCAGGTCATCAACCCCCTGATTCAATTATGACACATAATGATATATCTTCCTTGATTTTATAGGGCAGTTGAAATTCGAGCCATATCTCTGGCTTGCAGCACTTTGTTGACACCCACTCAACAGAAACAGCACACCAAGAAATCATTAACCTGTTCCTATCTAAATGATCTCAATCCATTTTGTACTTGTAATTTTAGTCTGTTATAATTTTACATCTTTCAAAATTATCACGGTGAATACTCATTAGATAGCACAGCTGGGTATGAAGACTGAAAAGGTTACAGTTCGGATACATGCATTATCTTTGTGGTCGTAAGGCAAGAGTTGCTAAAAGAAAAACCAAAAGGTATCTGCAATGTTGTTGTCATAATTTTTTTTTTTACAACCATGATAAAAGTGCCCAGTTCCCATCCATTAGGTCATGTTTATATTAGCATGTTGATGTACATGCAAATAGAAATTTACATATGTCCACAGAGAATGTACTTTTACCAAAGCATCTAATTATCTTGCTGTACTGTTCCGTACTGTTCCCTTGATAATCAGCTGGAGGCTCAGCATTCTCTGACAAATTCATTTCAACTAAACAGCAAGAACAACACAAATTACAGATAGAACTGCTTCATAAAAAATTTCAAAGCCATACAATTTTACAAAATCCATACTATTAACTGATTTTTGGAATTGTAAAAGTTAAAGGAATATTGTTGTCTCATAAACTGTCAGTGTGTTCATTGCAAACTAATGTAAAATGAAAAGGGTAAAAGAAAGAACTTGCTTTTATGGAGCATCTTTTCATGACCTGAGGACATCACAAAGCTCTTTACAGACTATTAAGTACTTTTGACGTGTAGTCACTGTTGTAATGTAGGAAACACAGCAGCCAATTTGCCCACAGCAAGGTCCCACAATCATCAATACGATAATGACCAGATAATTTGTTTTAGTGACATTAGTTGAGGGATAAATATTGGCCAGGACACCCTGGTCTTCTTCAAAATATGTAGTGCCATGGGATCTTTTACATTCACCTGAGAGGGCAGACGGGGCCTCAGTTTTAACATCTCATCCGAAAGATGGCACCTCCGACAGTGCAGCACCCCTCAGTACTGCACTGGAGTGTCATTCTTGATTTTTATGCTCTGGAGTGGAACTTAAACACACAATCTTCTGACTCAGAGGCGAGAGTGCCAAAGCTGACACCAGCATAATAGGTGAGTATATTGGATCTCCAAAGTACCATGCAATAGTGTGGTAGGACATGCTTACACCAACAATTCGCTACAAGGCTGGAACTTTAATCTTAAGCGTATTATTGCAATAAAACACTGAGCAGAGGCTAGGCACTTTCCGACAGGCCCAAGGGAGAAAAAGGCTCACCGCTAGGCTGCTCTAACAAACTAGAACAACCAGTTACAAAACAACATTACTTCATGTCTGGGAGGTGTAGTGTATGTACCCGTCGACCTTTAAGAGAACTATTGTATGTAACCGTCCACCTTTAAGAGAACTACTTTAGGTGTTGCACTACTTTGTTGGCTTCTGTATACTGTAATACCGACGGTGACCACACCGGTATGTAAGTGCTGTGTCAGGATTTATTGGGCAGATTCGCCCTGACCTTCGAATAGTAAAGTCCTGTTTTAAGTTACTCTGGTAGTCTGTGTATTAATTAACTAAACAACCCACAGACTTTACAGTGGCGATGAGTCCGATCGTACCCTGCGGCAACAATACTTCCGAAGCAGTTAACGAGCGTCAAGAAGAGGCAACCGCCCTCGTCATTCTGCTGGGAGAAAACTCGAGTCTGCAGAGCTGGAAAGGAGGAAGAATTCAGAGACAAAGACTTCCATCAGCAACAGGCACTGACTGTCCCTTCTGCCACGGTGAGGAGTGAGCCGATCAGCACGAGAAGCAAGCCGGCCACGGTGACTGTGAGTAAGGGAAAAGTAAAAAGAATAACCGGAGGATAAGGGCGGTGCACTCGACCACGGTCGAGGGGGAAAGGAGCCGGACAGAAGTCGGGCCCAGAGGCGCTGAGACTGGGGCAGCGTGGAGCAAGGAAGCCGTGGTACAGACAGGCTGGGGACGCAACGGTGTCGTGAGACAGCTAGACCGCGACTGGCGAAAAAGGCCGGGCAGCGACCGAAGCCACGAAGCGCTGCGACCGGGAGCGTAGGCGCGGGAAGATATAAAAACTCAGCCGCAGCCGGGGAGGGAAGCACCGGACTGCAAGAGGGCTGGGAGGCGTGATTGGGAGCCGAGCGAGTGGGAGAGGCGGAGCCGACCAAGGGAGACTGAGCGAGAGCCAGTCCAGCGGCTGAAACTGTTCGCCGTCAACGGGGTGTACCCAGCGCTGGTAGAGCCGAGCGAGCGGGAGAGAGACAGAGCCCGAGCAAGGGGAACTGAGCGAGAGCCAGCCCAGCGGCTGAAACTGTTCGCCGTCAACGGGGTGTACCCAGTGCCGGTTGCCCTGCCGAGAAAAGGGAAAGCACTGAAGCCGACGCGCAGGCTGTGAACCTGAAAGCCAGCGGCCGTCGCCCGTGGGGAAAGTGTACCCCTCCCGCCAAGGGAGGAAATGCGGGAAACCGCCATTAGGCGGAGAAGAAGACAGAAGCGGGGAACTGCCATTGAAGTGGGCGGGGAGAGAAGATAAGCGCGGGAAACCGCCATTTTCGCGGGAACCGCCATCTTGAAAAAAAAAAAGAAAATTTAAAGAAATAATCCGTGGTGTTATCAGGAAGAGAGGAAGATGCCTAAGCGTGGTAACATCAACGATTTTAATCCCGAGGTAGAAGACTGGGCCACGTATGTGGAACGCATTGAGATCTATGGTGAGGCCAATAAAATAGAAGATGACAAAGCTATAACCTTGCTAAACTCGATGGGCGCGAAGACATACGGGCTCTTGAAGCATCTACTAGCACCAGCTAAACCGGCGGATCAGACTTTCGATGATATTGTTGCTGTCCTGAAGGATCATTTTAACCCCGCACCACTGATGTTAGTGGAACGATCCAAATTTTACGCGAGAACGCAACGGAAAGAGGAAAGCAACGCGGAGTACCTGATTGAACTGCGTAGGCTAGCGAAACACTGTCAGTTTAGGGAAAATCTGGCAGAGGCACTCAGAGACAAATTCGTGTGCGGAATGTCGAAGGAAGAAACACAAAAACGACTGCTCGAAGAGAACGATCTTACACTTGATAAGGCTGTCCTTATTGCTGCATCGAACGAAGCCGCAGCGAAAGGAACGGCGGAAATGCAGCTAAAGGCAGCGGCCCTCAGTGTGCAGCAAATTACTTCGGGTACAACGAAATGCTATCGTTGTGGGAAGACAACACACGACCAGAACCAATGCTGGTTTAAAAACCAGGAATGTAGGAAATGTGGCAAGCTCGGTCACATAGCTAAGGTATGCCGGTCAGGAAAGAAGACCAACAATAATAAGTCACCACAAAAGAGGTACAGAAAGGTACATGAGGTGACTAGGAAGAGTCCGGAAGAACAGAATTCGGACTCACACTCCAACTGCAAGGAACTGGATAGTCTGAGAATTCACAATGTGAGTAATGAAGCTGACTGACAAGCTATCTGGATCACGCTACAGATTGCAAAAGTCCAAGTGAAAATGGAAGTGGACACCGGATCGGCGTTGACGGTCATGAATAAGCATGATTATAAAAAGTTATTCAAGCATATTCCCCTACGGGATACGGAACTAGTATTGCAGACATACACGGGGCACAAAGTATACCCCATCGGAAAGATAGAAGTCAAGGTGAGATACAAGGACAAAGATCACCAAAGGATGGACTTGTATGTGTTGCCTGAGGGAGGTCCACCACTTCTGGGACGGGAGTGGATCAGGAAAATAAAGATAGACTGGCATTCACTAAACACCATGACGGTAGATTCCGGAAAGGAAGATGTCAAACCTGAACGGTTGTCCAGAATATTGGACGAAGCTAAAGAGGTATTCCAGCAAGGACTGGGAACACTGTGAGGAATTAAAGCAAAGGTTAAGATTGCAGAACATGCAAGCCCAAAATTTTTCAAAGCCAGATCGGTACCTTACGCGATACGACCTGCTGTGGAGGCAGAACTGGAAGAACTTGAACGATCAGGGGTACTGTCAAAAGTGGACTGGAGTGAGTGGGCCACGCCCATTGTTCCCGTCATGAAGTCTTCACCAAGTAACAAGCCAGGGGGACCGGGGAAGGTCCGCATCTGCGGAGACTTCAAGATCACAGTGAATCCGGTGCTTCACACGGTACAATACCCGCTTCCGCGGATTGAAGATATCTTTGCTTCGTTGGCTGGAGGGAAACACTTCACCAAGATAGACCTGGCACAGGCATACTTACAAATGGAAGTCGAGGAAGAGTCGCGTCAGTACCTCACCATCAACACACACAGAGGCTTGTATCGTTATAATAGACTGGTTTTTGGGGTAGCTTCGGCTCCAGCAATTTGGCAGAGGGCCATGGAGCAGGTATTACAAGGAATTCCAAGCACACAGTGTTACTTAGACGATATCCTGATTGCGGGAGAAGACGAGGAAGAACACCTCACAAATTTGAAACTGGTGCTCACTAGGTTGAAGGAATATGGCCTTCGAGTTAATCGCAAGAAATGTGAGTTCTTCCAAAAACGGATCTCGTACTGCGGTCATGTCATTGACCGAGAGGGGCTGCACAAGTCACCTGACAAGATAGAAGCTGTCGTGAAGGCCCCCGCTCCGGAAAACGTATCACAGTTAAGATCATTCTTGGGGTTGATTAATTATTATCACAAGTTTCTGCCGAATCTATCCACGGTGCTGCATCCGCTGAATGCTCTGTTACGGAAAGAAGTACCATGGAAGTGGAGTGAGGAATGTAAAAAGGCCTTTCGCAGAAGCAAGGCGTTGATTACCTCTGAAGAAGTGTTGGCTCATTTCAACCCAACGTTACCTCTTCGTCTAGCTTGTGATGCTTCCCCCTATGGAATTGGAGCAGTACTTTCACACAAGTTACCAAATGGCTCGGAAAGGCCAGTGGCATTCGCGTCCCGATCATTGACCTCCGCGGAGCGAAATTATGCTCAAATAGATAGGGAGGCCCTCAGCCTTGTGTGGGGCGTAAAGAAATTCAATCATTACCTGCAGGGCAAGAAGTTCACATTACTGACAGACCACCAGCCGTTGGTGTCCATATTCAACCCTAACAAGGCCGTTTCCACCATGACAGCGCAAAGGTTACAGAGGTGGTCCGTGTTACTTGGGGCACACCAATATGACATCGAATACAAAAGGTCCAAACAGCATGGAAATGCTAAATAACAACAGAAAATGCTGGAAAAACTCAGCAGGTCAGGCAACATCCGTGGAGAGAAATTTGAGTTGACATTTCGGGTTTGACCCTTCTTCAAAACTGGAGAGAAGAGCCAAACGGAGATCCCGTCGCAGAGAAGAGCAGAACTTCTTCAAGGTAGGCATTCCTAGAAGAGGTGTGGCAGTGAACCAAACACTAGTACGATAGCAAAATACTGCAGATGTTGGAAATGCTGGTGGGTTATCGCGCTTGCCATTGCCGATAGTAGAAGAAGCGACTACAGTGGACCCGGTAGAGATGTTCCACTCATCCATAGTGGAATGTCTACCAGTAACAAATTCGATGATCGGAAACGAAACAAGAAATGACCCGACTCTCTCACGAGTCTATGATTTAACGGTGGAGGGATGGCCAGCACAGGGCGAACCAACGCTGCCAGCATTTTCGCAGAGAAAAGAACAGCTGTCAGTGTGTCGAGGAACCCTGATGTGTGGATCTAGAGTGGTGATTCCACCCAAACTTCAACAGAAGGTGTTAAAGGAGCTGCACGAGGGACATCTGGGTGGAGTGAAAATGAAGAACCTAGCAAGAGCGTTCGTGTGGTGGCCAGGCATTGATGGGGACATCGAAGAAATCACTAAGAGCTGTCTAGGATGCCAGAAGGTCCAAAACGTGCCACCACAGGCTCCTCTGCATCCATGGGAGTGGCCCTCATCTCCTTGGCAAAGGGTACACATCGACTTTGCTGGTCCATTTATGGACTCAATGTTTCTAATAGCGGTGGATGCACACTCCAAGTGGCCGGAGGTAATAAAGATGTCCACCACCACCACGGAAAAAACCATCACAGTGTTAAGGACCATGTTTGCTAGGAATGGGCTGCTGGAACAGATCTGTTCTGATAATGGACCGCAATTTGTGTCCGAAGAATTCAAGAAATTCTTAAAGAGCAATGGGGTTAAGCACTACACGTCAGCCCCATACCATCCCGCCTCCAATGGATTGGCTGAAAGGTTTGTCCAGACCTTCAAGAAGGCCATAAAGGCCATGGGTAATGAAGCCATTAACTTACAACATAAGGTGGATAGCTTCTTGTTGGCGTACAGGAATGCAACACATGCGGTCACAAATCAAACTCCCGCCATGATGTTTTTTAATAGACGACTAAGATGCCGGCTGGATTTGCTTAAGCCAAATGTCAGAAGGGACGTAGAGAACCAGCAATTCCAGGGCATGAATGAAAGGCCAACTAGATCTTTTCAGATAGGTCAACAAGTTTTGGCCCGGGACTACCATACCGAGAAATGGCAGCCTGGAACTATTGGAAAAAGGCTAGGGCCGTTGATGTATACGGTGGACATTGGGGACAGTATAATAAGGTGCCATGTTGACCAGATCATAGGGTCAGCCACAAATGGCCAACCTACTCCACCACCTTACACGGTTAATGTTGAGACAGAGATACCCAGAACACCTACCTCCGATCTGGTAATACTGGAATCAGATGAACCTGACACTGTCCTTCAAGCCGAATCGACCTTGCCAGAAGCACCTACTACCCCGCCGGGAGTTACGACACCACCGAGGCGTTATCCGGACAGAGTCCGGAAACCTCCAGAGAGACTGAATCTGTGAACTGTCTTGCATAAAGTTGTATATATGTTATAATGTATGTTTAATGGGGAATCAGTATGTTGTAAGCTAAAAAGGGAGGATTGTAGTGTATGTACCCGTCTACCTTTAAGAGAACTATTGTATGTAACCGTCCACCTTTAAGAGAACTATTTTAGGTGTTGCACTACTTTGTTGGCTTCTGTATACTGTAATACCGACGGTGACCACACCGGTATATAAGTGCTGTGTCAGGATTTATTGGGCAGATTCGCCCTGACCTTCGAATAGTAAAGTCCTGTTTTAAGTTACTCTGGTAGTCTGTGTATTAATTAACTAAACAACCCACAGCCTGTCCTATTTCCAATGTGGGTAATCCTGTACACCACAAGGAGACCTACATGAAGGAAAAAAAGAGAAAAGAATACATTTTTTTAATGTATTAGCAAAAGTTGCTGCTGCAGCAGATGCAATGTAAACATATTTCTGAGGCTATCAGATCTTGAGTAGAGTTTTCAGGGTACATTGGTGTGACTTATTCCAAAAACTGTGGTGATAGTGCCCCCTCAAAACTACAGAAGCAGCACACTTGGACTGCAATCAATTTTTAGTAAAGCTGAATTATGTTAAACAAGATTCTCTTTTTACCACAAAGACCCATTGCTTCTTGCATTAATCCTCTTCCTTTACGTATATCATTGGATTCTTATGTCACCATAAACAATAACATTATGACTGGATAAAGATTACCATATGACAGAGACAGAGTTTAGGGATAATGGGCAGGTACTCTAATTGACAGGTTGTGACTAGTGGCATCCCACATGGATCTGGGTTGGGGCCTCAACTATTCACTGTATTTATTAACGACTTAGATGATGGGATAGATAACCACATATCCAAGTTTGCCGATGGCACAAAGATAGGCAGCATTATAAGCAGTGTAGATGGAAGCATAAAATTACATAGAGATATTTATAGATTAAGCGAATGGGAAAAACTGTGGAAAATGGATTTCAATATAGGCAAGTGTGAGTTCATCCACTTTGGACCTAAAAAGGATAGATCAGAATACTTTCTAAATGGTGAAAAGCTAGAAGCAGTGCAGGTCCAAAGAGACTTAGGGGTCCATGTACATAGACCATTAAAATATTATGGGCAGGTACAAAATATAATCAAAAAGGCTAATGGAATGCTGGCCTTTATATCTAGATGATTAGAATACAAGGGGTTAGAAATTATGCTGCAGCTATACAAAGCCCTGGTTATATCACACCTGAAGCACTGTGTTCAGTCCTGGGCACCACACCTTCCGAAGGATATTATGGCCTTGGAGGGTTTGCAGTATAGATTTACTAGAATGATACCTGGATGCCAAGGGTTAAATTACAAGGAGAGATTAGACAAACTAGAATCATAGAATGGTTACAGCATGGAAGAAGGCCATTCGGCCTGTCGAGCCCGTATCGACTCTCTGCAAGAGCACTTCAGCTAGTCCCACTGCCCCGCCTTTTCCCCGTAACCCTGTAAAAAAAATTCCTTCAGGTACTTATCCAACTCCCTTCTGAAAAATAAGATTGTGTCTGCCTCCACCACCCTTTCAGGAGGTGCTTTCCAGATCCTAACCAGTCGCTGCATAAAAAGTTTTTGTTTTATCTTACCCTGTAGCACCTTGTCATCCAGGGGGCTCTAAATTTGGCGGGCTGTGGTGCCAACCTGGTGCATCATGTACAGTGTTAAGTGAAGCAAACCTAGACATGGTGAGGCCATCGCTGGCATCCTGGGCAGCAATGTGCACGGGTGATGGTGCCCTGTGTCCAGTGCAGCATCAGTTGATTGCGGAGAAAGCTGGTGTGGATGTTGGTGCTGCTGGTGTGCCCGGTGTTACTGGTGTTGGGGCTGATTGTGTTGGGACTCTGAGGACCAAGGTGAGATTTTTTTCCAAGGGCACAGATGCTGATGGAATAGATGGCAGGTGAGGTTGAGATGACAGAAGTAATCTGCCAATGTTGAGATAGGTTGTTCCAAGGAGAGATTACTCCAAACACTTCAAAAGTGCATAAAGCTCAAAAGTGGGTTCCGGGAGAGTTCAAAAGCAGTGGGAGCAGAGTGAGAGCGCCAAAACCCGGGAGAGTTCAAAAGCAGCGGGAGCAGAGCGAGAGCGCCAAAACCCGGGAGAGTTCAAAAGCAGTGGGAGCAGAGCGGGAGCAGAGCGGGAGCGCCAAAACCCGGGAGAGTTCAAAAGCAGCGGGAGCAGAGTGGGAGCGCCAAAACCCGGGAGAGTTCAAAAGCAGTGGGAGCAGAGTGAGAGCGCCAAAACCCGGGAGAGTTCAAAAGCAGCGGGAGCAGAGCGAGAGCGCCAAAACCCGGGAGAGTTCAAAAGCAGTGGGAGCAGAGCGGGAGCAGAGCGGGAGCGCCAAAACCCGGGAGAGTTCAAAAGCAGTGGGAGCAGAGTGAGAGCGCCAAAACCCGGGAGAGTTCAAAAGCAGCGGGAGCAGAGCGAGAGCGCCAAAACCCGGGAGAGTTCAAAAGCAGTGGGAGCAGAGCGGGAGCAGAGCGGGAGCGCCAAAACCCGGGAGAGTTCAAAAGCAGCGGGAGCAGAGTGGGAGCGCCAAAACCCGGGAGAGTTCAAAAGCAGCGGGAGCAGAGCGGGAGCGCCAAGACCCGGGAGAGTTCAAAAGCAGTGGGAGACGCTGAGATACGAGTGTAAAGAAGTAAAAAGTAATCGAAATGTGATGTCACCAGAAAGCAGGTAAGTAATTGGTTGGTGAGTATTTCTCTATTTCTTGCTTTTTTTCCAAAATTGAGCATCTAAATTTGAGTGCCTTGGTATGGATTAAAATATATAAGTGTTCCAAATTTTAAAACTATTTAATTAATTGAGATGGGAGACCAGGCAATGTGTTGTTGTTGTTGCATGTGGGAGCTCGTGGACACCATTGAGGTCCACAGCAACCAAATCTGCAGCAAATGTTGGCTGCTCGAGGAACTTCGGCTCAGAGTTGATGAGCTGGAGTCCGAGCTTCAGATACTGCGACACATTAGGGAGGGGGAGCGTTACCTGGACACTATGTTCCAGGAGGCAGTCACACCCACTAGAATAATTACTTCCAATTTGGCCCATAGTCAGGGACAGGAGGGTCTGACTAAAAGCGAGGTAGGTATTGGGATCCAGGAGGTAGTGATGGAGGCGCCTCAGCCCTTGGCCTTGTCTAACAGGTACAAGATTCTTGCTCCCTGTGTGGACGAGGGCAGGGACTGCAGGGAGGATGAGCAATCTGACCACAGCACCGTGGTACAGGAAGCCATTCAAGTGGGGGGAACAAAAAGAACTTGTAGTGATTGGGGACAGTATAGTGAGGGGGATAGATACTGTTCTCTGCAGCCGACAGCGTGAGTCCCGAAGGCTGTGTTGCCTGCCTGGTGCCAGGGTTAAGGACATCTCCTATGGGCTGGAGAGAAACTTAGAGTGGGAGGGGGAAGATACAGTTGTCATGGTCCACGTAGGTACCAATGACATAGGTAGGACAAAGAAAGAGGTTCTGCTGAGAGAGTATGAGCAACTAGGGGCTAAATTAAAAAGCAGAACCACAAAGGTAATAATTTCTGGATTACTACCTGAGCCACGAGCAAATTTGCATAGGGTAAATAAGATCAGAGAAATGAACGAGTGGCTCAAAGACTGGTGTGGGAGAAATGGATTTCGATTTGTGGGACACTGCCACCAGTACTGGGATAAGAGGGTTCCGTTTGGACGGGCTTCACTTGAACCATGCTGGGGCTAGAGTCCTGGTGAATCGAATAATTAGGGCTGTAGAGAGGGCTTTAATCTAAATAGTGGGGGGGAGGATCCAGGTGAGCGGGAAAATAAAAAGTCAATGAGAAATGAGAAAGAAATGGAGCAAGCTAGAGATGGGGGAAATAATAACCAGAGTGTGACAGGAAGGGACAGAATGTTTAAAAATAAGAGTGTAACAGAAAAAAAGGCCAAAACAAAGAAAAATGGTAAAAAGACAAAGTTAAAAGCTCTATATCTGAATGCACGCAGCATTCGTAACAAGGTAAATGAGTTGACGGCACAAATAGATACAAATGGGTATGATCTGATCGCCATTACAGAGATGTGGTTGCAAGGCGACCAGGGCTGGGAACTGAATATTCCAGGGTATATGATAATTTGGGAGGATAGAAAGGAAAGGGAGGTGGGTGGCTTTGTTGGTAAAAGATGGGATCAATGCAATGGTGAGAAGTGGTATTGGCTCAGAAGATCAAGATGTAGAATCGGTTTGGGTGGAGATAAAAAATAATAAGGGGAAAAAGTCTCTGGTGGGCGTAGTCTACAGGCCCCCGAACAGTAGCAATGCTGTTGGACAGAGTATAAATCAACAAATAATGGAGGCCTGTAAAAAAGGTACGGTAATAATCATGGGTGACTTTAATCTCCATATTGATTGGACAAATCAAATTGGCCATGGTAGCCTGGAGGAGGAGTTCATAGAGTGCATCCGGGATGTTTTCCTAGAACAGTATGTAATGGAACCAACCAGGGAGCAGGCTATCTTGGAACTGGTACTATGTAATGAGACAGAATTAATAAATGATCTCATAGTAAAGGATCCTCTAGGAAAGAGTGATCATAGCATGGTTGAATTTCAAATTCAGTTGGAGGGTGAGAATGTTGTATCTCAAACCACTGTCCTGATCTTAAACAAAGGCAATTATAATGGCATGAAGGCAGAACTGGCTAAAGTGAACTGGAACAACAAATTAAAGGGTAAGAAAGTTGAAATGTAATGGCAGACATTTAAGGAGATATTTCATAACTCTCACCAAAAATATATTCCAGTGATAAAGAAATATTTTAAGAGAAGGGAGCACCATCCGTGGCTAACTAAGGAAGTAAAGGATGGTATCAAATTGAAAACGAAGGCATACAATGTTGCCAAGATTGGTGGGAGACCAGAGGATTGGGAAATTTTTAAAACCCAGCAAAGGATGACTAAAAAAATAACAGAGAGAGAGAAGATGAATTATGAGAGTAAGCTGGCAAGAAACATTAAAACAGGTAGTAAGAGCTTCTACAGGTATATAAAAAGGAAGAGGGTGGCTAAACTAAATGTTGGTACCTTAGAGGATGAGACTGGGGAATTAATAATGGGGAACAGGGAAATGGCAGAGACTCTGAACAAATATTTTGCATCTGTCTTCACTGTAGAAGACACTAACAACATCCCAATAATGGATAATCAAGGGGCCACAGGGAGTGGATAACTAAAGACAACCACTATCACTAAGGAAATAGTACTTGGTAAAATAATGGGACTAAAAGACGGCAAGTCCCCTGGACCAGATGGACTGCATCCCAGGGTCTTAAAAGGGGCTGCAGAGATAGTGGATGCATTGGTTGCAATATACCAAAATTCCCTGGACTCTGGAAAGGTCCCAGTGGATTGGGAAATCGCTAATGTAACACTCCTATTTAAGAAAGGAGGGAGACAGGAAGCAGGAAACTAGACCAGTTAGCCTAACATCTGTCGTTGGGAAAATGCTAGAGTCCTTCATTAAAGAAGCAATAGCAGGACATTTAGAAAAACATACTGCAGTCAAACAGAGTCAACATGGTTTTAGGAAAGGGAAATCATGTTTAACAAATTTGCTGGAGTTCTTTGAGGATGTAACAAGCAGGGTGGACAATGGTGAGCCAGTGGATGTGGCGTATTTAGATTTCCAGAAGGCATTCGATAAGGTGCCACATAAAAGATTACTGCATAAGATAAGAGCTCATGGAGTTGGGGCAATATATTAGCATGGATAGAGAATTGGCTAACTAACAGAAAGCAGAGAGTCGGGATACGTGGGTCATTTTCTGGTTGGCAAACGGTAACTAGTGGGGTGCCACAAGGATCGGTGCTGGGGCCCCAACTATTTACAATCTACATTAATGACTTGGATGAAGGGATCGAGTGTAATGTAGCCAAGTTTGCAGATGATACAAAGATGGGTGGGAAAGCAAGTTGTGCAGAGGACTCAAAGAATCTGCAAAGGGGTATAGACAGGCTAGGTGAGTGGGCAAACATTTGGCAGATGGAGTATAATGTGGGAAAGTGCGAGGTTATCCACTTTGGCAGGAAAAATAAAAAAGCAAACTATTATTTAAATGGAGAGAGATTACAAAATGCTACAGTTTAGAGGGACCTGGGGGTCCTGTGCATGAAACACAAAAAGTTAGCATGCAGGTACAGCAAGTAATCAAAAAGGCAAATGGAATGTTAACCTTTATTTCAAGGGGGTTGGAGTATAAAAGCAGGGAAGTCTTGCTACAACTGTACTTTTGCTCTCCTGTGCACTGTGCAACCAGGCTGCGTTGGTGTCCTGGGGAGATCTATTCTGCCCTTGGAAGGGAAGAGAACCTCCCTGCGTGCTGTTACTTATTGGAGAGCCTGGGTTCAACCGTCCACCTTTGTGCAGTGCTTGTCAGTGTTTGCAGCACCTCAATGCTGTAAAACACTGACAGAACAACTGTCAAACTCAATGTGGCCGTGGTCCCTTTAACAAAACCAAATGACATCATCAGACCTGTTTCCTGTTAATTGGCCGGCAAGCCCGCAGGGCAGGCTTAATAAGGCCAATCAGGGAAAATCCCTTTGACAGAGCAGCTGCAGCCGGGAGCGGGACCGGAACCTGGCAACCAGCTATCCCGCCGCCATCCCGACACCACTGAGAAAATCCTGTCCGTTATCTCATAGCTACTTTCATTGTTTTCCTTCACCATCCGACTCTCTGATCTTCTTCAAGTTTATAGACTTTAACAGTCATTCAATTGATAGGTCCTGACAATACAGACAGTGTAAGTAGCTGATTATGCTGTCAGGGTAATTATCAGACAGCAATCGAGCCAAAAGTTACAGAATTATTGCTGCAGTCCTGCAGAATTCCAAATCTTCATTCATTATGCACCTCACATAACCTGTGCATTTAGATCATTTCTAATTGTGCTGTTACAAACACTTTAAGAGCATAATTAAGATCCTCAATCTTGGCACTGGGTAACAATTATTAAGCTCCCCTAACAACACCGGTGTCTGTATTCAAAGGCCATGTAGATCATTTAAAAGTAGTCAATGCCTCACCACCCAACTGAGAAAAAGAGCATGCATGTGCAAGAGGCAAACTCCAACAAGAAAAGATCCCCCGCCTGATCTAAAAGGCTAAAGTAAAATAGGTTTGGATTGTCTTAAGCCTGCCCATAATTCAGTAAAAATTGGTACTATATTAGAAATTAGGTAGCTGATACCTGAAATGGTCACACTGGTGCAGTAGGAGTTACTTTTCTGAGTTTGGTTAGGTCACATCAGGCTAGAATTTCCCATTGAGAGCAAAAGGTTATAGGAAAATAAAACAGAAGACCCAGGCATTCAGAAATGTCATATTGCAAACTAAGATATTGGGGCTACTTCTCTCATTAATAGGGGCAATGTTTGGGAATACAAACCAGACTCCTAACATATCTAATTGGAAAATATTCTACAAACATCTGGCTGATTATAGACTGCAATAAGAATGAAGTATTTGAAAAGGAAGAATATACAAGGATATGGGGAAAGGGCAGGAAAATGGGATGAGAATAAATAGTACCAATTGAAGAGCTGGCACCACCACAGTGGGCCGATGGGTTTTCTTCGTTGTTGCAATTTCTGGGATATATTTTTAATATGTTGCTATTTATGACACGGTCTGAAGAAAACAGACCATTCCAATGACCAACTTTGACCTTTTTCACTACTGTGTATCATATGCACACTGTACATTACACATTTTTAGAATTCTTATATACACTAAATAAAGCTTTTATAATTTGCAAATCATTATCAAATTAATTACTCAGGTAATTTTAAATCTTACAGAAGCATAAAAATATTTTATTAACTTGAAAGCTTTGTGGGGAGTAAGAATTGTTGCACCATTGTCATTTTGTCTAATATTTTGCTCAGAGGATTATGACTTTCCCGAGTTCTACAGAACAAAGCTGCCAAGTCATTTGATGTCATCAGTCACCTTGGCTATCAGTCTCGATAGATGCCCAAAGAGAAACATTGTAAGGAAAATATCAGACAAATGAAAACAAGTTAGTAAAGGATAAGTAATTGTGAGAAAAGAACTACATCTAATTAGGTATGAAGAATTCCTTGCACATTTCTGCTCCATTAAATTGTAGTTTAAGTCAGTCATAGATTCAAATAGCAAGCACCAGCATAGGTTCGGATCTGTTAAAAATGCTGTCAGTGTCCTTAATGAGTTGCATTTTGCCAAGTCATAGAAAAAATGTAAGTTTTTGACATCAATGATTAACAGTAGGTACTTTATAAAAATTGGATTTAGTTCAAGTGGTTTAGTGATACATTGGATTGGTGTACCAACACGCTCCAAGATTACATAAAATTTACAGCACAGAAACAGGCCATTTGGCCCAACAGGTCTATGCCAGTGTTTATGCTCCACACGAGCTTCCTCCCACCCTACTTCATCTCACCCTATCACCGTATTTCTATTCGATTTTCTCCTTGAAGTACTTATCTAGCTTCCCCTTAAAATGCATCTATGCTATTTGCCTGAACCATTCCACATGGCAGCGGGTTCCACATTCTCATCACTGTGTCAGTAAAGAAGTTTCTCCTGAATTCCTTATTGGATTTATTAGTGATTATCATATTTCTACATAGATTATACAGTCTGTGTTGGTGTTTGTACTCCACACGAGTCTCCTTCCATTCCATCTACTTCATCTCAGTCTTTCAGCATATCTTTCTATTCCATTTTTTCTCATGTACTCGTCTAGGTTCCTTTTGAAAGCATCTAATCTATTTGCTTCAACTGTTGCAGTCTTTCTCAATATTAACTATAACCCCCAATTTGGTGTTGTCCACAAATTTGGATATAGTACTTCCGATTCCCGAGTCCAAATCATTTATGTAAGTGGTAACGACTTCCACATTCTAACCACTCTCTGAATAAAGAAATTTCTCCTTATTTCCCTATCGGATTTATTAGTAACTATCTTGTATTTATGGCCCCTAGTTTTGGACTACCTCACAAGTGAAAACATCTCCTTTACATCTACCTTATCAGAACCCCTTCATAATTTTAAATATCTCAATCAGGTCACCTCTCAGTCTTCTCATTTCTAGAGAAATAAGCCCCTGCCTGTTCAGTCTTTCCTGATATTTGTCCTCTCTCAGTTCTGAGATCATCCTTGTAAAATTGTTTTTGCACTTTCTCCATTGCTTCTATATCCTTTTTGTAATTTGGAGACCAGAACTGTGCACAATTCTCTATGTATGGTCTAACCATACCACAGGAAATGGTTGAGGCAAATAGATTAGATGCTTTCCAAAAGGAAACTAGATGAGTACATGAGAGAAAAGGGAATATAAAGGTATGCTGAAAGGCTGAGGTGAGGTAGATAGACTGGGAGGAGTAGAAACACCAGCACAGACTAGTTGGGGTGAATGGCCTGTTTCTGTGCTGTATATTCTATATAAGTTTAATATAACTCCTCTGCTTTTGAATTCTACTCTTCTGGAAATTAACCCCAATGCTTTGTTTGCAGTTTTTATGGCTTTGTTAACCTACATTCTACTTTTAATGATTATGGGTTAATCTGGACGCCTAGATCTCTTTGCACCTCCACCCCATTTAGACTCTTATTTTCCAAGAAGTAGATGGCGTTCTTATTCCTCCTACTAAAAGGCACCATCTCACACTTATCTATATTGAAATTCATTCGCCATTTACATGCCCATTCTGCAAGTTTATTCACATCTTCTTGTATCACGCTGTGGCATCATGATCGCTCCATAATCCTTTGTAATTAGTTATTTTTGTTGCAGTCTTTCTCAGTATTAACTATAACCCCCAATTTGGTGTTGTCCACAAATTTGGATATAGTACTTCCGATTCCCGAGTCCAAATCATTTAGATAAATGGTGAACAACAGTGGTACCAGCACCAATCCCTATGGAACACCACTTCCCACCTTCCACCAGTCTGAGTAACTACCTTTAACCCCCTACACTCTGTTTTGTAGCCAGTTTTCTATCCATTTTGTTACTTGTCCCCTGACTCCACATGCTCTGGCCTTAGTCATGAGTCTACTATGCATTACTGTATCGAAGGCCATTTAAAAGTCCATGTATATCACATTCACTGCATGGTAAGATAGGCATTAATATCTTGTAACTGGTAGAAGGATTAGAGCGGAGTTGAGGAGAATTTTTTTCACCCAGAGGGTGGTGGGGGTCTGAAATGCACTGCCTGAAAGGGTGGTAGAGGCAGAAACCCTCATCACATTTAAAAAGTACTTGAATATGCACTTGAAGTGCCATAACCTGCAAGGCTACGAGCATGAGCTGGAAAGTGGGATTAGGCTGGATAGTTCTTTTTCGGCTGGCACAGACACAACGGGCCAAATGGCCTCCTTCTGTGCCATAAACTTCTATGATTCTATCTCTGTTTTTCTTGCATGTTGGATGCTCAAGCACTAAATGGGGGTCAAGTATTTCCTCACAGGGCAATAGGAAAATTCTGAGGAGTTGCCCAAAATAACTCATGCATTTCCTTGCAGCCAACTTCAGAACAACACTGGCTGAGATCTAGAAGCAGGCGGAGTAAGGAGGAAAGTGTACAAAGGGAAGAAGGTATACACGTAAAGAATGATGAAAATAATTCAGAGATGGAAATGTAAATTGTGTTTTTTTCTTTAAATCATTTCTAAAGACCAAAACTGTTCACTGCCGATTTAATATGCAGTTATTCTTTATCAGTTGCATTTAGTACTGTAAGTTATTAGTAGAAGCTTATTACTGTAGTATTAGACCCCAGTTCTGATGAAAGGTCATCGACCTGAAATGTTAGCTCTGTTTCTCTCTTCACAGATGCTGCTTGACCTGCTGAGTATCTCCAACATTTTCTGTTTTTATTTTAGATTTCCAGCATCTGCAGTATTTTCTTTTCATATTAGTAGAAGCTCTGTCGGTAAACTGAGAAAAAAGCAGCTTTTTGCTTGGCAAGGAAAAGTTATTAAGGTCAGATCAAAAAAAGTATATTTCACTCATAGCAGGTACCCAGCTTGTATCAGGTACGACAGCAGACAGTGGTCTACCACAATAGAGTCAGTTACTTGGGCATGGCAGAGAATCAACACATAGGGAAGCTCAGGCTTAACAGAGAAGTTGACACTGAGGAATACCATACTGCTCTTCCTTATCTGCATGCTGCCCCTTGATGACATCATCCAAACATGGGGTCAGGTTCCACATGTACACCGACGACACCCAGCTCTAGACCCATCTCTTTTGTTTTGTTACTTGTCCCATTACCACTCCCTTTTGCCTTGCACCATCATCCCTTTTATCAGTTAATCTCTCCTGCCTTCCACCCTATCACAGGCCTTCCCTTTTGTTCTTGTCCGACATACAGCCGCAATTTCTTCCAGTTAAACTTCTTTAACTTGGGATTGAATTTTACTTGATTATGCTTTTGCGAAGCACCTCGGGACATTTTTCTACATTAAATGCAAGTTGCTGCTGTTATTGTTGCTTGGTGCCCCCTTTACACGGTGGGGGCAGTCCTCCCCCCACCAAAAATCTGATCATGTTTCCCCATAGCAGAGGTTACCATCACATGTAGTGCTTCATTGGCAAATATGGCTTTTCTCAATGTCATTGAGCTTTTTAACCAGAAGACAGCTAGACTAACAAATGTTTTGACTTATGTACTAACTAAGTAGCTTATTAGCTATTTAAGACCTTTATTGCAAGTGCATTGGGATGGGCCTAGTTTTTTTTAATTCAATTCTCGGGAATCATATGTTTCTCAAGGCATATTCACACTATGGCTATAGTGATAGTGCACTTCTCACTGACACTGTAGTTATAGTGTAAATGCAGCATGAATCAGAATTAGAGCCTGACCTGAGCCTGGAGCAAAAAGGAGTGAGACTCTCTACAAGAGGTAATTACACTCCACTTTGGAATCAGTTCAAGCTTGGTGCTGTCCTTTCTGGAAGTGTTAGCTTGACTCAGTTGACAGTACTCTTTCCTCAATCAAAATGTTGTGGTTTCAAACCTAATATGAATTTAAGCAGATAATCTAGAATGGCACTACAGCACTGAAGTAGAGCCACATTGTTGGAGGTGCCTTCTTTTCAATGAGATGTTAAGCCAAGATCCCATCTGTCTGTTCAGGAGGACATAAAAGATCCTATGGTTCTTTTCTGAAGAAGGGTAGGTATTTCTCCTGGCATCCTGGCGAATATTCATCCCTCAATCAATACCACCAGAACAGATTATATGGTCATTCATCTCATTGCTGTTTGTAGGACCTTACTGTGCGTAAATTGGCTGTTGTGCTTGCCTACAAAACAAGTGACTACATTCAAAAGTAATTTATTTGCTGTGCAGTACTTTGAGACACCCTGAGCACATGATAAGATGCTATATACATGAAGTTTCTTTGTCATTATTTCTCCTGCATGCAGGAATGCCATAACCCTCATTCATACTCTAGAGCAAGTAAATTCACCCACATTAATTATTGCTAGTAGCTTTTTTTTTAAAAAGGTAATGTCATGATCAAATAAAACAACAGGAGCTATCCTTTAGCGCCCAAGATGCTATCCTTTCTCTCTCTCTCCCCCCCTCGCAAGATGCTGGTGTTATTGTAGCTTTGTGGTAGCAAGTCACAAGCAGTTGTTAGTTAAATTTGGCCTTCACGTCAAAATTTAGCAATGAAGTGACAAAGTTATTTCATGTAACTAAGGAATGAGATCGGTACATTTCACACACTTTGTAATGAAGAACATATTTTCACCTGTTCATGAAATACTCAAATGAAAAAGTGAACAATGTTGCTGCAAGTTTATTGTTTGACAAGTCACAAAAGTTGTTATGAAACAATTTCAGTGGCAATGACCCAATATTTAGATCTTACATCATTTTTGGCAAACAAGATTACAAAAAACCATCTGTAACAATAATTGGACCTAAACTCACAGTTTTACTTAATATAGCAAATTATTTTTCATCCCTTCTTCCAATATCAAAGTGCTCATGAATATATAACACTCAATCTGTGCTGAGAAACAATTTTCCACAGCCTTCTGAAGGCAAATTATTAGATTTTATATTTTTGCACCTCCAGTTAAGTTGCACTCTATGGCAGTACAGTCTGGGAGACAACTGCATATCAGATTTATTATATTGAATATTTTTAAAAGGGTGACAATATCATACAAGCTGAAAATGCCACAGTCCAGACCAACAATACTAAGTTCACAATATTTTTTATATAATTATATTTTTGAACAAGTGAGTACACAACAACTGACTAAGGACCAAATCATTCACAATGATGCAGTCGCAGATCCTTCAACATCTCCATCACTACTCTGTTGAAATAAGGCATCTAACTGCCTGTGTGCATTGTGCCTATGTCGATCGAGGACGTATCCAGTTTGACCTTGCAATTTGGTCAGGTACAATTGATGGAACAGACTGGCACTTTAGTCAATCTGTTTACAACAATGATGCAAAACAAGGAACCCTTTTTCATGCTGCCTTGGAAAGTAATGCACCCAAGATGGCTTCAGTAATGGGTAACCCTGGCACTAATGCTGGTCTAGCAAAGTTCTTTACATATACAGATAGGTGGACCTTACGTATCCTGTATAGTGTTGACTTTAACTGACACTGATAATCCATTGCAATCGGCTGATCCCTTCATGGCTGAGATGACACAGCAGCCTCATTAGTGAGCATGAACCTCTGCATAGCTCACTCTGTGGCAGTAGATCTGTTGCAGTGGATAGTGCCTGCTGTAAGTTATGCAGCTGCTATGGTCTCTGTGCTTCAAACCTCACATCCTATCCATCACTAAATCCTTTGCAATATTGCCAGTTTCCACCCCACCTCACCCCTGCCACTGACTAAACCCTTTGACGCTTTTGGCACCTCTAAACTTGAGGTGTCACTGGCCACCCTCCATAAACTCCAACATGCCCATACCTATGCCACCTTATATCTTCCAGTCTTACATGCGCTGTTGTCCCCTCCTTGTAACTCTGTCCTTCTGTGCTCTGTACACCGCCCACACCTCTGCTCCATTAGTGACAGAACCATCAGCATCTTGGCCCTGAGCTATGAAATTTCCTCCCTAAACCCCTCTATATCTCTGCCTCTCTTCGCAACTTTAAAAGTGTCATTAAAACCAAGCCTTCAGTCATCTCTTAAATCCCACACAAACTGTGAAGTGAAGGCACTAGAGAAGCAAGTTGTCATCATTGGGACAAACAGCCTGTGGCATAGACTGTTGCAGGTATCACTAAACCATGGGCTTTATGTTTGTTTTCCAAAAACATAGAACCTTGTAAACTGGCTCATCTATTTTTTGCTTAATTCACTCTGTATTTGTTGTGTTTACAGTGGTTACTTTTAGATTAGTACGCCCCTTTGCATCATTATTCATCATCACCTGAATTTTAATAAAGGCCTAGTTTCTAGTTAAAACAGTGCTGTTTACTTCACATTTAATAGAATGAAATTTGAATATCTAGATTTTGATTTGCGAGCACTCGGAGCAGCGGGAGCAGAGGAGGAGCAGCCGGGTATAAAAACCCACGACCAGCGAGGCCCGAGAGCACTCGGAGCAGCGGGAGCAGAGGAGGAGCAGCCGGGTACAAAAACCCACGACCAGCGAGGCCCGAGAGCACTCGGAGCAGCGGGAGCAGAGGAGGAGCAGCCGGGTATAAAAACCCACGACCAGCGAGGCCCGAGAGCACTCGGAGCAGCGGGAGCAGAGGAGGAGCAGCCGGGTATAAAAACCCACGACCAGCGAGGCCCGAGAGCACTCGGAGCAGCGGGAGCAGAGGAGGAGCAGCCGGGTATAAAAACCCACGACCAGCGAGGCTTACCAACTCCGCAGCGGGGAGAGAGGTAAAAAATAGTCAGTGTGTGACGTCACCAGGGAGCAGGTAAGTGATTGGTTGGTGAGTATTTCTCTTTTTTAAACTTTAACTCTGTAGTTTATCGTTACTAGGGTCTTTTCTGGTGTAGCAGGTACTGTTGGTAGACTATACAAGAGCCTTAGAGATCTTTAATTGGTGATAGTAAATTAATTTAAATTAATTAAGGGGAAAGTCATGCCAGGAGAGCCCAGCCCCGTGATGTGCTCCTCCTGCTCCATGTGGGAATTCAGGGACACTGCCCCTGGTGACTACGTGTGCAGGAAATGCATCCATCTGCAGCTATTAGCAGACCGCATTGAGGAGCTGGAGCTGCGGGTGGATGGGTTGTGGAGCATTCACGAGGCTGAGAAGTTCGTGGATAGCACGTTTAGTGAGTTGGTCACACCGCAGGGAAGGGCTGCACAGGAAGAAAGGAAATGGGTGACCACCAGGCGGAGCAATAGAAGTAGGCAGGTAGTGCAGAAAACCCCTGTGACCATTCCCCTCTCAAACAAGTATACCGTTTTGGATACTGTTGGGGGGAATGACTCACCAGGGGAAGGCAGCAGCAGCCAGCTTCCTGGCACTGGGGGCACTCCTGCTGCCCAGGAGGGGAGGAAAAAGAGTGGGAGAGCAATAGTCGTAGGGGATTCTATAGTAAGGGGAACAGATAGGCGTTTCTGTGGCCGTAGACGTGAATCCAGGATGGTTTGTTGCCTCCCTGGTGCCAGGGTCAAGGATGTCACTGAGCGGCTGCAGGGCATTCTGGAGGGGGAGGGTGAACAGCCAGAGGTCGTGGTCCACATTGGTACCAACGACATAGGTAAAAAGAGGGATGAGGTCCTGCAGCAAGAATTTAGAGAGCTAGGGGCAAGATTAAGGAGCAGGACCTCGAAGGTTGTAATCTCTGGATTACTCCCGGTGCCACGTGCTAGTGAGTATAGGAATAGGAGGATAGAACAGATGAATGCATGGCTAAAGGGATGGTGCAGGAGGGAGGGCTTTAGTTTCCTGGATCACTGGGTCTGCTTCTGGGACAGGTGGGACTTATACAAGTCGGACGGTTTACACCTGAACCAGAGGGGAACCAATATCCTTGCGGGGAGGTTTGCTAGCACTGCTGGGGGGGGTTTAAACTAATTCAGCAGGGGGATGGGATACAGAGTGGAGCTATAGTAGGGGGTGATGTACAGCCAAATAAGGAGGAAAAAACAAGTCAGCAGGGAAGGCAGAGCAAAGATGTGAAGGCAAAAGGGAATATGGCAGGGCTGGAAGGCATTTATTTTAATGCAAGGAGTCTTGCAAATAAGGTGGATGAACTGAAGTTGTTGTTGAACACATGGGAGTACGATATTGTTGCTATCACGGAGACATGGTTGAGGGAGGGTCAGGACTGGCAGCTAAATATTCCGGGGTATAGAATCTTCAGGCGAGACAGAGGGGGGTGTAAAAGGGGAGGGGGTGTTGCAATATTAATTAAGGAGTCTATTACTGCTGTAAGGAGGGATGATATATTAGCGGGTTCCTCTAATGAGGCCATATGGGTAGAACTTAAAAACAAAAAGGGGTCAAGCACCTTGCTGGGAGTGTACTATAGGCCCCCAAACAGTCAGGGGGAGATAGAGGAACAGATATGCAGGCAGATATCAGAAAAGTGTGAAAATAATAGGGTAGTAATAGTGGGGGATTTCAACTTCCCCAATATAAATTGGGATAGTCAGAGTGTGAAAGGCTTGGAGGGAGCAGAATTCTTAAAGTGCATCCAGGAAAGCTTTTTGAGCCAACATGTAGAAAGTCCTACAAGAGAGGGGGCGGTACTGGACCTAATTCTAGGGAATGTAGCCGGGCAGGTGGTGGAAGTGTCTGTAGGAGAGCATTTTGGCGATAGTGACCACAATTCGGTGAGATTTAAGGTGGTCATGGAAAAAGACAAAGACGGCCCGGAAATCAGGCCTGATAAACTACATCCTAGGGTACTTAAGGAGGTGGCCCTGGAGATAGCAGATGCTCTAAGGATCATCTTCCGGAACTCCATTGACTCGGGAACAGTACCCGTGGATTGGAGGGTAGCTAATGTTACCCCAATATTTAAAAAGGGGGGTAGAGAGACAGCAGGGAATTATAGACCAGTAAGCCTTACATCGGTTGTGGGCAAAATGCTAGAGTCCATTATTAAGGATAAAATAGCGGAGCACTTGACAAATGGGGAAAGGATCGGACAGAGTCAACATGGATTTACAAAGGGTAAATCGTGTTTGACTAATCTGCTGGAATTTTTTGAGGAAGTAACTGGTAAAATAGATGGGGGAGAGCCAGTGGATGTGGTGTACCTTGACTTCCAGAAAGCCTTCGACAAGGTTCCACACAAAAGATTATCATGCAAAATTAAGGCTCATGGGATTGGGGGCAAAGTATTAACGTGGATGGAGAACTGGCTGGCGGATAGAAAACAGAGAGTTGGAATAAACGGCTCGTTTTCGGAGTGGCAGGCAGTGACCAGCGGGGTGCCGCAAGGATCTGTCCTGGGACCCCAGCTGTTCACAATATATATAAATGATCTGGATCAGGGAATTGGATGCAATATTTCCAAATTCGCTGACGACACTAAACTAGGAGGGGTGGGCTCTGATGAGGATGTCAGGAGGCTACAGTGCGATTTGGACAGGTTGGGGGAATGGGCGGATACGTGGCAGATGCACTATAATGTGGATAAATGCGAGGTTATCCACTTTGGGGGTAAAAACAGGAGGGTGGATTATTATCTAAATGGCAATAGATTGGGAGATGGGGAAGTGCAGAGGGACCTGGGTGTTCTTGTGCACCAGTCACTGAAGGAGAGCATGCAGGTGCAACAGGCGATTAAGAAGGCAAATGGTATGTTGGCCTTCATATCAAGGGGGTTCGAGTATAGGAATAGGGATACCTTACTACAGCTGTACAAGGTGCTGGTGAGACCGCATCTGGAGTATTGTGTACAGTTTTGGTCGCCCCATCTGCGGAAGGATGTTCTTGCCATGGAAAGAGTGCAGCGGCGATTCACCAGGCTGATACCTGGAATGGCGGGAATGACCTACGAGGAGAGATTGAATAGTTTGGGCTTGTACTCACTGGAGTTTAGAAGATTGAGAGGGGATCTCATCGAAACATATAAAATTATGGCAGGCCTGGACAGGCTGAATTCAGAGAGAATGTTTCCAATGGCCGGGGAGCACAGAACCAGGGGCCACAGTCTAAAAATAGCGGGCAAATCATTTAAAACAGAGATGAGGAAGAATTTCTTCACTCAAAGAGTGGTGAGCCTGTGGAATTCCCTGCCACAGAGGGCTGTGAAGGCTAATTCAATAAATATTTTCAAGAGAGAATTGGATATATTTCTGACGGCTAAGGGGATTAAGGGTTACGGAGAAAAGGCGGGGACGGGGTACTGAACTGGTAAGATCAGCTATGATCTCAGACGAAGATCAGCCATGATCTCATTGAATGGCGGAGCAGGCTCGAAGGGCCGAATGGCCTACTCCTGTTCCTATCTCTATGTTTCTATGTTTCTAAATTGGGGGAAGGCCGATTTTAATAAGATAAGACAGGATCTGGCAAAAGTGGACTGGGAGCAGCTACTTATAGGAAAATCCACATCAAAACAGTGGGAGGCTTTCAGAAGGGAAATAGAGTACAACACCAACATGTTCCTGTAAAGGTCAAGGGTGGGACCAACAAGCAAAGGGAACCTTGGATGACAAAGGATATACAAAAATGCATTAGGAAAAAAAGGGGGGCTTTTGGCAGTTACAAAAGACAAAAGACGGTGGAAGCCCTAGAGGAGTATAAGAGGTGCAGGGGCATACTTAAAAAGGAAATTAGGAGGGCGAGGAGGGGCCATGAAATAACACTGGCGAGCAAAATAAAGGAAAATCCTAAGATGTTTTATAAGTATATTAAGGGCAAGAGGATAACCAGGGAAAGGGTAGGGCCCATTAGGGACCAAAGTGGCAAGCTGTGTGTAGAGCCAGATGAAGTAGGTGGGGTTTTAAATGAATTTTTTGCATCTGTGTTCACTATGGAGAAAGACGATGTAGACATAGAAGTCGGGCAAGGGGACTGTGACATACTTGAACATATTAGCATCGAGAGGGAGGAGGTACTAGCGGTTTTAGCAGGCCAAAAAGTGGATAAATCCCCAGGCCCGGACGAGATGTATCCCAGGCTGTTGTGTGAGGCAAAGGAGGAGATTGCAGGGGCTCTGACACAAATTTTCAGAACCACTCTGGCCACAGGGGATGTACCAGAGGACTGGAGAACAGCTAACGTAGTACCATTATTCAAGAAGGGTAGCAGGGATAAACCAGGGAATTACAGGCCAGTGAGCCTAACATCTGTGGTAGGGAAATTATTGGAAAAAATTCTGAGGGACAAAATTAGTCTCCACTTGGAGAGGCAAGGATTAATCGGGGATAGTCAGCATGGCTTTGTCAAGGGTAAATCATGTCTGACCAATCTGATTGAATTTTTCGAGGGGGTGACTAGGTGTGTGGATGAGGGAAATGCTGTGGATGTGGTTTACATGGACTTCAGTAAAGCTTTTGACAAGGTCCCGCATAGGAGACTGGTCAAGAAGGTAAGAGCCCATGGGATCCAGGGGGCCTTGGCGCGTTGGATCCTAAACTGGCTGAGTGGCAGGAGGCAGAGGGTGATGGTCGAAGGTTGCTTTTGTGACTGGAAGCTTGTGTCCAGTGGGGTACCTCAGGGATCGGTGCTGGGTCCCTTGCTGTTTGTGATCTACATTAATGATTTGGATGAGAATGTAAAGGGTATGATCAGTAAGTTCGCGGATGACACGAAAATTGGTGGGGTGGTAAATTGCGAGGAGGAAAGCCTCAGGCTACAGGACGATATTAACGGGTTGGTCAGATGGGCGGAAAAGTGGCAAATGGAATTTAACCCGGAAAAGTGCGAGGTGATGCATTTTGGACGGACAAATAAGGCAAGGGAATACACAATGAGTGGTAGGACCCTAGGAAGTACAGAGGGTCAGAGGGACCTTGGTGTACATGTACATAGATCCCTGAAGGCAGCGGAACAGGTAGATAAGGTGGTTAAAAAGGCTTATGGGATACTTGCCTTCATTAGCAGAGGCATAGAATATAAGAGCAGGGAGGTTATGATGGAGCTGTACAAAACGCTGGTGAGGCCACAGCTGGAGTACTGTGTGCAGTTCTGGTCGCCTCACTATAGGAAGGATGTGATTGCTTTGGAGAGGGTGCAGAGAAGATTCACCAGGATGTTACCTGGGATGGAGCGCCTCAGCTATGAAGAAAGACTCAACAGGCTGGGGTTGTTTTCCTTGGAGCAAAGGAGGCTGAGGGGGGACCTGATTGAGGTGTACAAAATGATGAGGGGCATAGATAGGGTAGATAAAGAGGAACTTTTCCCCTTAGTAGGGGGGTCAATAACAAGGGGGCACAGATTCAGGGTAAGGGGCAGGAGATTTAGGGGGGATTTGAGGAGGAACTTTTTCACCCAGAGGGTGGTTGGAAGCTGGAACTCACTGCCTGAAAGGGTGGTAGAGGCAGGAACCCTCACAACATTCAAGAAGCATTTGGATGAGCACTTGAAATGCCATTGCATACAAGGCTATGGACCAAATGCTGGAAAATGGGATTAGACTGGACAGGGAGGGATGGGCGGCGCAGACACGATGGGCCGAAGGGCCTCTTTCTGTGCTGTAAAACTCTATGGCCTAGAAATTCGGTTTTGGCGCAGCGAGGGCTTTAGCGCCGGAAGTTAGTGCCGGCGCTAAGTCCCCCTGCGCGCGCCAAAAATTCAGTAGCGCCGCGCCCAAACGGCTGCCGGCGCTACTGAGGGGTCTCAGCGCCTCAAAACTGGCGCCACGCGCCATTGCGGCGCTATTCCGGCGCTGCGGCGCCCGCTGCGGTGCGGCAGGCTCGGGAAGTGCAGGCCTCCTCCTTCCGTTAAGGAGGAGCTGCCTGCACCCGGCCGCGGCCCGCGATAATCTTTTTAAAAATGAGCCCGGCACCTCGGACAAGTGCCGGGCTTGCTTCTGTTCCGGGGGCGGGGGGGGGGAAGTCCGGGGAGGGAGCTGCGGCCAGGCGGCCGGCGGGAAAGCGGCCGGCCGCCGCGGGGCCTTTAATGCGCCGGCGCAAAGTTCTGTAAGGCACCTCTGCCAGAACGTTGCTTGCGGCTGCCACGGGCGAGGCGGCCGCAACTCAATTTCCGAGTTCGGGCGGGTTACCATGGCAACCGGGACGCTGCGCACACCGATGACGTCATCGGTGCCGGCGCAGCGCTACCGGCCTAACGCCGATTTAGGGCCCCTGTCAATTTCTAAACTGGCCATAACTTCGGCGCTAGGCCCTCTAGCGCCTCAAAAGCGGCGCTAAGGCCAGTGAATTTCTAGGCCTATGACTCTATGACATTTCAGAAATAAACCTGGTCATAGACTACCTGAAAATGGATGCTTCTTTCTGTTCGGGCATCAACTTTTACAAAATATTACGGAAGATTAAATATTTGTTATCACTGAACTTTTTAAGAAAACAGTGCACTTACTACATTGTGCTAATTTCAATACCATTGTTAATGGAGTTTCATGAACAAGTGTAGGCTGAGTAATATTTTCTCACATCATTTAATCATACAATTATATAAATTTTATATAAATGAATGTTACAATGTGCTCAAGGTATAAAAGTATAGCAACAGTATTGGATGTGGCCTATTCAATACATAACCTGAAAACCTAGTATGCATTTTACATATCCATGCAGTGCAATATCTCTGTAACCTCCTCCATCCCTACAATCCTCCGCGATCTCTGCGCTTCTCCAACTCTGACCTCTTGTGCATCCCTGATTTTCATTGTTCCATCACTGGCGACCTAGGCTGCCTAGGCCCTAAACTCTGGAATTCTCTCCCTAAATCTCTCTGCCTCTCTACCTCTCTCTCCTCCTTTAAGACGCTGTTTAAAGCCTATCTCTTTGACCAAGCTTTTGGTCACCTGTCCTCTTATCTCCTTATGTGACTTGGTGTCAGAGTTTGTTTGATAACTCTCCTGTGAAGCGCCTTGAGATGTCTTACTACATTAAAAGGCGCTATATAAAATGCAAGTTGTTGTTGTATGTAAATGGTTAGTTAAAAATTAGCAGGAATTTATCAGAAATAATTGATTGAAACCTTCAGAAAAAAGGTGACACTTATAGGGTGAGTCAATCCGATCATCTGTTTCATGAATATAGGATATGGTTATTTAACTGATAGGAAATTCTTTCAAGATCTCAGATTTAGAATTCAAACACTAATGTGCTTTTCACATTAAAGATTTCCATATTTAGACTTTTCAAAGGCTGCATCTTGCCCCAGGAATTCAGTAATTGTTCATTACCTTAAAAAAAACTCACCAATCATTCCCCAGTGGATTGAGACTCTCTGTGCTCTGGGACTAACACAATACAAGGATGTTTAAATATAGCAATCACCTCCGGGAAAACTGGAAAATCCATCTTAAAAAGTTGTTCCAACCCCCAAAATTGAACAGTGGGAGCAGGCAAGCAGAATTGAGAATAAAAGTTATAATAGTGGTACAATTGGTAAAAATAGTAAAATTAAGGTGGAAATAAGAGGACAGGACAAGAATACAGAAGATATAATAGGGACAGAGGGATGACAGTAAGCACAGGTAATATGTGTAAACATCTTTATTTTTATGTAAAATTATGCTTTGGTGCTTCATTTAGTAGTTTAGGGTTAATATTAGGTAGAAGACACTAAAAGCATCCCAAAAATGGATAATAAAGGGGCTATTGGGGTGGGGGGGACTTAAACCAATCACTATCACTAGAGAGAAAGTACTAGGCAAACTAATGGGACTAAAGGTGGACAAGTCTCCTGGACCCGATGGCGTGCATCCTAGAGTCTTAAAAGAGGTGGCTGCAGAGATAGTGGATGCATTGGTTGTAATCTACCAAAATTCCCTGGATTCTGGCGAGGTCCCAGCGGACTGGAAAATCCGCAAACGTAATGCCCCTATTTAAGAAAGGAGGGAGACAGAAAGCAGGCAACTATCGACCAGTTAGTCTAACATCTGTCATTGGGGAAATGCTGGAGTCCATCATTAAGGAAGTGATAGCAGGACATTTAGAAAATCGTAATATAGTCAAACAGAGTCAGCATGGTTTTATGAAAGGGAAATCATGTTTGACAAATTTGCTGGAGTTCTTTGAGGATGTAACAAGCAGGGTGGATAAAGGGGAACCAGTAGATGTTGTGTATTTGGATTTCCAGAAGGCATTCAATAAGGTGCCACATAAAAGGTTACTACACAAGATAAGAGCTCATGGGGTTGGGGGTAATATATTAGCATGAATAGAGGATTTGCTAACTAACAGAAAACAGGGCTGGATTTTGACAGCACTGGAGAGGCAGGACTGCCGGGAAAATGGCAGAATTTGGGGGCGGGTGCCCAACCCGCCATCAACCCGCCTCCATGCCACCTTGCCAGGAGGCAGGTAGGCGTCCTGTGCCGGGTCCCGTCTCTTTGGAGGCGGGAAGGGATTACAGCCACTTAACTGCCTGTTAACAGGTAGTTAACAGGCAGATAAGAAGATTATCCCCATTTTGCCCCACAAGTGTGGGCTTCCCGAACTTGCTAAAATCTGCCAGGGTCACCGATGTGAGTAGTGGGTCAGCGGGTGTCGGAGGGGTGCAAAAGTGCGCTGTGAAAGTAAGTGATGGGTGCAAGAGTGGAGAAGTGAGTATCTGAGGTAAGTAGAAAGTGTTAGAAAAAGTGTACTTACCTTTGTTTCTTCCTGCAGGCTTCAGTCGGTGGGTATGCGGAGAGTCTCGCACCTCCGCGGTAGAGATGACAGATGGCCGTTGCATTCGCCAATGCAAAAACCATCTAATTTCTGCAAAAGAAAGAGGTTTGATGAGGTCTTGAATTCAAGACCTCATCAAACTACAGAGAAAATTTTTTGACAGATGAAACATCATACGTTGACGTTCTCTGCAACTGGCTTTCCCTTAATTGGCCTGCTAAGCCCACTGGGCAGGCTTAACAAGGTCAATCAAGGGAAAATAGCATGGGTTGGCCAGAAGTTGATGGTGGCGGGACTAAAACCCGACAAGTGGGAGTCCTGCCTCCAAAAGCTCCCCATTGGCAAAATCCAGCCCAGTGAGTCGGGATAAATGGGTCATTTTCAGGTTGGCAAACTGTAACTAGTGGGGTGCCGCAGGGATCAGTGCTGGGGCCTCAACTATTTACAATCTATATTAATGACTTGGATGAAGGGACTGAGTGTAATGTAGCCAAATTTGCTGATGATACAAAGGTAGGTGGGAAAGCAAATTGTGTGGAGGACGCAAAGAATCTCCAAAGGGATATAGATAGGCTAAGTGAGTGGGAAAAAATCTGGCAGATGGAGTTTAATGTGGGGAAATGCAAGGTTATCCACTTTGGTAGGAAAAATAAAAAAGCAAATTATTATTTAAATGGGGAGAGATTCCAAAATGCTGAAATACAGAGGGATCTGGGGGTCTTTGTACATGAATCACAAATAGTATGCAGGTGCAGCAAGTAATTAGGAAGGCAAATGGAGTGTTGGCCATTATTGCAAAGGGAATGGAGTATAAAAGCAGGAAAGTCCTGTTACAACTGTGTTGAGACCACACCTGGAGTACTGCGTACAGTTTTGGTCTCCTTATTTAAGGAAGGATATACTTGCATTAGAGGCAGTTCAGAGAATGTTCACGAGGTTGATTCCGGAGATGAAAGGGTTATCTTATGCAGAAAGGTTGAGCAGGTTGGGCCTATACTCATTGGAGTTTAGAAGAATGAGAGGGGATCTTATTGAAACATATAAGGTTCTGAAGGGGTAGATGCAGAGAAGATGTTTCCCTCGTGAGGGCATCGAGAACCAGGGGGCATAATTTCAGAATAAGGGGGCACCCTTTTAAATCGGAAACGAGGAGGAATTTATTCTCTCAGAGGGTCATGAATCTCTGGAATTCTCTTCCCCAGAGAGCTGTGGAGGCTGGGTCATTGAATATATTTAAAGGTGGAGATAGACAGATTTTTGAATGATAAAGGGAGTCAAGGGTTATGGGGAGCGGGCAGGAAAGTGGAGTTGAGGCCAAGATCAGATCAGCCATGATCTTATTGAATGGCGGAGCAGGCTCAAGGGGCCAAATGACCTACTCCTGCTCCTACGTCTTATGTTCTTATTACAATAATAAAGCTATTTCTGATGTTTGAATAGCTTTATCATTTTAATATTGTTTATTTCAGTGGCACAGTGCCTCAGCTGAAATCAAACAAAACCAGTCAACCCAGGCAGACAGATAGTTTTCCTGATTCTGCCAGTACTCAGAATGGATTCACATAAAGTTTAGCGTTGATACAAAGCGGTTTCAGCTTCACACCAACGCTGAACCGGTGGGGATCAAAATTGGATGTAAAGGATCAAACTGACGTCTAGAAGCAGAGTGAGGTCTCTACTTCAGTATTAGCAACATAGGTAGAAATAGGGATGAGGTCCTGCAGGCAGATTTTAGGGAGCTAGGAAAGAGATTAAAAAGCAGGACCTCAAAAGGTAGTACCCCGGTGTCACGTGCTAGTGAGTACAGAAACAGGAGGATAGAGCAGATGAATGTGTGGCTGGAGAGATGGTGCAGGAGGGAGGGCTTTAGATTCCTGAGGCATTGGGACCATTTCTGGGGGAGGTGGGACCTGTACAAGCTGTAATGATATCAGCAAATAGTGATGGTATTTGCCTGTTTGATTATGATGCCTTACCAGCATATTTGCCTGTTTGATTATTTTTGCCTTACCAGCAGAGGGCATGTGAGAGAGAGAGAGTTTAGTTTTAGTTTCGTTTTAGATGGATCTCTAAGATGGTGTCTCCTGTAATGCTGTTAACTGAGTTGAACAAACTTTAGATAAAAAGACATTCTCTTTCATGATTGTGTCGTCATTGAACCCACATACAAACCGATACATGGTGTCAGAAGTGATTGAAAGAGAGGAAGAGGAAAAATCTGAAGTTAGCAACTCGACGAGATAGTGGCAAGCAATCTATCCAGCGAAATCAGCTCTCCACATATTAGCAAGCCAAAAGAGAACATCGTTACTTACCATTGGAGAATAGCTAACAAAGTGAAAAATGGAAGGTTTACACCCACCGGCGAAGCTTCAGTTGACAGGTAATGTGGCTGAAAATTGGAGGAGGTTCAAACAACGTTTGGAGTTGTATTTAGCGGCAATCGGAGCTGACGAGAAAAGTGATAAAATGAAAGCGTCAGTGTTCTTACATGTCGTGGGTGATGAAGCGCTGGAGGTGTATAATAATTTCACATTCGCTGCTGATGGAGACAAAATGAAGTTGGATAAAATAATGGAACAGTTTGAGGCCTGCTGCATACCTAAACGTAACGTGACGTTTGAGAGGCACAGATTTTTCACATGTGTACAGAAAACGGGAGAGACTATTGATCAGTATGTGACTGAACTGAGAAACCAAAGCAAAACATGTGAATTTGGGGGACTGACAGACTCGCTGATAAAAGACAGACTGGTGTGTGGTATTCCAGATAATGGTCTAAGGGAAAGACTGCTAAGGGAGCAAGATCTAGACCTGGGAAAAGCCATAGCACTGTGTAGGGCTACAGAGACTGTGAAGTCGCAGGCAAAGGAGCTGTTCAGTGACAGTAGCTGCAACGTGGATGCAGTGAGAAAGAACGGACACAAACCGTTTAACAAAAAGAGCGCCAATGTGAAAAAAGAGGCGTGGCCAGCGAACAAAAATGAAAGGGGCAATCGAAAGTCATGTAGTCGATACGGTATACAGCATCCACCAAAAAAGTGTCCAGCATATGGTAAAACATGCAATAGTTGCAACAAAAACACCCATTATGCCCGTTGCTGTAAGAACCAAGCGCAACAAAGCAAGGTCCATACAGTAGATGAAAGCGAGATAGAGGAGTTCAATGTGGATGTTGTGTCTGAAAACAAAAAAGAAAAAAGAGACTGGATGTTGACACTAAAAGTGAATGACATATGCATTCCATTTAAATTGGATACTGGAGCACAAGTTAATGTGATATCAGAGACTGATTTTAAGAAAATTAGACCCAGACCAAAGATACATGGAATAAAAGTGAAAGTGACAGGATACTCAGGTACTGATATACCAGTGAAAGGAAGATGCATTGTCAAAGTGACACACAAGGACAGAGAGCACACGCTAGCATTAATCGTGGTGCCAAAGGATGTGCAAGCCATACTAGGTTTAAAAGCCTGTGAGAGACTGAACCTGGTAAAGAGAGTCCTCGTTGTGGAAAGCGAAGGAGAGACAGTCTATGATGAACTCATGAAAGAGTACAACGACCTATTTCAGGGTCTAGGCTGCCTTCCAGGAGAACACACGATCAGAGTAGATAAAAGTATGCCAACGGTCATACATCCATGCAGAAAAGTTCCGTTTGCTCTTCAAAAGCAACTGAAGGCAGAGTTGGACAGGATGGAAAGCCTGAACGTGATTCAGAAGATAGATGAGCCAACTGAGTGGGTGAGTTCCCTCGTCGTTGTGGACAAAAAGAATGGAAAGCTCAGAATTTGCCTGGATCCAAGAGATCTAAACAGAGCAATAAAGAGAGAGCACTTCAAGCTTCCTACACGTGAGGAAATCATGTCACAGTTTGCAAATGCAAAGTATTTCAGCAAGTTAGATGCATCATCAGGATTTTGGCAGATGAAACTGGACGAGGCAAGTTCAAGACTGTGCACGTTCAACAGTCCATTTGGCAGATACAGATTCCTAAGGTTACCATTTGGCATTGCCTCAGCTCCTGAAGTGTATCACAAAACTATTCCTATGATCTATGAGCACCTGGAAGGAGTTGATACATCGATGGATGACATCATAGTATGGGGAACCACGAGAACTGAGCATGACGAGAGACTGAAAAAAGTGCTGGAAGCAACAAGGAAAACAAACCTGAAGCTGAATAGAGAGAAATACCAGGTCGGGGTGACAGAACTGACATTCGTGGGAGATATCCTTAGCAGTGAGGGCATCAGACCAGATCCCAGAAAGGTGTCCGCCATTGAGAATATGCCAAAGCCACAATGCAAAAAGGACGTGCAGAGGTTTAATGGAATGATCAACTACATGGGTAAATTCATATCCAACCTCTCAGAAAAGATGGCGCCACTGAGAAGACTAACTGAAAAGAACATAGAATGGGAATGGAATCATGAGCATGAGAAGTCATGGAGCGATCTAAAGAAACTGCTCACAGAGGAACCAGTGAGACCCATCAAGATATCATCAGATGCATCACAGAGTGGGCTCGGTGCTGTTCTTCTGCAAAAATATGACTACTGGCAACCTATTGCATATGCATCGCGCTCAATGACAGACGCGGAGACGCGATATGCTCAAATAGAAAAGGCGCTGCTCAGCATCACATACGCCTGTGAAAGATTTCACCAGTTTGTGGCAGGACAAGCAATCAGTGTAGAGACTGACCATAAGCCCTTGATTGCATTGTTCCAAAAGCCACTAAATAGCTGTCCGCTTAGAATACAAAGAATGATGATCAGGCTGCAACGCTATACACTGAATGTTGCGTACACACCGGGTAAGCTGATGTATACAGCAGACACGTTGTGCAGAGCGGTTGACCCAAGTGAGCCCGCAAACACCAAAATGGATGAAAAAGTGAACGCCTACGTGGACATGATCACAAGTGCACTGCCCATAGCAGATGCAAAAATGGAGCTCATAAAGACTGAGACAAACAAAGATGAAACAATGAGACGACTGAGGAAAAGCATCTTGGATGGATGGCCCAACATGAAGCAAGACTGCTCACCTGACATGGCAGAGTACTGGAACTGCTGGGCGGAACTATCAGTGGTCGAAGACATCATCTACAAAGGAAGTAAAATAGTTATCCCAAAGAGCCTGAGAAAAGAGATGCTAAAAAGGATCCATGGAGGACATCTGGGAATCGAAAAGTGTAAGAAAAGAGCACGAGAGGTGATGTACTGGCCACGAATCAACCAAGATGTGACAAATGAGGTGTCAAACTGCACAATATGCCTGAAATATCGAGCAAGCAATCCAGTAGAACCACTAAAGCCACACCCAGCGCCAGACAGACCTTACCAGAAGGTAGGCGCTGACCTATTCGTATGTCAAGGGAAGGACTATCTTGTAGTCACAGACTATTACTCCCTGTATCCAGAGGTTTGTAGACTGTACACCACCACTGCAGATGCTGTGATAACATGTATGAAAGCCATATTCTCCAGACATGGCGTGGCAAGCGAGGTCTTCACAGACAACGGACCCCAGTTTTACAATGCAAGTTTCCGACACTTTGCCAAAGAGTGGGACTTTGTCCACACAACGTCAAGTCCTCACTTTCCACAGTCCAATGGACTAGTGGAAAAATCGGTCCAGACAGTGAAAAGACTGATGTACAAGGCAAAAGACAGTGGAACTGACTTCTACCAGAGCATGCTTGTATACCGCACAACGCCGCTCGAGTGTGGTATGTCACCAGCCCAACTCCTTATGGGACGTCTGCTAAGGTCAAACCTACCTGTCCCGGAGAACCTCCTGAAAACAAAGAGGGGGAGAAAGTGAGGAAGTTCAAAGAACAACAGAAAGAAAAGCAAAAGTACTACTGTGACAGAGGAACACAAAACCTACCTGAACTCCACACTGGTGACCAAGTAAGGTTCAAAGACAAAACAAACATATGGACTCAGAAGGGAACTGTCCTGAGTGAAGTTCAACCAAGATCATACACCATTCAGACAGATGAGGGTGCTGTTCTGAGAAGAAATCGTCGAGATCTTCTCATGGGACCAGCCACAGCAGGTCAAAAGACTGATACTGTTGAACAACCTGATCACACAGCAGGTCAAAAGACTGATACTGTTGAACAACCTGATCACACAGCTGAGAAATCATCATCTGAGGCAACAACTCAGATTCAAGGACAATCAATCAGAAAATCCTCAAGACACGTGAAGCCTCCTGAGAGACTCATTGAGCAAGTTTAAGGACTCTTGTTATAGAAGGAAGTAATGTTATCTTATTCTCTCTTCAAGTTCTAGGTATTTACATATTTCATGTGAACACACAAAACAAGGTTAAAAAACCTTGATCATGATAATGATAATGTAAGTTCATTAAGTGTTACAGTTAAAATGCAGAGTAATACAAAGAAAACATGTTGTTAGATAAAAGTAAAATACTTTTGTTTTAAGAAAGGGAGATGTAATGATATCAGCAAATAGTGATGGTATTTGCCTGTTTGATTATGATGCCTTACCAGCATATTTGCCTGTTTGATTATTTATGCCTTACCAGCAGAGGGCATGTGAGAGAGAGAGAGTTTAGTTTTAGTTTCGTTTTAGATGGATCTCTAAGATGGTGTCTCCTGTAACGCTGTTAACTGAGTTGAACAAACTTTAGATAAAAAGACATTCTCTTTCATGATTGTGTCATCATTGAACCCACATACAAATCAATACACAAGCCAGATGGGTTGCACCTCAACAGGACCGGAACCAATATCCTTGCGGTGGGGTTTGCTAGTGCTGTTGGGGAGGGTTTAAACTAGCTTGGCAGGGGGATGGGAACCTGAGAGTGGATTCAGAAGGGAGAGAAGCAAAGCTGGAAATGGAAGGCAGAAAATTAGTAAGCGAGTTTGGAAGGCAGAGGAAACAAAGGCTAGAAAATAGACAACAAGGGAATTTGGCAGTGCTAAATGGTATATACTTCAATGCAAGGAGTCTAGGGAATAAAGCAGATGAGCTGAGGGCACAGATAGACACGTGGGAGTATAATATTAAAGCTATTACTGAGATATGGCTGAAAGATGGGCAGGAATGGCAGCTCAACATTCCTGGTTACAGGTTTGCAGACGAGATAGAGAGGGGGATAAAAAGAGGGGGGTCGCAATATTGATTAAAGAATCAATTACAGCTGTGAAGAGGGAGGATATCTTAGGAGGATCATCAAATAAGGCCATATGGGTTGAACTGAAAAACAAAAAAGGGGCAGTCACACTGCTGGGAGTGTACTATAGAACTCCGAATAGTCAGAGGGAAATAGAAGAGCAAATGTGTAGGCAAATTTCTGCGACGTGCAAAAATGGGGCAGTAATAGTAGGGGATTTCAACTTCCCTTATATTAACTGGAATAAAATTAGTGTGAAAGGTATAAAGGGAGCAGAATTCTTAAAATGCATTCAGGAGAACTTTTTTAGCCAGTACGTAGCAAGCCCAACAAGAGAGGGGGGCAGTTCTGGACCTAGTTTTAGGGAATGAAGCTGGGCAGGTGGAAAGGGTATCAGTGGGAGAGCATATTGGTGGTAGTGATCATAATTCAGTTAGATTTAGGGTAGTTATGGAAAAGGACAAGGATAGACCAGGAATAAAAGTTCTCAATTGGAGAAAAGCTAATTTTACTAAGCTGAGAGGTGATTTAACCAAAGTGGATAGAGACAGAAACTTGAAGGTAAATCAGTGCCAGAGCAGTGGGAGGCATTCAAGGAGGAGATAGTGAGGGTTCAGAGCAAGTATGTTCCCTTAAAGAAAAAGGGTGGGACTAACAAATCTAGAGCTCCCTGGAAGTCAAGGGGCACAGAGGGTAGGATAAAGAAAAAAAGGGAAGCTTATGACAGATACCGAGGACTCAATACTGCAGAAAGCTGAGAGGAGTATAGAAAGTGCAGGGGTGAAATTAAAAAGAAAATTAGGAAAGCAAAGAGAAGGCATGAAAAAATATTGGCAAGTAAAATCAAGGAAAACCCAAAGATGTTTTATAAGTACATTAAGAGCAAGAGGATAACTAAAGTAAGAGTAGGGCCTATTAGGGACCATAAAGGTAACCTGTGTATGGAAGCCGAAGGCATGGGTATGGTTCTTAATGAATACTTTGCGTCTGTTTTCACAAAAGAGAGGGACGATGCAGACATTGCTATCAGGGAGGAGGAGTGTGAAATATTAGATGAAATAAACATAGTGAAAGAGGAAGTATTAAGGGGTTTAGCATCTTTGAAAGTGGATAAATCCCCAGGCCCGGATGAAATGTATCCCAGGCTGTTAAGAGAAGAGAGGAAATAACAAAAGCTCTGACCATTATTTTCCAATCCTCTCTGGCTACAGGTCTAGTGCCAGAGGACTGGAGGGCTGCTAACGTGGTACCATTGTTTAAAAAGGAAGAAAGGGATAGACTGAGTAATTACAGGCCAGTCAGCCTAACCTCGGTGGTGGGAAAATTATTGGATAAAATTCTGAGGGACAGGATAAGTCTTCATTTAGAAAGACACGGATTAATTAGGGACAGTCAGCATGGATTTGTTAAGAGAAGGTTGTGTCTGACTAACTTGATTGAATTTTTTGAGGAGGTAACAAGGAGGGTCGATGAGGGTAGTGTGTTTGATGAAGTCTATATGGATTTTAGCAAGGCTTTTGAGAAGGTCCCACATAGCAGACTGATCATGAAAGTAAAAGCCCATGGGATCCAAGGCAAAGTGGCAAGTTGGCTCCAAAATTGGCTCAGAGGCAGGAAACAAAAGGTAATGGTCAAAGGATGTTTTTGTGACTGGAAGGCTGTTTCCAGTGGGGCTCCACAGGGCTCAGTACTGGGTCCTTTGCTTTTTGTGGTATATATCAATGATTTGGACTTGAATGTAGGAAGTATGATTAAGAAGTTTGCAGATGATACAAAAATTGGCCGTGTACTTGATAATGAAGAAGAAAGCTGCAGACTGCAGGAAGATATCAATGGACTGGTCAGGTGGGCAGAACAATGGCAAATGGAATTCAATCTGGAGAAGTGTGAGGTAATGCATTTGGGGAGGGCTAGCAAGGCAAGGGAATACACTTTAAATGGTAGGACATTGAGAAGTGCAGAAGATCAGAGGGACCTTGGAGTGCATGTCCACAGATCCCTGAAGATAGCAGGTAGATAAAGTGGTTAAGAAGGCATACGGGATACTTTTCTTTATAAGCCAAGGCATAGAATATAAGAGCAGGGAGGTTATGCTTGAACTGTATAAAACACTAGCTAGGCCGCAGCTAGAATACTGCGTGCAGTTTTGGTCACCACATTACACTAGAGGGGGCACAAAGGAGATTTACGAGGATATTGCCTGGGCTGGGGAATTTTACCTATGAGGAAAGATTGGATAGGCTGGGGTTGTTTTCTTTGGAACAGAGGAGGCTGAGGGGAGACCTAATTGAAGTGTATAAAATTATGAGGGGCCTAGATAGAGTGGATAGGAAGGACCTATTTCCCTTAGCAGAAGGGTCAATAACCAGGGGACATAGATTTAAAGTAACTGGTCGGAAGTTTAGAGGGGATTTGAGGAGAGATTTTTTCACCCAGAGGGTGGTGGGGGTCTGGAACTCACTGCCTGAAAGGGTGGTAGAGGCAGAGACCCTCATCACATTTAAAAAGTACTTGGATATGCACTTGAAGTGCCATAACCTACAAGGAGGCTACGGACAAAGTGCTGGAAAGTGGGATTAGGGTGGATAGCTCTTTGTCGGCCGGCAGACATTTTAATTCACCACTCCATTCCCACTCGGACCTCACCATCCTTGGCCTCTTGCATTGTTCCATGGAAGCTCAACGTAAACTCGAGGAACAGCACCTCATCTTCCGATTAAGCACTTTGCAGCCTTCCAGACTCAATATCGAGTTCAACAATTTCAGATCATAACCTCGGCCCTTATTACATTTTTACTTATATTTTTTTCCACCCCTTTGTTTTGAATCTTCCCTTCCCCCCCGCCCCTTTCCTTTTTTTTTCTCTCTCCCACATGGCAGCTGTTTCTCATCCTGCCAGTACACTTCACACCTAATCTCAGCCGTCTTTTGTCTCCACGTGTCCTATTACCATCTCGTCTGGTTTTGAATACCTCTTAATGTCTCTTTTACTTCTTTTGTTCTGTCGCAGCCCTGCCTTCGATCTATTTTATTTCCTTTCCAGTTTTGAAAAAGGGTTTCGACCCGAAACGTTAACTCTAATTTCTCTCCACAGATGTTGCCTGGCCTGCTGAGTTTTTCCAGCATTTTCTGTTGTTATTTCGGATTTCCAGCATCTGCAGTATTTTGCTATCATATGGGCTGAATGGCCTCCTTCTGTGCCATAAATTTCTATGATTCTATGATTCAGACAATCTCACTCAATTTCCATCTGGCATCAGATCAGGCCTGGACACTGGGTTCTTGCTGCATTTACACTCTAACTACAGCCTGGGTGCAAAACAAAACCATTTCACCCTGACCCTACAGTTGTAGGGTAAATGCACCCTTATGCTTAAACCAGAAATCCTTTACATGCGAGGAAGCTCACAATACTAATAACCATCAGACAGCAGCGTTATAACATTGATTAGAACACCTCGTTTTCTTGTGTTGCATTGGCTAGTAAAGGTGCAAAGTCCAAAATTATTCTCGAGGGTAACTAGGGATGGGCAATAAATGCTGGCCTTGCCAGCGACACCCACATCCCATGAACGAATATTTATCTTGTGAACCATTAAGTATAATTGTTACTTCACTTTTAAAGCCAAGATTTAAATAAAAATAAATAAGCTTTTGTTGACATCCTGGTTTACTAGGATTTCCTTCTTTGTTTAGTAAAGGTTTCATAAAGTCTGACTGTTTCACATAAATTGCTGTGAGTATTAAAGGCTGCATCTTGCTCCAGGAATTCAGCCATTGTCCATTATCTTCACCAAAAAAAACCCTCACTAATCATTTCCCAGTGGCTTGTGCTCTGGGACCGACTTAATACATTCACTGAAGGAAGTTTAAATATGGCAATCACCCACGGAAGAAAAAAAAAAAAATTTTCTCGTTGCAATAGCATGGTAAAGCAGCGATCCGAAATATCGTCAAGTTACATGTTCCTCATCTCCTTAGCCTTCACCACTTTCCACACTTCTGTTGATAAGAATTGCTCATTCACTAATGAATAGCAGTCCATCAAAAGACAGGAGACACAATCTTTTAAAGAGCACGCCCTTTGCAAGGCTAGAGCAGTTAGGATAAAGCGCAATCTGCAGGGTTTGGGGGGCGGGGGGGGTCAGTCTGGATGTGGGTACTCACTGAAGGCCACCACAGCCAGGGCCAGAGTGATGACAATGGAGATCCAGGACACCCACAACGCCTTCTTGCGGTAACTCTGGGCTTCGTGGGGTTTCAGCTTTTGGCTGCTTTCCAATAAACCTAGAAGCAAGGTCATGAAGAAATAAATCGTCTTACATGGTTTGTGTGGTTAAGTGGTGTTCACTGGCGCTGGCGCTGGCAAAATGCCAGTTGAGTGGAGGGACAATCGGTAGCAAGTTGACAGTTATTGTGCATTTACACCAGTAGTGTACGTCTGTCTAGACTGGTGGAATCTTCAAGGGCTCGTGGTTTAAGTCTTTTTAAAGGAATTTCTGATGGAGCTTCGTCCTTGGTGTGTTCAATAATTCATAACTATTCCCTTCATCAGTTTCAAGGTGTCTGCTGCAGACAGCTTGGTCTCCGCATAAAAATACACAAAATCTTTAATCTTGATACATATTTAACAGCTGAACTTCCTAACTGGCATCAACAATTGTAAATGGCTTTTCTATTTAAACACAAACTGTGATCACCATTATATGTGTAACAATGGCATGTTGTCTGCCTCAAAGTTTTCACCTCCCTGGTAACTAATTCGCAAGACATTCTTGTGATTTGACGTTATGCTACGGCTGCTCTCAGCTCCCTGGTTGAACACAGCTCCCAGCCTCCAGCCCCAATCTCGACTACATCTTTAGTACATGTGGTGGTGAAACCCGACTGCGGGTCTCGCACTCACCTCTGTTCTCCACCATATCGCCGAACTGCGCGCTTTCACTTATTCTCATTTCGTTGTCTTTCTCCATCTTGAACTGTTCTTTCGGCTGACTGGCGCACTGGTCGTGCCTGGGTTCCGCGGCGGTCTGGTTCGAGGAAGAAGTCGGGAGATCTGGAGGCGAGGAGTCCATGGCTGAAGTACGGAGAATGTAGCACGCTGACGAAATATCTCCACACCCAGCAGAAGATGCAGTGAGAGAGAAGAGGGGGTGGGTGAGGGGGGAGAGAGAGATTGAGATTTAAACGCAAGCTCACGTATCAGAAGGACTCCCGATTGATCAGCACAGAGCTGCAAACCGGGTCGTTGACGAGCAGACTCCAATTAAAATCCGGAGTGTTGTCCAATCAGTTCTGAACCCTTTCTGATTCTTGTGCTGATGTGTGTAGCCGGGGTGAGGAACCAATCTGCAAATATATGTGTTGATGTTTGTGCCACCAGATAAAATATTTTATTTTTAAACTCAGTCTGCATCAATCAGTACCGTCACGCCTCCAAAGCTCGAACTTATGTAACACTGGAGGCGGTCCTTCATTTCACTGAATTCCACATCTTAGTTTTTGATGCGAGCACAACATAAGATTGAATTGATACCAGGCGTTGCTCTAGAGCGCCCTGAACCCACTCAGGGATACATTAGACGGTGCTTGACAGTGCTGTAAGTTTGGACTGGCGTCAGAAAAAAACAAGGAAACGCGGAGGAATTGCAGTGATTAAAGCAGGTTTCTGTTCAGTCTGTGAGCCGGTGCATAAGTTTCGGCGTCAATAATGAAAGAACTGCTCCAAACCGGAACTTCTGTCCACTATAAAGAGTTTCGGAGTGGATTTATAAATCCGGAAAGATTCGGTTGTAGTAAACAATCTAACACGCACTAAATGGGCTTGCATTTACGGGTTTCGTTTTTCTATTTAAAATACGACTCATTGTAACTGGCTTTATGCCAATTGAATTGCAGTTCTTTCGCAAGGTACCTGATCAATTTGATCTCCTTGGGGAGTCTACGTCGCAACGGTCAGGGTGCAATCTAATCACCAGATCAGATGATGGATGGCCTTCTTCTTGTGCTAGAAGTCACACTGGGGTTTTACTTTTATCGTGTTCACTACAGTAGTAAGCAGAGCTTTTTTCAGGATATATCATAATTATAGTCTGCATGTTAAATCTGTGCATGGCAATATCCTGGCAGAGAATGGTCTCTGAGCTGAATTATAGATTTTAGTCATCTCTAATATTTAATTTTACCAGAATGCATAGCCTGTAGACTTATTTGCACATATTTCCCGTATTAATGACGCTTTAATAGATCATAAATGACTTTACATTTGATATTCTGTGATTATGTTTAGGCCACGGGTAAATAATACAGACACATTCCTAAATATCTGATAGTTGTGGCTAAATTATACAACTACATTGTTAATGTACCTTGAATAAATAAACCATCTATGAACTAATAAGTTATGTCTATTTAACAAAGAACCTCTTATTTTTATTTATATGAATGCTGTTTCACAAAAAAAATTATGTACTACAGTAAAAGGGACAACTACTAAATTTATATATAACGAGGTTATATGTGTAAAAAGTATTATTGATTAAAATTAGTCAGCGGGCCATGTATCATTGGTTCCTATTTAGGTCATGTTTAATGCATCATATTGTTTGCACGCACGTTCATTTTCAAACATAACGCCACTGTGAAACACTTCCCTCTGGAATCACTTTGTGTAAAACCCACAAAATGCTAGCCTACGCCCCAAAAAAGAGCACGCATATTCTGAAAGAGCCAGTAAACATTCTCTTATTGAAAAGCTAACTGAGTTTCTACTATTTCCCCCCTCTTCCTAAATAAGTCACGCATAATAGCGGTTTATAAACAGCGGTGCTGGAAATTAGATATAACAATGACATAAAAAGCACAAACGCTGTGGATTCTGGCTGCAATTTTAGATCCTTGTAGAAAATATAAAGTTCCAGTTTTGCACTACAATTTTGTGTGATTTGTGCTATATAAATACAAGTTGTTGTCGACAAAATGTTACTATAGCTTCAGAATGTGAGCTCGTTTATTATATACAGTTTGTCGGGGGGGGGGGGGCGTTGTTGCACCTCCATCTGTTCACTTTCTGTTTCCAGCTAATACCTCAGTTAGGTTTTACAGTGATGAGCATTTGCTTGAACATATTCACGTTCAGGTGATTATACACCAACCCACCTCATCAACACACAAGCTGCAAGCTAGCGTATTAAACATTTTATTTTTAGAATCGAGATCTTTTCCCCAACCAATTTAGGTTAGAAGTGATGAAAAGTTGTAATACTTTTTCAGATATATTCTGCGAGGTGACATTCAGGAAGTTTACTTTGAAATTGACTGCGCTTCTTCTATCAAGCTTACGTGGCCAAGTTGGTATACTTTATTTTCATGGCATTATAAACAGACTCGCATTCCAACAGCAATTACAAACACAAATGGCAACGGTCACAGTAACAAGTGTCGATTCCAGTCTTTGGAAGAATGTGCGTTTGAGCCGAGGGTGGCTGATTAAGCCTAAGACCAAATGATGGACCAATCTTAACCAGTAACTTACCAAGGGTCTGTTATATAAAAAAAGGAACAGCTAGGAACTGGTAACAATTATATTAGTCGGTTTGGGAAACATTTCTACTTCAAGAGAAACAATTAAATAAAACCAGGTGCTACGGTAACGATTTTATTGCTGAGGAAGGATGTTCTTGCCATGGAGGGAGTGCAGCGAAGATTCACCAGACTGATACCTGGGATGGCAGGAATGACGTATGAGGAGAGATTGGGTCGATTGGGCTTATAATCGCTGGAGTTTAGAAGAATGAGAGGGGATCTCATTGAAACTTATAAAATTCTAATAGGACTAGACAGACTAGATGCAGGAAGGATGTTCCCGATGGTGGGGGAGTCCAGAACCAGGGGTCACAGTCTAAGGATAAGGGGTAAGCCATTTAGGACAGAGATGAGGAGGAATTTCTTCACCCAGAGAGTGGTGAACCTGTGGAATTCTCTACCACACAAGGCAGCTGAGGCCAATTCATTAAATATATTCAAGGAGTTAGATATATTTCTTAAGGCTAAAGAGATCAAGGGGTATGGGGAGAAGGCAGGGACAGGGTACTGAATTTGGATGATCAGCCATGATCTCATTGAATGGCAGAGTAGGCTCGAGGGGCCGAATGGCCTACTCCTGCTCCTATCTTCTATGTTTCTATGTTTCTATAAGAGGGATGGCTACAAGGACAACGCCCCATGAAACTTTGACAAAGGCTCCATTTAGACTACAGCTACTGACCTCTGCAGAGGAGCTTCCTCGCTCTGGGTCAGAATGAAATTCTGGAAATTCCTGTTGCCATACTAATGGGAATTGTGTAGGCTGGCACAGCAACTCCCCTAACTCCTACCTGCTGAGGGAGCAGGTGTAAATTTCTGTAATACTTCCCATGCTGCGGTGTGTATTTTTGCATTGTTTATGCCTCATCATTTGTAATTCTGCTAATGCATGTTACTTTAGAGGCAAGCCCTTTTCCTGTTTTCATTGCAGATAGCATACAGTGTGCTAATCTATTTTAAATGGGTGTTAAAAATTAGCCAAGACCTCGCATGTCAAGAATTGATTCCTGAAATCTGCAATGTTTATTTAGTTGTGCTGTCACCTATTTGCAAGTTATGGACATTGTGTGCAGTGTTTCCCAGTCACTTGATTTAATAGGAGAACAATTCAATATAAATGCCAAGGATAACAGATGGCACCACTGACTTATCCACCAGAACCAATCCCTTTTCTATGGTTAGCTCGATCAATTGTTCCATATCCTCCTTTGGTAGATGTAATTCCTATCTTCAAAAAGGGAGACTCATCCACTTGTGGAGTGAGCCCAGAACAAGGGAGCATAAATATAAGATAGCCACTAACAGATCACATGAAGAATTTAGGAAGAATTTCTTTACACAGAGAATGGTGAGCATGTGGAGCTCGCTGCCACATGGAGTGGTTGAAGCCGAGAGCATTGACCCATTTAAGGGGAGGCTTGATGCATACATGAGGGAGAAGGGAATAGAGGCATGGGGGTGCCTGGAGACCAGTTGGGCTGTAGATTCTATGTAATTCTATGTAAAAGTAGACATAGTTCTCACTTCCAGCATCATTTGTTAAAAACGATGCAAAATATTAATGTAATATCTCTGCCATGCCATCATCCTTCACAATTAGATTCCCTCATTTATCCCTGAATAGTCCTATCCTCTCTTTAACTATTCTATTACCTTTGTGTCAGTGTGTGGCTCAGTTGGTAGCACACTCACCTCTAAGTCAAAAGGTTGTGGGTTCAAGTCCCACTCCAGGGATTTGAGCACATAAAGCTAGGCTGACACTCCAGTGCAGTACTGAGGGAGTGCTGCACTGTCAGAGGTGCCGTCTTTCGGATGAGACGTTAAACCAAGGCCCCATCTGCTCTCTCAGGTGGACATAAAAGATCCCCATGGCACTATTTCGAAGAAAAGTAGGGGAATTATCCCTGGTGCCCTGGCTCCCTCAACCAACATAACAAAAACAGATTATCTGGTCATTGTCACATTGCTATTTGTGGGAGCTTGCTGTGTGCAAATTGGCTGACGTGTTTCCCACATTACAACAGTGACTCCACTTCAAAAGTACTTAATTGGCTGTAAAGTGCACTGAGATGTCCGGTGGTCATGAAAGGTGCTATATAAATGCAAGTCTTTCTTTTTATGTATTTATAAAGCACTTATTATTTCCTTTCATGTTATCTGCTGGCCTTTTTTATCTTCCATTTTAGTCCTTCTGATCTCCCTTTTCACCTCCCCACTACATTTTCTATATTCCTCGTGATTATCTTTAGTAATGTTAGCCCTAACTTTATCATATGCCTCCTTTAAAGTTTCAATTTAGTTTTGATCTATTTATCCATGGAACTCCATATTTGGTTGCATCACCTTTTCGCCTCAGAAGAGAAGTGCTACTGGACTCCTATTGTAATTCCGGCAGGAAGTCACAGACCCAACAACAACAACAACTTGCATTTATATAACACCTTTAACATAGTAAAACATCCCAAAGTGCTTCACAGGAGTGTTATCAAACAAAATTTGACACCGAGCCACATAAGGAGATATTAGAACAGCTTGGTCAAAGAGGTAGGTTTTAAGGAGTGTCTTAAAGGAGGAGAGAGCGGTGGAGAGGTTTAGGGAGGGAATTCCAGAGCTTAGGGCCTAGGCAGCTGAAGGCATGGCCACCCATTAAAATCGGGGATGCACAAGAGGCCAGAATTGGAGGAGCGTGGAGATCTCAGAGGGTTGTAGGGCTGGAGGAGGTTACAGAGATAGAGAGGGGCAAGGCCATGGAGGGATTTGAAAACAATGATGAGAATTTTAAAATTGAGGTGTTGCCGGACCGAGAGTCAATGTAGGTCAGGGGTGATGGGTGAACAGGACTTGGTATGAGTTAGGGTACGGGCAGCAGAGTTTTTGATGAGCTCAAGTTTATGAAGGGTGGAAGATGGTCAGAAAAACACTATAAACATATATGTCGGGTCCTGACCTTAGTTGGCAAATCCCAGTTGGCCTTGTAAGCTGTGGAGCATCTGCCAACTTTTTACAAAAGGCAGTTATGTCAGATAGGCTGGTGCTGGGACTCCATAGGCTACCCCAGTCTATAACAGACCCAGCGTAAGACTGTAGCCTGGTATGCCCAATGAAATGAGGCGCAACAGCCTCCAGAAGGATGGAAATGGGCCCTACCAGGGGAGTTTCAGGCCAGGCATTTGGTCTGGCTCCTGAAGATGGATTTCTTTATCCTTAATTTTACTAATGCCCAAAGGGAGGACTGCATGGTTTCTCCAGGAAGCCTGGAAATGCCCCCTCCCTCCCCAATGATAGCCAGGTACTGGGATTTCCAGTATCTCCACAGGGATTTCCACAGGGCATCTAAAATATGGTCATGCTGGTGTGAGTACCCACCAACTCCATGTTAGTAAGGTGCACTCCCAATGAGCTCACAAATTTCAGTAAAGTCAGTGCTGGAGGAAACCAGTGGATGCAATCCTAGCCCACACATTTTCAGCACTGTGTTCGTGCATCTCATATTGGAAAATTTCCCATTACTGAATTGTCAACTTGTTTAACTTTTCTCACTGGTTAACTTAGACTAGATTACTTTTTATCTCACTGAACTTTGCCTTTTTTCCAGTCCAACACCTTTATGTTTGACATTTCACAACCTTTTTCTATTACATTTCCCAGAACTAAATCAAGCAATGCTTGTTTTTTTTATTGAACTAAAAACATACAACAACAAAAGCAATTACAAGGACTTGCATTCATATAGCGCCTTTAATGTAGCGAAATGTTCCAAGGCACTCCGCAGAGGCATAATCAGACAAAAAATGGGTGTCGAGCCAAAGAAGGAACGACTAGGAGGGATGACCAAAAGCTTGGTCAAAGAGGTGGGTTTTAAGGACAGTTTTAAAGAAAAAGAGGGAGTGGAGAGACAGAGAGGTTTAGGGAGGAAATTCCTGAGTATGGGGACACATGAAGGCACTGCCTCTAAAGGTGGGTCAAAGGGAGGGATACGCACAAGATTCAGCGGAATTAAGAGTTCTGAGGACATTATAGGGCTCGAGAAGGGAAGGGTGAGGCCATGAAGTGATTTAAACATGACAATCAAAATTTTAAACGAGTGTTATTGGGGAACCAGGAGCCAATGCAGGTCAGCAAAGACAGGGATGATGGAGGAGCGGGACTTGGTGCAGGATAGGATATGGGCAGCAGAGTTTTGTATAAACTGAAGTTTATGGAGGGCGGAGGATGGGGGCCCAGCTAGGAGAGCATTGAAATAGTCGAGTCTGGAGGTGATAAAGTCGTGGATGAGAGTTTCAGCTGTGGTTGTCCACACCCGATGCTTCTAGGTTTTTTTAAGTCTACAAAATCATTCTTTACTACACATTGTTACATTATTATAACTCACAAATGCCTTACAAGTCGTGCCCCTAATTTAAATTATTTATTGTATTGGGAGACACCCAGTAGCTTGTGTCAAAATGCATGTGGCCTCACAAATCCAATCTACAAGTCATACTGTTCTTTTAACATTGTAAGGACCTATCACAGCACTGCCTACAGGCATAACAAGCATTGCAGGTAAATGTGGACAATGAAAATGGATTTTATCATTTGTTCTTGAAATGTGAGCAATGCTGGAAAGGTTGTACTGTATTTTTATTTGGCTTGAGAAGACAGGGGTGGGCCTTCTTGAACTGTTACAGTTCTTGTGGTGATGGTGTGATCATAAAGGGTTTAGGTAGGGAATTCCAGTATATTACCCCAGCGATGATGAGGAACAGCAACATTTATCCAAGTCAGGATGGATTCTGACTTGGAAAGGAACTTGGGGATGAAAGTGTTCCAATGAAATTGTTGCTCTTGTATTTCTCACCATTAGAGGTTGCAGGGGAGGGAGAGGCTGTCAAAGTAACCTTAGTGAATTGCTGAAGTGCACCCTGTCGATATTAAATACTGCAGCTACAGTGTGCCAGAGATGGAGGGGGTGGATATAAAATCCAAAGGCAGGGGCACAGATCAAACAAATTGCTCTGTCCTGAATGGGGTCAAGCTTCTTGAGTGTTGGTGCAGCTGCACCCATCTAGGCATGGAGTGAGTATTCCATCAAAATCCTGACTTGAGCCTTGTAGATAGTGGATAGACTTTAAAGGGTTAGAACGTGACTACACTTGGCAGAGTACCCAGCCTTTGCTGGCAAATGTCTCTTTCCATTGGAATGGTTGACTCATCCAGGTCCTTTTGTCCTCATGTTAACTTCTTTAGACTTCCTTGACATGATGCTGGTCTTCCCCCTCCAATATCTCCAATTCAAGGCCTTGCTGCAGGGCAAAGCTATGGAGAATACAAACCACCACAATGCAAGAGATCTTTTCTGGAGCATATTACAAGGTTCTCTCTCCAGTGATCCAGACACCAGAAACAAACTTTGAGAATATCAGTGGTCCTCTTAAACTTTCCTTGAGTTGCTCCCGACACTTACTTATCCTCTGCAAAAAGAGCTAGTATGCTGGAGTGCCGTAAGGTGAAATAATCATGGCAGCAGCAAGCATAACATGCAGTTACATGCAAAATGCACTAATGTGCATTGCATACTAGTTGCACATTTCGGGAGTAGAATTCCTTCATGTTCAAGAAGTTTATGGATGCCTTGGATTGGACCCGAATGGGATAATGCTAGGGTAAAGAGAAAGGAGGGGGAAGAATTTCTGAAATGTGTTCAGGAGAATTTCCTTGACCAATATGTTCTTGGCCCAACTAGGAAGGAGGCATTGCTGGATCTGGTGCTGGGGAATGAGGTGGGCCAGGTCGACCAACTGTCTGTGGGAGAACACTTGGGTACGAGTGATCATCATATCATAAGATTTAGATTAGCAATGGAGAGGAGTAAGGAACAATCTAGAGTGGAATTTCTAATCTGGAATAGGGCTAACTTCAATGGGATGCAAAAGGATCTAGCCAGGATAAAATGGAACCAAAGACTGACAGGAAAAACAATAACAGAACAATGGGTGATCTTTAAGGAGGAGATGTTCCAAGTACAGGCTAGGTACATTCCAACAGAGGGAAGGGTAAGGGAACCAAAGCAAGGGCTCCTTGGATGACGAGGGAGATAGAGAACAGGATGAAACAAAAAAAGAGGGTGTATGATGTATGTCAGGTGAATTCTTCAAGGGAGAACCAGACCAAATACAATAAGTTGAGAGGGGATGTGATGATGTAAATAAGATTGGCAAAGAGAGAATATGAGAGTAGAATGGCGGTTAACATAAAAGAGATCCCAAAAATCTTCTAACGGCATGTAAACAATGAGCAGGTAGTAAGAGGCGGGGTGGGGCCTATTAGCGACAAAGAAGGTGATATTATGCTTAGAGGTGCAGGGCAAGGCTAGAATACTCAATGAGTACTTTGTATCGGTGTTTACTAAGGAGGTGGATGCTGACAAAATATCGGTAGAAGTGGAAAAGGGTAGAAGCAATGGAAGGAGTGAAAATTGATAGACAGGATGCACTAGAAAGGCTGGGTATGCTTACAGTGGACAAGTCGCCTGGTCCAGGTGGCTTGCATCCCAGGTTGCTAAGGGAATTGTGGGAGGAGATGGTGGAAGGGCTTGCCATAATTTTCCAATCTTCCCTTGATGCGGGGGAAATGCCTGAGGATTGGAAAGTGGCAAATGTGACACCATTGTTCAAGAAAGGGTGTAATGACACACCTAGTAACTACAGGCCAGTCATTTTAACATCAGCGGTGGGTAAAGTTTTAGAAACAATAATCAAGGAAAAAATTAACGGGCACTTGGAGAGGTTTAAGCTAATTAAGGAGAGCCAACACGTATTTGTAAAAGGCAGATCGTGTTTGACTAATCGAATTGAATTTTTTGATGAAGTAACAGAGGATTGATGAAGGGAATGCAATGGATGTTGTCTACATGGATTTTCAGAAGGCATTTATCAAAGTAACACATAGAAAGCTGGTTAACAAAATTGAGGCTCATGGAATAGGTGGGTCAGTGGCAGCTTGGATAAGATATTGGCTTAAGGACAGAAAACAGCGAGTTGTGGTAAATGGCTGTTTTTCAGACTGGAGGATGGTAGACAGTGGTGTTCCCCAAGGGTCAGTGCTGGGGCCACTGCTTTTTTTGATATATATATAAATGACCTGGATATTGGAATACAGAGTAAAATTTCTAAATTTGCCGATGACACCAAACTTGGGGGTGTGGCAAACAGTGATGATTATACCAATCGACTGCAACAGGACACAGAAAGGCTAGCAGAATGGGCAGACAAGTGGCAGATGGAATTTAATACAGAGAAGTGTGAGGTGATGCATTTTGGCAGAAGGAACAGGGAGAGGCAATATACACTTAATGGCACAGTTTTGAAGAGTGTGCAGGGACAGAGGGACCTGGGAGTTAATGTGCATAGGTTCCTGAAGGTGGCAGGACATATTGAGAGAGTGGTTAACAAAGCATATGGGATCTTGGGTTTCATAAATAGAGGTATTGAGTACAAAAGTAGAGAAGTTATGCTGAACCTTTATAAAGTGCTGGTTAGGCCACAACTGGAGTATTGCGTCCAGTTCTGGTCACCACACTTTAGGAAGGATGTAAAGACCCTTGAGAGGGTGCAGAGGAGATTTACCAGAATGGTTCGGGGATGGGGGATCTTAGCTACAAGGACAGGTTGGAGAAGCTGGATTTGTTTTCATTAGACCAAAAGAGGTTCAGGGATGATTTGATAGAGGTGTACAAGATTATGATGGGTTTGGATAGGCTAGACAGGGAAAGGCTGTTCCCACTAGTTGATGGTACAAGAACTAGGGGAGACAGATTTAAGGTTCTGGGCAAGAGATACAGGGGGGATGTGAGGAACAACTTTTTCACGCAGCGAGTGGTGAGGATCTGGAACTCGCTGCCGACGGAAGTGGTGGAAGCAGAGACACTCAATGTTTTCAAGGGGAGACTGGATAGGCCCTTGAGGGAAATAAACTTGCAGGTCTACGGGGATAGAGCGGAGGAATGGGACTGACTGGATTGCTCTACAGAGAGCCGGCTTGAACTCAATGGGCCAAATAGCCTCCTTCTGTGCCGTTATGACTCAATGACACGCTGAACCTTGGAAAAGTATGCAACAGCAAAGAAACCAGCCACCCTATTGTGTTGCTGTTGTAAGTTATCACAAAGTTTATGAACTAGGGGGCTTTTTTAAAGAGGAAATCCATGACCAGATGGATGCAGTAACAAACAGCATCCTGAAGCATGTTACAAAGGTTACCAGTGGCAGCCCATGACAAAAAGAATTCAAAGTGTTGGTAATTTTGATAGCCACTGGCAGGACAATGTGTGTTGTGGCGCACGGTTGAAGGTGGGGGCTCCAAAAGTTGGCGCAGTGCATCATAAGAACATGAGAACTAGGAGCAGGTGTAGGCCATATGGCCCCTCAAGCCTGCTCCGTCATTCAATAAGAGCATGGCTGTACTGGCCTCGCTAGACGTGCTCCTATCTAGTTATCCAGCAAGTTAAACACTCATTCAAATAATTCCTCGTGAAGCCGTTTTGCTGTTTTGAAGCTTTACTTGAACAAATTTGTGAAACTGTAAACAAAGACAAAGTATGTTTTGTACATAAACTGAGTACTGTACATTTGATATTACATAAGATATAAACATATTTACAACAGTAGAATAGACTAATTGTATAACTAACTAACATTTGGACTGTACTTCTGCAAATATCAAATATCAACCTCTTATAAACAGTGTTATCAAAATACTACGCTGACAAAGTTACTATCATGCTAACAGACAAAGATACTCACAGATATTGCGCCTGGCCTAACATATGAGAATCCCTCATGGCAGATTCTCCATTGCTCTGCTAGGTTCTTTCTGGAATTCTACTTCCTGGGTCAAACAGGAAGAAAGGTAGAAAGGTCAAAGGACCTCTGCTACATACAAACACTGCTAACACAATAACCACCACCAGAGGGTGCTATCTGCATGTAAAATGTCCGTAAGTCCAGAACAATGGCTGATCATCGACCTCAACTCCACTTTCCCGCCCGTTCTTCTTATCTCTTGATTCCCCTAGAATCCAAAAATATATCTATCTCAGCCTTGAATATGCTCATAGACTCAGCATCCACAGCCCTCTGGGGTAGAGAATTGCAAAGATTCACAACCCTCTGAGTGAAGAAATTCTTCCTCATCTTGGTCTTAAATGGCCGACCCCTTATCCTGAGACTATGCCCGCTAGTTGTAGACACTCCAGCCAGGGGAAACAACCTCTCAGCATCTACCCTTCAGAATCTTGTATGTTTCAATGAGATCACCTCTCATTTTGCTAAACTCCAGAGAGTATGTGCTGGATTTTCATTGAGGAGGCGTGTAGGAGGCAGGACTACAACTTTCGGGGTTGTAGTCCCGCCTCCATCGAGTTTTGGCCAACCCACGTGATTTTCACTTGATTGACCTTGTTGAGCCCGCCCAGCAGGCTCAGCAGGCCAATTAAGGGTCACACAGCAACAGGTGACGTCACAGATTGACATTTCATCTGTCAAGAGATTTTGACAGATGAAATATCAGCGTTTGACAGCTGTTTGAAGCTGTCAAACACTGACAATCTGTACTCTAAGTTAATTCCTTCCTCTCAGGACGATTTAGAGATCTCTCCGGAACAGAAAGCTGAATGCTGCAGATTTTGACAGATCGCGGCCATTCTGCTTTCTGTGCCAGTGAGATGAGGGACTCCTGAGACCTGAAGGAAGGAAGGCTGTAAAGGTAAGTAAATGTAAGTAAAACTTCTTTAAACACTTTACACACACCAAACACACTGACCTCTGAACTCATGCACCCATCACTCACCTGAACACCGGACATCTCGATCCTTCCAAGCCCTTCATCCCGATGGCCCGCCTCGCTAACTTGCCGTGGTTTGGAGCCGTCGGGAATCCCACACTTCACCAATAACAATAGGAATTAGGCTAAGAACTGCCTGTTAACTGCCTGTTAACAGGCAGTTAATTGGCACTAATCCCCTTCCTGCCTCGGGGAGGCGGGTCCCAGCGCGGGTCGGGTACCCGCCTCCTTTGAAACTGGCATGGAGGTGGGTTGGGGGCGGGATGGGTTTGTGCCCCCCGATTTCAAGATTTTAAACCCCCACACACCTCCAATCTCGCCTAATCATGTTATGATTTTCTAAGTGCCCTGATACCACTTCCTTAACAATGGATTCCAGCATTTTCCCGACGACTGATGTCAGGCTAACTGGCCTGTAGTTCCCTGTTTTCTCTCTCCCTCCTTTCTTGAATAGCGGTGTTACATTTGCTACCTTCCAATCCGCTGGGACCGTTCTAGAATCTAGTGAATTTTGGAAGATAAAAGCCAATGCACCCACTATCTCTGCTGCCACCTTTTTTAGAACCTTAGGGTGTAGGCTGTCAGGTCCAGGGGATTTGTCAGCTTTTAGTCCCATTAGTTTCTCTAGTACTTTTTCTCTACTTATATGGGAATGGTAGCATAGTGGTTATGTTACTGGACTAGTAATCCAAAAGTCTGGACCAATGATGTGGAGACGTGAGTTCAAATCCCACCACGGCAGCTGGGGAATTTAAATTCTGTTAATTAAATAAATCTGGAATAAAAAGTTAGCATCAGTAATAGTGACCATGAAACTTATCGGATTGTTGTAAAAACCCATCTGGTTCACTAATGTCCTTTAGGGAAGGAAATCTGCCATCCTTACCCGGTCTGGCCTATATGTGACTCCAGACCCACAGCAATGTGGTTGACTCTTTACTGCTCTTGAAATGGCCTAGCAAATCATTCAGTTGTAAAAAAAACACTACGAGAAACAACAACCGGACGGACCACCCGGCATGCAAAAGACAAAGCTGAAGTGTTAGCAACCATCTTCAGCCAGAAGTGCAGAGTGGATGATTAATATCGGCCTCCTCCTGAAGCCAGTCTTCAGCCAATTCGATTCACTCCACATGATATCAAGAAATGGCTGAGCGCACTGGATACAGCAAAGGCCGTGGACCCCGACAACATCCTGGCTGTTGTACTGAAGAGTTGTGCTCCAGAACTAGCCGTGCCTCTAGCCAAGCTGTTCCAGTACAGCTATCTATCTGACAATGTGGAGAACTGCCCAGGTATGTTCTGTCCACAAAAAGCAGGACAAATCCAATCTGGCCAATTAACACCCCATCAGTCTACTCTCAATCATCAGCAAAGTGATGGAAGGTGCCGTCGACAGTGCTATCAAATGGCATTTACTCACCAATAACCTGCTCACTGATGCCCAGTTTGGGTTCCGCCAGGACCACTCAGCTCCAGACCTCATTACAGCCTTGGTCCAAACATGGACAAAAGTGCTGAATTCCAGAGGTGAGGTGAGAGTGACAGCCCTTGACACCAAGGCAGCATTTGATTGAGTCTGGCATCAAGGAGCCCTAGTAAAACTGAAGTCAATGGGGGGGGAAACTCTCCACTGACTGGAGTCATACCTAGCACAAAGGAAGATGGTTGTGGTGGTTGGAGGTCAATCATCATTGCTGCAGGAGTTCCTCAAGGTAGTGTCCTAGGCCCAACTATCTTCAGCTGCTTCATCAATGACCTTCCCTTCATCATAAGGTCAGAAGTGGGGATGTTCACTGATGACTGCACAGTGTTCAGCACCATTCACAACTCCTCAGACCATGTCCACATGCAGCAAGATCTGGACGACATTCAGGCATGAGCTGATAAGTGGCAGGTAACATTCGTGCCACACAAGTGCCAGGCAATGACTATCTCCAACAAGCAAGCGTCTAACCACTGCCCCTTGACATTCAATGGCATTACCATCACCGAATCTCCCACCATCAATATCCTGGGGATCTCCATTGACCAGAAACTAAACTGGACCAGCCACATAAATACTGTGGCAACAAGAGCAGGTCAGAGGCTGGGTATTCTGCAGCGAGTGTCTCACCTCCTGACTCTCCAAAGCCTTTCCACCATCTACAAGGCACAAGTCAGGAGTGTGATGGAATACTCTCCACTTGCCTGGATGAGTGCAGATCCAACAACACTCAAGAAGCTCGACACCATCCAAGACAAAGCAACCCGCTTGATTGGCACCCCATCCACCACCTTAAACATGCACTCCCTCCACCACCGGCGTACCGTGGCTGCAGTGTGTACCATCTACAAGATGCACTGCAGCAACTCGCCAAGGCTTCTTCGGCAGCACCTCCCAAACCCACGACCTCTACCACCTAGAAGGATAAGGGCAGCAGGCGCATGGGAACAGCACCACCTCCAATTTCCCCTCCAAGTCACACACCATCCTGACGTGGAAGTATACCACCAATCCTTCATCGTCGCTGGGTCAAAATCCTGGAACTCCCTACCTAACAGCACTGTGGGAGTACCTTCACCACACGGACTGCAGCAGTACAAGAAGGCGGCTCACCACCACCTTTTCAAGGGCAATTAAGGATGGGCAATAAATGCTGGCTTTGCCAGCAACGCCCACATCCCATTAATTATTTATTTTTTAATTAAGTTTCGTTCCTCATGTTTGTTGAAATGAAGTTTGGGGTAGTACCACTCTTTGCTCGTTATCAGGTATGAGCGTCTGTTTGTAAACTCAGAGGGAGGCAGGCCAGCAGGCAGGTTGGAGCCTCCGCCAATGGATATTTATGCACCACTCCTCCATTCACTCCTTCAGTTCCTCCTCCTCCTCCTCCAGAAATATGGTGATGAGAGGTATTCCCATAAGGAACCCCATTGTGAACCCTCCTACGTGCTGTTAACTGTTCCAAAATGTGCCAATTCAAATAAACTATGCACATGGGTTAAAGGAGAAATGTTTCCTGCAGGGGACAATCAAAATAACTAACTATGATAGCAAAATACTGCAGATGCTGGAAATCCGAAATAACAACAGAAAATGCTGGAAAAACTCAGCAGGCCAGGCAACATCCGTGGAGAGAAAATAGAGTCAACGTTTCGGGTGAAAACCCTTCATCAAGACTAAAGAAGCACAGGAAATGAAGTAGATTAAGAGGCCAGGCTGGGAGAGAACAAAAGAGAAGAGACTTTAAGAGGTATTCAAAACGAGACGAGATGGTGATAGGACGAGTGGAGACAAAAGACGGCTCTAGATTAGGTGTGAAATGCATTGGCAGAGTGGGAGACAGCTGCCATGTGGGAGAGAGAAAAAAAAGAAAGGGGGGGGGAAAGGCCAAAAAAGCGAAGTAAATGGCCTTTCAACGATATAATTTGAAATTCCCATAGAGCTCCTTGAGCTGAAATAAACCAAAAATAAAAAATAAAGTAGGAATAATGCCAGAAGTTCAAACCTGCAGGCAGCATTGACAATCACCTCTAATAGGTCTGCACATGAGCTTTACTTTCCTTGCCAGTTAAATTCTGTTTCCTTACTTTGGCCAAGATAAGCTGGTCCTGGCAAAGGAATGTTTGCTTTATACAGACTTTCAAAGTATTAGGTTCAATTGCAGTGGGAATGATGTGAAATCCAAAGTAAGTTGTCTTTCCCTCATTAAATGCTCATTTGCATTCTCCCAGCGACTAAGCAGGGGACGTTGTGGTGGCATGCCCCAACATCCAGCAGACGCTTAACCATGATGAAGTCGGGGCAGATTTCTGCCATAAAATGGTCCTGCCCAAAAATCACCCCATCCATCTCAGAATCCCCTAAGAGCAATACTGACTTTTGGGGTCATGAAGTACAAACCCGGGGTTTTTAGGAGAGGCTGAGGTCCTCAAGTAGCAACTTTAATGGAGGTATTAAAAGGCACAAAAAGCTATTTAATGGATAAATTCAATCATGTCTGTGAAATCTGTAGTTTTGAATTTATTTTGTTTTAAACCTTATTCAGAAATTAAACATTTCAGTTACTTTACTGGGAATAAAAATGGTGAGCAAAAGCTTTTCAAAAAAACAATTTGAATGATTTAGTTGGTTCATCAACAACCATGATGGCAAAATGTTTACATTGGAAGCTTCCACGATAAATGTTGACAAAAGTGTTGCAGGAAGTAATGTTTATGGACTGGAATTGCAGGATTTTTAAGAATAATATATAGATTACACAATGATAGGCTATTGCCACATCACATGTCAATCATTCTTACTGAGAACGTCTGTATAACACATGAAAACCACAACTGCATAAGTGCTATTGCTTTCTCATCACTAGTTTACTCTGGGAAAACAGTCTATTATAATTGCACTGTTCCACATTCCACTAGGTGCTGCTTTTGGAATGCTAGTTTGTGCATGTATGTATATGTTTGTGTGTACGTTCCAAATGCATATTTTCTCAGATTTACCATCTCCAAGCACAAATCTTGTTCTGTTGTAAAACTTGAATTACCGTTTTACTTAATAATAATAATTTACCTTTTAATCTGTTGCAACTACTATCTGAGGAGAGATTGGGTCGATTAGGCTTATATTCGCTAGTGTTTAGAAGAATGAGAGGGGATCTCATTGAAACGTATAAAATTCTAACAGGACTAGACAGACTAGATGCAGGAAGGATGTTCCCGATGGCGGGGGAGTCCAGAACCAGGGGTCACAGTCTAAAGATAAGGGGTAAGCCATTTAGGACTGAGATGAGGAGGAATTTCTTCACCCAGAGAGTGGTGAACCTGTGGAATTCTCTACCACACAAGGCAGTTGAGGCCAATGCATTAAATATATTCAAGAAGGAGTTAGATATATTTCTTAAGGCTAAAGGGATCAGGGGATATGGGGAGAAAACAGAGACAGGGTACTGAATTTGGATGATCAGCCATGATCTCATTAAATGGCAGAACAGGCTCGAGGGGCCGAATGGCCTACTCCTCCTATCTTCTATGTTTCTATATCCAATGTACAGGCGTGCACTTCAAACATGTTCTGCTTTCAGTAAAGTTGTAAATTACTAATACATGAAAATAATATAAGAATTACTGCAACAATATAAATCATTGTGAAACATATGTGCATGATAATGTGAAATAGTATAAACATTTAAAACAATTTAAATCTCATTTTTAAACTTAAACAGTCTACCAATAGAGTTGTTCCACCTCCATTAACAAGCTGGAAATCTTGCAAAATTAATTATTGAGCCTGTGGAGTTGTACGGTTATGATTTTGTGAAGTTGTCATCCTCATTGATTAATGTAGTGGCATAGCATGGCTTAATTATAATTTTACTGAAGTTCCACAATCTTATCAATACATTTTAAAACTATTTTACCAACAGAAAATTAGCTGCTTGGGTTTATATCTAAAAAATCTGTGTAAGTGCCGAAAGGTGACCGCCCTAGATCTGTGCTGCTGACCCTGCCAAACTTTACAGAGTCCCGTGATTTGCATGGGCATGGCAGGCTGGAGGTGCATTTGAGGCACATTCCCATCCAAGACATCAGAAAGTCCAGCAAAAGTTCCAGGGCCAGGGAGGCTGTCAATTTCCCCTCCAAAGTAATTTTAACGTGACCCTGCTGCCTCCTTACAAAGGGGGCTCCCTTAATTTTTTTTTTAATTGTAGGGTAAATCTTCAGGGATTTGGGCTACAATACTGGTCTAGACCGGCAAGTGGGCTCCACACCTGCCATGGCGGTGGCCAGTACATCTGTTTTCACCAGGTGTACTGCTGCCGAGGATACACCGAACCCATTAAAGGCCGAGGTCGCAGAGACTCTTAAGGTAGGGAGACCCACCTCACCCCTACACGTTATGTCAATGGCCTAGTTTGGGGCAAGTGGCACACAAATATCATCAGAACAAAAACTCTGAGCAGTTAAACGTTTATAGGATACTTTTAAATTCACATACATACAGAAAATCAGGTTGCGAGATTACTTGTAAAATAATACATTATTTTTTAACACGCTGATAGTTAAATACATAATTCTATTGGAATGCAGTGAAATGATACATTTGCAACCAGCGACAACAAACATTCCTTTCACTTTCCTTGTCTTTTAATTACAAAGCTAGCTTTGTGATTGTTAAGTTGACGTTGAGCCCACACAAAGTTTCAGTATCATTCAGTGGCGCTGGATTCAGTCATGTCTGTGTGTGTTTGTGCCTTTAACCATTGACTGTGTGGTATGAATTATTTGATGGGACCTTGTGACTTGTAGAATATTATCATGCACCATTCTTTTCACCTAATATTTATTCAACTAATATATATAAGGTTAATGAACATTCTGGGGGAAAAAAAACCTGTGCGGAAAAAAACCATAATTTTTGCCTGCCTTTTTTACCAGTCACATGCTACAGTTTGACTATAAGTATTTACATTATAGTTGTTGAGTAACTACAGAAGATCTAAACCAAATGACAAAAGATATCAACAGCAGCTAACCTTAAAGAGCAAATTGGGCTGGTAGCAGAAATACACATTCCATGCTAGTTATTTAAGTTATACGTAATTGCCACTCTGTTCCACAGGCGATTGGAATATTTATTTATCATTGGTACTACCCAAAATCCTCCTCTCATACAGTAAATCTAATTAGGTTCCTTGTTCCCTAGTAGGCTTTGTCCACCTTAACAGATATTCTTGCTGTTTGTAGCATTGGCTGTGATATGAAAGAAATGTCTTTTTCACTTTAAACAAAAAATTTTGCTGCAAAAATGAATAATGGGACACTTGTTTTTCCACGATCAGGGGCCCTTTTTCTGGTTTTTGGTGTTAAATGTAAGGTTGGGGAGCAATCTCTCTCACTCTGGATTCAGGGTGCAGTTCCCTCTCACCTCGGGTAAAGGGGGGTGTGAGTAAATGAGTGCAAGAGAATGAGTGAGTGTATGAGCTTCAGTGTGAATGAGTGAACATGAGAGTGGGTGAGAGAGAATGGGTGTGAGGCTGAGTGAAAGTGAATGAGTGTGAGATTAAGTGAATATGAGAGTAAAAGAGGTGAGTTACTGAGTGAGAAAGTGAGTGAGTGAATCAGTTAAATTGATTTAGAGCGTGAATCAGTCAGTAAGATATTGAGAGAGGGTGAAGGAAAGTGTGATTGGATAAAAGACTGTGAGGGATTGAGAGAGTGAGACTGTGTGAGAGAGTAAGTGTAAATGACAGTAAAGGGTTGAGTGTAAGAGGGTGAGTTACTGAGTGAGAGTGAATGATATGAGAGAATTTGAGCGAGTGAGCGAATAATAGGGTGAGTGATTGTGAGTCAGTGAGTGTACGTGAGAGAGTGTGTGTCAGTGACTGAGCGTAAGAAAATGAATGCGAGTCAGTGAGTTAGTGATAATGAGAGTCGTAATCCAGGGGACATGCAGCAGCCTGCAGTGAGCTCCAACCACAGCGTCACCTTCTCAACTACCCCACTCACCCTCCTGCAGTCATGGCTGAAGTGAGGAAAGGAGATGAAAATCAGTTCTTAAAAACTGTGCATACCACTTGACTACTCAGATATTATATAAGACTTCACTGCAGCTAAAGCATGACAGCTAGTTTTTGAGTTGTCATATGGCTCACAGACAGAAATAGCATTGGCATTTCAAGACCTTTATAAGCGTTTCAATTGATTTGATCTTGTATTATCTATTGCTTATCATTTTGTCCACTATTTTTAATATTACCGATTGTAAATATGCCTTTTCATAATCGTATGTGTGCAGATTTGACACCAGATTAAGTAGGTAGTATTTAGTATTAGTGTCGAGTAAAATGTAGGGGCCCCAAAGTCAAACCTTTGCACTGGGTCCCTGCAAGGCTAATGCTACCCCTGCAGGTACTGCACTAAAGTAACAGTGCTACAGTGTTGTAACCTTATCTTTGGCCTGCACTCCCTTCGAGTGCAGCTCCCAGTGGAGTCACAGGAGTGTCCAGATTGTGACACCCCAATGCCAACTATGGACCCCAGCTTCAGAAGTGAGTGCTATAAAGCAGTGTGGGCTCATCTCCAGCAGTTTCACCAGATCAGTTCATACTTTGCAGCAGCAGATCTGCAATTTTGAAACAGGCTGACAATACCCCATACAGCCAGCCTGAACCCAGCTGGCCTCGTTGCTACTTTTTAATCATAATTTATTGTGTATTTTAATTCACTTTATACATTCTCATCTACTACTTTTATCCTATTGTCCTTTTTAACTGGAGAGCCTCTGTTTATTTAAGGACCACGGTCATTGAAATTAACAAGAGTCAAATCTATGCGGGAGGCCGAGTGATTGGGTATCTATTGCCTATAGTTGGCCATCCATAGTCATTAAAGAGCTGCAGACTAACAATCTAAGAAAAGCAAGACGACCTTTCTTATCAGCAAGATTAAGTAGGTAGTATTTAGTATCAGCAGGTTTGCAAGGTGCTGTCGCATTTAGATACAGCAAAGGCTATGGGCATGACAACATCCCAGCTGTAGTGCTGAAGACTTGTGCCCCAGAACTAGCCGCGTCTCTAGCCAAGCTGTTCCAGTACAGCTACAACACTGGCATCTACCCGACAAAGTGGAAAATTGCCCAGGTATGTCCTGTCCACAACAAACAGGACAAATCCAATCCGGCCAATTACCGCCCCATCAGCCTACTCCCAATTATCAGCAAAGTGATGGAAGGTGCCATTGACAGTGCTATCAAGCGGCACTTACTCACCAATAACCTGCTCACCGATGCTAAGTTTGGGTTCCACCAGGACCACTCGGCTCCAGACCTCATTACAGCCTTGGTCCAAACATGGACAAAAGAGCTGAATTCCAGAGGAGAGGTAAGAGTGACTGCCCTGGATATCAAGGCAGCATTTGACTGAGTGTGGCATCAAGGAACCCTAGTAAAATTGAAGTCAATGGGAATCAGGGGGAAAACTCTCCACTGACTGGAGTCATACTTAGCACAAAGGAAGATGTTGTGCTCATTGGAGGCCAATCATCTCAGCCCCAGGACATCGCTGTAGGAGTTCCTCAGGGCAGTGTCCTAGGCCCAGCCATCTTCATCAATGACCTTCCTCCATCATAAGGTCAGAAATGGGGATTTTTGCTGATGATTGTACAGTGTTCAGTTCCATTCACAACTCCTCAGATAATGAAGCAGTCCATGCCCACATGGAGCAAGACCTGGACCACATTCAGGCTTGGGCTAATAAGTAACATTCGTGCCACACAAGTGCCAGGCAATGACCACCTGCAACAAGAGAGAGTCTAGCCACCTTCCCTTGACATTCAACGGCATTACTATCATCGAATCCCCCATCAATATCCTGGGAGTCACCATTGACTAGTAACTTAAATACTGACAGCCACATAAGTACTGTGGCTACAAGAGCAGGTCAGAGGCTGGGTATTCTGTGGTGAATGACTCACCTCCTGACTCCCCAAAGCCTTTCCACCATTTACAAGGCACAAGTCAGGAGTGTGATGGAAAAATCTCCACTTGCCTGGATGAGTGCAGCTCCAACAACACTCAAGAAGCTTGACAGCATCCAGGACAAAGCAGCCCGCTTGATTGGCACCCCATCCACCACCTTAAGCATTCACTCCCTCCACCACCGGCGCACCGTGGCACCATCTGCAAGATGCACTGCAGCAACTCACCAAGGCTTCTTCGACAGCACCTCCCAAATCCGCGACCTCTACCACCTAGAAGGACAAGGGCAGCAGGAGCATGGGAACACCACCACCTCCAAGTTCCCCTCCAAGCCACACACTTCCTGACTTGGAACTATATCGCCGTTCCTTCATCGTCGCTGGGTCAAAATTCTGGAACTCCCTCCCTATCAGCACTGTGGGAGTACCTTCACCACACGGACTGCAGCGGTTCAAGAAGGTGGCTCATCACCACCTTCTCAAGGGCAACTCAGGTGAGCAATAAATGCTGGCCTTGCCATTGTTGCCCACATTCCGTGAATGAATTAAAGAGCTGCAGACTTACAATCTAAGAAAATTAAGACTACCTTTTTATCAAATAGAAAAAGCACTTAGCACTATTGAAGCTCAGGTAACCTCTGTCATTTGGTTAATTGAGTGTATATTTAATATTAGCGCACACAGCTGTTGCAGAAGTAGTGAGCCCAGAGTGCACCTTAATAACAAGTGGTGACAAAGAGAGGATGGTTTTAAAGTGAAGGGATAATTACTAGTCCTAGCCCCTTTCGGGCTACCCCGGATCAGGCGTATTCCCCAGACATTTACGTTCAACTAAAGTTAGAGTTAGCTGAAACCTAAAGACGTAATTGGGTCTGAAGGTCCAAACTATCTCTCCCTAAAGGAAAGGAACGACCTGAAGATGTTATTGTCCTCCAGCTAGCACTTTTAATAAGTTTAACTAGACTGTAACATTCCGGATATTATGAGGGTCTGGAAAAACTCCCCCAGAATTCTGCAACTCCTCACCAAGGAGCATACAGAGATTGAGTTCGCGAGTTTGATACAAAAGTACTATGTGAGACAATTCTAAAAATATATAGATTTATTAAAGAACCGACATATAATTTACAGCTGGTGATTAAATCGCAACATTAACAGTTCCAAATACAGAAAACTTACAATTCTATTATCAAAGATGCTTATTCTCAAATCTTAACTTTGTTACATTTTTACATTTCTTAGTCTTATTCCAGGATATCCACCAAAATCAAATACCTTTGATACCCGAGACTCAAAGAGTTAAAGACTTACAGAACCTGCCTCTGAAGCCTGAGAATCACTTTGCCTCTTTCAGCGAATCTATCTTCCCATTTGAAAGTTCTGTATTTATACCCTTTTTTCAGTGGTATATCCTTTGACGTTTTCTGCTGATGTAAGCTAATTATCTCTAGTCATTTTTCTGTTGACTTCTGCTATTCTTACTGTCAGTTCAGCTGTCGCATTAAGAATTATGTCTCCTCCTTTAGGTGTTTGAAGCTTATCATAAAAACAATGTGACAGCAGTGGTTATTTGATGTCATTTTTATCAAAGTCTCCTGTTTGTATCTTTTGCATTTAGTACACCTCAACTGGTTGCAACACAGACTTCATATCTCCTAGGTGTTCCAAGTTCAACACAAAAACAATGTGATGCTGGTGCCTCCCGTGTTTCATTTGATGTCAAGTGTTTCTTTTACTTGATGTCATTTTTACAAAGGCACATGTTTCTTTAATGTTCTGTGTTTCTTTCCAAAGTGTTGGTTTATAACACTTAAACTGGATGTATCATTGTCTTTTTTCCAATGCTGCAGACTTAGAGGAACCTCCAACCTGCTGCTTCAATAGGGCTATTGTTTCAGTGTCAACAACTTATCTTATCTCAAAAGCCTGTATGCTGTTTACAGCTTTTGATTGTTAAAGCTTCCAGACTTCCAGACCCAGTATGTCATGTTTTAATAAAGTCAAAATTCTGTTCATAGGATGTTGTATTTTTCTGAATATGGCATATTCCTTCACATACCCCTCTTGACCAAAAAATGAGCTGGAGCATCTAGACAGAGTTTGGTCAATGTTACTAATAAGGTTACAATAGCACATTAATTTCTTGAGATTCACTATCATGTGCTACATGAAAATTCCTTTTAAGTCATCCTGGGACAAGGTTTTGCCCTATTTTAAATGGAACACAATGTAAAAGGATGATAAGTACATAGTCATGCAATTAGCGAAACAACATGTACTTAGAATGTTCAATCAGCAGATGTACATTCCGTAGAGGTGAATTATTCATACCAGTCAAGGAGACGTTATTTAGAACTAGCTGAAGCTTGACACGTTGTTCCTTTGATCCAGTGTGTGGACAAATTCTTGTTTTTGTAAAGGCCTTGCCAGGTGCTCAGTTGATTCCTTCTTCATCTGCAGTGTCTTCCTCCTTCGTTGAAGTAACTCATTGATCTTTCCTTGTTTCGGTTGTTGCTTTTTGCGAATCCAATTCCTGAGGCGTTGCCAAGCATCGCATGGAGGAGCCGGCGACACCGTCTGACTGACCGTTGTCAGTAGTTCGGTCGCATCCATTTCCTGTGTCGTGCTCCAAGCTGGGTCCTGAAAGACAGTGTACGACTGCACCTTGTATTGTTCCTGCATTTCGGTATCCCGCAGGACATCTTTTGAGATTGTCTATGGAGACAGTTTTAAGAATATGCTTGCCATTTGGCTGATTAATATGTATTTTAACTGTTCTTTCATTAATAACAGAATGTATTTGAACAGGTTTTTTCCACTTCGGTCTTAAACCAGGTTTTTGCTCGAACTTCTTTTCCTGTACCCATTCTCCTACTAGGGGTTGCCATGCTTTGTTTGTCAATTTTTTCTGCCTATTTGCCTCCCTTATCCTCTGATCAATTCCATTAATCTCCTCTGTTACTTCCTTTTTTAAATCTAACTGTCGCTGTCGGGTCAAGGACTCAGAGAGTGTAGAGGCAATAAAAGAACTATGGGTAAGCGGTGTATGCATCTCAACTCCATACATCAGATAATATGGAGTTTTAGGGGACCCTGTCCCTGATGCAAGTGCGGGCACATTATTAAGTGATAGCTGTACCTCCGAAATGATGATGGTCCACTTATTCCCCCTGATTGTCAACAGTTTGACCAATAGCTCTTTTACTTCCTGGTTTTTACGTTCCACCAGCCCCGCTGATTGCGGATGACGTGGCGTGCTGTGCTCTAACCCAATCCCCCTTTGTTTGCGGTAATCTTTGAAGACCTTGGGGACAAAGGCTCCGCCTTGATCGGAGTGTGAGATTTTGGGTGCACCAGCTACAGTAATTATGTCAGAAATAGCATTGGCGAGTGTGTTTTCTGAAACAGTTTTTGTGGGGACCAGCCAGTGCATCCATCTACACAAACGAGAACATGCCTGTATCCCAAAGACGGGGGAAGTGGTCCAATAAAGTCAATAAAGAATTTTCCCATTGGCTCATCAGCTTTCACAGGAGCCAATGGTAGTGGCTTAATTAGTGATGACTTACTGTTTAAATAGCATGGCTCACAGTTTGCCACGTATGTTTTACAGGCCTTAAGCATGCCTGGCCACCAATATAAGGGGGTCAATTTGCAGAATGTTGTTCTGGCACCACAATGTGCTTGACCTATGCCCTCGTGAGCTTCTTTAACAAGCTGTTCTCGTTTGTGTCTCGGGGGTACTTCTCGGTTTCCCTTGGGCAACTTAACTAGGACAATACCTGTAGAGGTTTCCAAGTAAAAGTACTTTGGTGGATATCCTGGTAGATTCTCTTTGTTGGGTCTAATAGCTGAATCAGTTCCTCATCCTGATTAGCTGCCCGTTCTGCCCTAGTGATTACACTAATATTGGCAGGCCCCTCTCGAGGGGGTGTCATGCAGACCGAACGTTTCGCTTGTTCATCTGCAAGGCTGTTTCCTTTTGAGTGTCCCAGTGGTATGCCCATTTATATGAATCACCTGACAATTCTGTTTCTCCATTCTCGAATGGAGAATGTCTTCCCACAATTACTTATGTTTTATGGATTTACCCTTATGATTGGTAAAATTTGTTTGTTCCCAGAAAACTAGATCTTGGTTATATCTTCTTTTACAGTTGTCATTATCTGTACAGATTAGTGTGGGTTTAATAAGGTCTGCCTTTTCTAAAGCATACTGTAATGCTGCGGCTTCAGCATATTGCGCTGTCTTATGACCAAGGGGTATAGACAGTAATTCTTCTGGATAAAAAGAATAGGAATCTCAAAGTCCCTACTACTATCCCCATCCCAGCTGAGAATTGTTGGGATGTCCCTTTTTTAATCGTCATTGATGATCCATCACAGTAAATGACTTGATGGTATTCTATAAGCGGTCTCATAGGTATTTGTCTGTTTCCCGCCTCCATATCATCATCCTCCACGATGGGGAGATGCTTTAAATCCATTTCCGGGGAGAGGAATTTAAAAATGAGTGTAGGATCATTCAAGAACGATGCCCATTTTGATTCAGACACCTTGTTCTATTAGTTCTTTGAGCGTTGTTAGGAGATCTATTTTTCCTTTGTGGTCTTGAATAGGCCACTGTTTTTTAGGTTTGTGCCAGCCAGCATCAAGTGGATGGTGTTTGATGTCTATCTTTCCACATTGATTTGGATGGTGTTGTAGATAAGGGTAGTATCTATTAATGAGTCGCTCAAGGAGGTCTTTGCCTCCCCCCCGAGGCAAGTTCGATCAAGCTGTGTCCGAACATATATTTCCCTGTCATCCTGGTCTATGGATGCTTCTACAGGTCTGGTTGAGATTTTACGGTAATGTTTCATGTCTGGTTGTCCTATAATGAGGGAACAGGCCAATTGTGGTACCAGTCCTACATCTAGGGTCACTGTGATTCCATATATAGTAATAGGTATTTTGTAAAAATTAATTCTTTTGGTTTTGTCTTGTATGAATCCCCCTAGTGGTCTTTTACAAATTGGGCTCCCCAAATCTGTCCACTTAGTATTTATAATTACAGGATCTATTACAGTGTAATCAGCTCCTGTATCAAACAGGGCCTTCACTTGTGTGTTTGTGGGCAAGGTTGCCAGGGCATAGGGGAATTCAAGAGGCCCTGGCTGGGTGCCAGGCCTCCAATCCTGGGATTGTTCATCCTCAGGATCCTGAGTTTCATTTGCTGCTTTGTCTTTAATTATTTTAACTGATTTTTGTTCCTCCCTCTTGGGGATATCATGTTTTCCAAATTCCTTAGGGGGTTTGTTGGACCGTTTATTATCTTGATGATCCTCCTGTTGGGGTGGACGTTGGTTCTGCCGGGAATCTTTTTGAACCCATTTTGGTTTTCTCAGTACCCTCCCATGGCTCTTTGATAGTTTTGGCCAGTGTAAAAGCTGCCCCCATAGGGAGTCCACTGTCCTTCACTTTCCTTTCGAGGTCTAGCCCCTCGTCTATCCCATCTTTCTGGGGAGAAATCTTTCTCGTATTGTGGGCAAGTTTGGGGTGTAAACATTCTGGAATACCCTCTTGGGGGTCCCGAGCCACGAGTTTGTGTCTGGGCAGGGTGGACTTGAGACTTGGGTCTATACAGTCCTTCTTTCTGAGCACCAAAGGTACCTTCTCCATTTTTTTTATCCCTAGTTTCAGATCTCATTATAGGTTTAGTTTGGGGTAGACCTAATAGGTCATGATTTAATTGGATAATGCGATTGACATTATCCCATCTTTGTTGGTTATCTCAATAATCGTTTAGAGCACCCTCACAGGCAAGTTTTAGGGCTGTATTTTGGTATTGATTGGCCAGGCAACCATGGACAATGTCCCAGTTATCCTGTGTAAGTACTTTGCCTAATCTGTAGGCAGCTACCAGCCCTTTAGTTGTGGCTGTATTAGTGAGTATTTCCTTGATGGAACCCATTACATGCCCTCCCTGAGTTGCCATGAGAACATAAGCGTATATTTGAACCCAGTTGTTACATTGGTTTAATGGGGGAATTAAGTCTGAACTTAGTATCATTTGTAGTAGTTATCTCAGGTGTTGGGCATTCCAATCTTGGCAACAGGTTTCCAATTTATCAAGGTTAGTTAGAATCCAGCAGGTTTTTTCCTGGCTGGCGTTTCCCGGTCTACAACACATTGTGTAGATAGAGCTCAGGTTTACTTGACCTAGGGGCGCAATATGTGATTGCTGGGGTTGGCTTACTGGAACAGTAATCATTGCACCTCCAGCATTTAGATAAGATTAAGCTAGTGCCTGTCAGCATTGATTATAATGGATTCTAAGCTGTCTATAGTTTTCTCGAAGATTCTGATCATTTATTTCATCATGAGCTTGCCACCTTAACCGGAATCCATGGCCCCCAGGAGCATAGCTTGCTCCGGGTCCTACTATTCAGCCACCATCTTGCTGGGCACCGTTCATTAGGCCTCCCAATTGTGCAGGTGTGCACCTTATCATTAAGGAATTTAGTGGATTTGGAGTATTTGTTTGATTATCCCACTGGATATTCTGTATCCCCTGGTTCTGGGGATCAACATTAATCATGCCATGAGTTCTAACAGCTCCGTCGGCATCAAAGCCTTCTATTTCAAAAATTATCACTTGGTTTTGTGGAGGTACAGGGATAGGATTATTTCCCCTAATAAAGCAATCGTTTGAATTTCCTAATAAAAAGACTTGGCCAATTCCGACAGGGTTTGCCATTTCGTCAGGACCTAAACTCGGTTAGGGTTTAATATGAACTTTATAAGAAATTTCTAGACCTCAATGGTATATTGAGGGCATTCTGATTTAAGTTCTACAAGGCCTGATCAGGGGCTTGTCATCTCTAGAGACTTAAATCTGGGTCTTAATACCACTGTCAGTAAAACACTCCTTCTATACTTAACAATCTACAAGATGGATATAGATATAAATATAAGTATAGGTTCTGTATCAACTCATTAAAACACACGTTGGGCGCCAACTGAAGGGATAATTACTAGTCCTAGACCCTTTCGGGCTACCTCGGATCAGGCGTATTCCCCAGACATTCACGTTCAACTAAAGTTAGGGGTAGCCGAATCCTAAAGACGTTTAATTGGGTGTAAAGGTCCAGTTATCACTCCCTAAAGGAAAGGAACGACCTGAAGATGTTACCGTCCTCCAGCTAGCACTTTTAATAAGTTTAACCAGACTGTAACCTTCTGGATATTATGAGGGTCTGGAAAACTCCCCCAGAATTCTGCAACTCCTAACCAAGGAGCGTACAGAGATTGAGTTTGCGAGTTTGATACAGAAGTACTATGTGAGACAATTCTAAAAAAAATAGATTTATTAAAGAACCGACATGTAATTTACAGCTGGTGATTCAATCGCAACATTAACAGTTCCAAATACAGAAAACTTACAATTCTATTATCAGAGATCCTTATTCTCAAATCTTAACTTTGTTACATTTTTACATTTCTTAGTCTTATTCCAGGATATCCACCAAAATCAAATACCTTTGATACCCGAGGCTCAAAGGGTTAAAGACTTACAGAACCTGCCTCTGAAGCCTGAGAATCGCTTTGCCTCTTTCAGCGAATCTATCTTCCCATTTGAAAGTTCTATATTTATACCCTTTTTTCAGTGGTATATCCTTTGAAGTTTTCTGCTGATGTAAGCTAATTATCTCTAGTCATTTTTCGGTTGACTTCTGCTATTCTTACTGTCAGTTCAGCTGTCGCATTAAGAATTATGTCTCCTCCATTAGGTGCTCGAAGCTTATCATAAAAACAATGTGACAGCAGTGGTTATTTGATGTCATTTTTATCAAAGTCTCCTGTTTGTATCTTTTGCATTTAGTACACCTTAACTGGTTGCAACACAGACTTTGTGTCTCCTAGGTGTTCCAAGTTCAACACAAAAACAATGTGATGGCTGGTGCCTTCCGTGTTTCATTTGATGTCAGGTGTTTCTTTTACTTGATGTCATTTTTACAAAGGCACATGTTTCTTTAATGTTCTGTGTTTCTTTCCAAAGTGTTGGTTTATAACACTTAAACTGGGTGTATCATTGTCTTTTTTCCAATGCTGCAGACTTAGAGGAACCTCCAACCTGCTTCAATAGGGTTAATGTTTCAGTGTCAATAACTTATCTTATCTCAAAAGCCTGTATGCTGTTTACAGCTTTTGATTGTTAAGGCTTCCAGACTTCCAGACCCAGTATGTCATGTCTTAATAAAGTAAAAATTCTGTTCATAGGATGGTGTATTTTTCTGAATATGGCATATTCCTTCACAAAAGTGGGTGTGTGATCAAAAGCAGGGGGAGAAAGAAACAACAGAGAACTAGTGTACAAAATTTATTTTTCCAACTACACCCTGCTTAAAAATACCAGAACCAATGTGTTACAGAGAAAGATGGAATCAGCTCATCACAGAGGAAGACAGAATTGTTCCCAGACTTAGAAGAACTTCTACCAAACTGAAAAGGTCAAAAGACTATCTTAAATGAAACTAATTGACCTCTGCTACCTTTGACGTGATCAGCTACACCATCCTCCTCAAATGCCTCTCCTCAATTGTCCAGCTGAGTGGCACTGCCTTTGCTTGGTTCCACCCTTACCTATCCAATTGTAGTTAGCACGGCTTCTCTTCCTACCCCTGCACCATTACCTCTGGAGTCTCCCAAGGATCTATTCTTGGTTCCCCCCTGTTCCTCATCTGCCCCTCGTTGACATCATCTGAAGATACAGTGTCAGGTTCCACATGTATGCTGATGACACCCACCTCTACCTCTCCATGACCACTCTCGTGTTCTCAGCATGCTTGTCCAACATCCAGTCCTGGATGAGCTGCAATTGCCTTAAACATTGGGAAGATCGAAGCCACCATCTTCAGCTCCCACCACAAATTCCATACCCTCACCACCGATTCCATTCTCCTTCTCGGCCACTGTATCAGGTTGAACCAGACTGTCCATTAAAATTAATGGGTTACCATCAGTGTTATGATCAGAAATTCTGGGGGGTGAAATTCAACTTTGGCAGGAATGCAAAACAGGTGGTCGCGGATCGGCCACTTGTTATACAACATGCCTGATTCTCTTTTCCTTTCAGCTGATCTACTACCACCCATTTTGCGCCTTCACTGGAGTTAAATTGTACTCCCGCTAAATGTAGAGAGCCTTTAGAAAGAAGGCAAAATAACTCCTCATTTCAGTGAAGAGGAAAGTCAAAATATGTTTTAGGCTAACAATTTATAATGATGAGCTAACAGCAAAAGAATTCTTATGGTTTGCATAATTCAAGAAGTTATGTTTGTAAGTATTCACCATTCATGTTTGATTTTAGGGTGGTTTAGAAAGTTGACAACTGTAATGCCCCTTTTTCTGTCTATCTGTTTGTGTGCAGATGACAAATAATTTTTAAGGCTGCAAGACTTGATCTGAAAAAGTCCATGTTTGTCCTATTGGAGCCAGATGGAGATTCCCAATGCTGGCAGTTCCCACATTGCCAGCCTTCCAGAGATCCAGCATATTATTGGCAGCTGTATACTCGCTGAAAACTAGATGTACCAAACCACCAAATAGTGGAAGTAGGGCCTGCCTGGGAGTTCAGGCCAAGGATCAAGGCCAAAGAATCAGATATGAAATTCTGGGCCACATATATTTTCTTTCTGGGGAGTAAGAGGCCTGGGATCCCCCAGCACCAACACCACTTATTGTAATTTGTAGCCCCTAGGAGTAGGCAGGCATTCTAGATGCGCCCCCAGTGCCACAGGCACCCGCTATTGCCATGCAAATAAAGAATCCTCCCCTGACCCCACAAACTTTGGCAGGACAGTGGTAGAAGTCTCGGGCAGATCCCAGCACTTATCCCAGAATAAGCCCCCCCGCACATTTTCAGCCTCATTGTGGCCAGGCTGCAAAAGATATAGGGGTAAAAATTCACCGGGGTGCTAATTTTAGTGGCCCGAAAAAATTAGCGCCCCTGCGGCCAATTTTCCCATGTAGCACCACAAGAGGGAGGAGGGGCGCTACTGGGAATGCCCCGCATCCCTCTTGGGGTGCTGCGAGCCAATATCGCGCATTACGTGCCGCAGTGCCATGCTCTGCGACACGTCGCGCCACGATACTGCAGGCCTTCCTCCCCTTCCTCCCCTCCTCAGGAAGGGGCCTGACACAGCATGTCCTGGCGCCCAGCTGGGACACCAGGGAAGAGGAGTGCCGGGCTCACAGAGAGCAGCCGGCACCCCGCGGGGGGTCTTCACGGGGGCTGGGGACAGCAACGTGGGCAGGTGCTGGCAGGCGGCCAGCAACAAAAATGAACGGCCGCCACCTCCCCTTTAACTAGCGCTGCCCCGGCCACAGGTAGGCCCCCCTGACCCCGGCGGATATAACATCCGGCGGTAAGTCGGGGGGCGCCACCCAATATTACAGCTGGGGCGCGAGTGGGGCGCTGCACACAGCGATGACGTCTTCACCAGCGGTGCAGCACCATGCGGCACTAACGGTTAGTGCTGCCGCTAACCTCCCGCTGAATTTCACGGGAGGCATTAGCGGCACCGTGCCCAGGCGCTAGTTGATTTGCGCCCCATTAGCACCCTCTTAGGGTGCTAATGGGAGGTGCAAATCAACCAAACTTAGCCCCCATATATGGGCTAGAAATTCATTATAGCCCAGGAATGGGCGGTATCATTAGAAAAGTTGGCGAAATAGCGCCAGGAGCTAATGCTTTAGACTGCATGCAAAATTCATTCTCAATGCTCAAAGAAATGATTGGAGTGCTAATTCAAGTCTTTAAGCCCAAGCTCATTGGCATTACACTCAAAGGGTGGACCAATATCAGGTGCAGTCTAATCACAAGTCATGATTGTCACAGGCTTTCTCCAGTTCTTAAAGGGAAGGTTCATTAATGCTGCAGTACCTCATTCTCAGTATTGCTGGCTGTGCAGCTGCCTCAACATGCAGAAGCAGGACAAGGAGAAGGAGCCGGATGACTGAAGCAGCTGTACACATGGCAGATCCACGCCACAGGGAGAGAGCCTGCAGATTCTGCGATCAAGCATTGGAGGTATTGGTGTTCGCTGTGGAGAGTTGGAGGGCGGTACTATACCCAGCAAGTGGCAGGAGGCCCTCGCCGCAAGTCTTCCGACCCATGTGGAGCAGCACATCCCAGGCAGCACTGTGGTCCCCAGCACTCACACACAGTGTAGGAAGAAATTTAACGACCTCACTCGGGTGGTCAGGGTGAGGAAATGCTTGAACAAATGCTACATACCACCATCTGTAACACAATCTTCACACACTGCCCAAACCACAACACCCCCAGCACTCACCCACCAACAATCTCTACCTACCAACACTCACACCTACATCTCACACCTTGCACACAATGACAGCTATTGAACTATAGCAGGCACATCACCCAAGCACATTGCTCCACACTCAGTCATACACTTTCCTTTCTCTTGCAGGTCAAGTTGGCTCACAACAGGAGTGAGCAGGAGCGCACAGGCAGGAGACAAGCCATCACCCAACCACTGTCTGAGCTGGAGACCACAGTGCTGCACAATATTGGGTGCCAGGTGGTGGGCGCAGTAGCTATCGACGACTTTGACCCCCTTGGAGACAACAACAGTATGTTCATCCCTACTCCTTCTTCTCACATCCCACTTCCTCCTCACCCCACAAGCGTTTCGCACTTTCCAGCTAGTCATGCCGTATGCATGCATTTCTCCCTTCCTGCCCCACTCCCCTCACCTTAACCTGACTCTTGTGCCTTTATGCTTTCAGTTAATCAGCAAGTACCTGTGCAGTCTGCCTCTGAGGGCACTGTAGAGAGTGAGGCAGGAGAAGAGGAGGAGGAAGAATACACCGCGTCACTGTATGTCTCACCCGCAGGCACGAACTCAGATACTGGCACTGTGCATTCTTTAGAGGCTAGTATAGTAGCAGGATCTGCACAGGGTGAGGCATCAGGGACAAGTGGGCTACAGCATGGCCAAGGGGAAAGGGCACCTTGGGGGCCAACTCCCTGGAGGGCGAGTTCACGCGCAAGTTCTGCTGCACAGGACTCAGTTGAGGACCTCGATGGGGAGGCTTTTAGAAGAATGGTGATGGGCATGCACATGGAGATGATGGGTGCAATGGCAAGGGTGCCCGAGAGCTTCTCGGCACTGGTAAGGAGTGTGGAGGAGTCTGCCTCCAACATTGCACAAGGCTCTGTGCACACCATGGAGTCCATCATTTCCAGTCTGCAAAGGATGATAGACTCCCAGAGAGACCGTGGTGACCCAGACCTGATGCCGTGTGTGAATGGGGATCCGGCAGCTTCCATTGCAGCACAGGTGGAAGCGACGCAACGTCTTACTGCTGTAATGCTGTCAATGATTGGTGGCATCCAATCTCAGACTGCTCTCGTGCAATCTCAGCTTGATGCCACACAAGGCCCGACTGCTGCCATCATGGCAGCTTGGATTCTTTTGTGGTGTGTCTCATTTCAGCTTTGCACTGTGATTTGGCCTGCGACAGGGATGGAATGATGAGGCTGTGGTGAGCAACAGGGATCTGGGGTTTGATTCATTTGAACCACAGTCTGATGAGGCAGTCACAGACCCCCCTTCCAGAAGGCCGATGGAGTGGCTGCCTCCTCCCTCGCTCCTGTTCCTCCTCGTCCTCCTCGTCCTCCTCGTTCTCCTCCTCCTCTCCCTCTTCCTCCTCCTGAGGTGGTCTTGCAATCCCTGCCGGCAAGTGCTGGGCCCTCATGATGGCCAAGTTGTGGAGCATGCAGCAGATCACCATGAAATGGGACACCTGCTCAGCCGAGTACTGGAGGGCTCCTCCCGAGCGGTCAAGGCAGCAGAACTGTTGCTTCTGCAGTCCAATGGTCTGCTCGATGATGTTCCTGGTGGCAGCATGGCTCTCATTATATGAGTGCTGGGCAGAAGTGTTGGGGTTGTGGAGGGGAGTCATGAGCCAGGTGGAGAGCAGATAGTCCTTGTCTCCGACCCACCAGCCACGAGCTTGACGTGATGGCTGGAAGAGTGCTGGGACACCAGTCTGGCGCAGGATGAAGGCATCCTGGTTACTGCCAGGAGAGCGGGCATTGACATTGAAAATTCGCTGTGTGTGGTCGCACACCAACTGCACATTAAGTGAGTGGTAGTCTTTGCAGATATGGAAGACGTCAGGATTATTATGCAGTGCCTGCAAAGCCACGTGGGTGCAGTCAATGGTACCCTGCACCATGGGGAATCCCGCTATCCTGGCAAAACCACATGCACGCTCGTCCTGCATCTCTCTGGTGATGGGGAAGGAAATGTAGTCCTTTCTCCTACTGTAGAGAGCCTCTGGGACCTCCCGGGTGCAGCGATGGATGGTGAACTGCGAGATGTTAGCTATGTCTGCTGTTGCAGACTGGAAGGATCCGCTGGTGAAGAAATTGAGGGCGACGGTAACTTAGACTGCTACTGTGAGAGCCGTGGTCACCCTGATCTGAAGCTAGAGGTCTGGTTGCAGGAGGTGGCAGAGTTCTGTGACCACCTGCTTGGTGAAGCAGAGCCTTCTAATACACTGCTCCTCGCTTAATTGGAGGTAGGAGAAGTGCTTTCAAAATACCCTCGGAGGGTAAGGCCTCCTGTTGAGAACCCTGATGACCCTCCTCCTCCCTCTGGGCACATGTTCCAGTCTTTCTCACTGCCTCTGCTCACTCCACCGTAGGTCCTTGAGGGCGACGTCGACTGCCAGTACAGCCCCCATTAATGTAACCAAGTGTAGCGGTTTGAATTTTTTAAGAATAAATGCAGCTACTTTTTAGTTGTCACAGCACTCCTCATACAAAATAACAAAGTCAAGATGGCGGCCGTGACGGTCCGGTGCTGAGATCGCTCTCCCTGTTTCGGGCGGCCAGCTCTCGCCGCTCGCTCCCGCAACCGGAGCGAGGTGCTCGGCGAGTCGGGCAGAGGCAGCGCAGCGCGGTGAGCAGCAGCAGCAGCCAAGCCGACCCGCTGGAGCACATCGGCCGGCAGCTCCTCGGTGGGAAGGAATTCCGACTGGGAGGAGGGGAGCCGAGCATGGCGGCCAGAGGCCGACCCATGAAGAGAGAGAAGTAGGCCCCGGGCCGTGGAGCGTGGAGCCGGCGACGGCGAAGAAGAGGCCGCATTGGAGCATTCACATCCCGACGATGTGTTCGACGAGTCGGGCAGAGGAGCGCAGCGCAACGAGCAGCAGCAGCAGACTCACGACACGCTGCAGCACGTCGGCCAGCAGCTCCATTTCGGGTAACTCGCAGTCCAGATGGGAGGGGGGGAGCCGGGCATGGTGGCCAGAGTGGGAGAAGCAGGCCACCACACGTGGAGCCGGCAACAGTGAGGAGGAGGCCGCGGTGAAGAGGAGGACGGAGCGGCTGAGAGACATCGTGCTCCCACTGCCACGGGAAGCCATTGTATTGACTCTGAACGCGGCGCTGTATGTATAGCTGATGCGTCCCTACGGGGAACAAGCATTCCATTGTACTTGTTACATATGGCAAATAAATCTAATCTGAACCTGAATCTGAATCTGAATCATTGAAATTACTGAATTAAACTGTCGCACTATGTGAAACTGACAAGAAACCCCTGAAACTCCACTAACCTACAACTGCTACTCATTACTGATGATCCCTTTAAATAAGGTCCCTGGAGGCACCTTCCTGCCGCTTCACACCAGCTCTCCCTGTTGCTGTTTACTCCAGGTGCTAAGGTAGGTGGCAACAATCAATTTCACAGACCAGGCACTCAGTGAGCGTTGCACATTCACTGACGTCATAATCCACCTGGCATTGAGGCTCCCAGCGATAACGTTTACCAGCGGCGCTGCAGCGGAGGGGGCAGGATTTGGCATGCGGCATTAGATTTGCCTCGCCCCGGTGATAATGCTCTTGCGCCCTGTTAGCGCCATCTGCTGGCGCTAACGGGAGGCACTAAGATACCGAATTTTTCCCCAAAAAAGCCTCGTAGTAATATCGACATGAGTGGAAACTTGGTATTAGTCAGGGAAAACATTAGGGCCTAGAAATTCAGTATAGCCACTTTTGGGGCGCTAAAGTCGGGCGGCCGCTAAAGTTTGCGCCCCCTTCGCCGATATTCAGTCGCATCGCCCCAAGAGGTTGCTGCTGCGCTAAAACAGGCGATGCACGACTATCTTTAGGCGCTAAGCCGGCGGTGCTGAGCGATACCCCCGAGGCCGGGTGCAGCGCCGGTGCGGCGAGTTGCTGATTGACGGCAGACACTCTGGTGCCAGTCAGCTCTTAAAGGGGGAGGGTGGATTTGTTTGCCTGCCACGCCCTGCACACTGCAGCCCTCAACCTAGGCCTGACCACTTCAGCTTCACCTGCACAACGCCCAGGGCTATGGAGAAGGCCAGGGAGAGAGCGCAGCGCTTCAGCGACGGTGACCTGAGGCTGCTGGTTGGCGGAGTGGAGCGCAGGCGCCATGTTCTGTTCCCAGAAGGTGGCAAGAGGCCGCTGCCCAGCGCCTACCGGAAAGCCTGGAGGGAGGTCTCAAACAGGGTGTCTTCCAACAGCGTGGTTGCCAGGACTCCTGTGCAATGCCAGAAGAAGTTCAACGACCTCACTCGGGTTGTCAGGGTGAGTACCCTTTCCAGTGTCCTCCTCATCCCTGCATGTGCACCTCACTTTATGGGCAAAGGGACCTGAAAGCCCTAATGGCCAGCCCTCATCCAGCAGCTATGGGACTGTCATGAAAATCACTTGCACATTCAGCACTTTACAAACTGTACAAGCTATTCGACCATGGGAGGCATTGCAGACAAGATCAGGGCTTCACACTGTCAGGGCCAGTCCACCATGGGAGGCATTGCAGACAAGATCAGGGCTTCACACTGTACAAGCTATTCGACCATGGGAGGCATTGCAGACAGGATCAGGGCTTCACACTGTACTTAGAGGCCGTCCTTTCTCAAGCAGGCCAAGGTGGCGCACAACTGGCGGAAATGAACTGAGACCAGGGGAGGCCGTCCTGACGTCAAAGAGCTCTCCGACCTCGACCAGCATGTGGAGCGCATTATGGCAGGCCGGCTGATTGGCCCCGTCGCCAGTGGAGATGCCGACCCTGTTCTGGGCACCAATGGTAAGGGCATCACCTTTTTGACCTCTCTCGTTACACTTGCGCCTCAGATCTGCATCCTTTGCCACTGTCCAACCAATGCAGTGAATGGCACCACTCATGCCTCCCTCGCTGCCGCCCTGTCCTCACTCTAAAGCTACTCTTGTGCCTTCCTGCTTTCAGATGGTGAATCGCCAGGTGAGGAGGCGGGCCCTCAAGCTGCCATTGTCAGCGCTTCGGAATACGAGGAGGAGGAAGAGGAAGCCGGCCCATCAGTGCCACCCTCAGCCGCGCCAGCCCATGGCGATGTAGGGGACACGTCTTCCCTGGAGGGGAGCCGGGGGGAAAGGTCGGAGGAGAGTGAAGCTCCGGGGCCCAGCGGCCTGCAGCAATGCGGGAGGGGTGGGGAAGCTCGGCGGACTTCTCCCCAGAGGGTGAGTGCGGCCTCCAGTCCTGCGACGGTCAGCGCAGAGGAGGTGCGGCTCCTGGAGGAAATGGCTGTCCAGGCTGAGCGCAGGCACAATGAGCTCATGGCTGCAGTGGCAAGGATGCCTGACTCCATTGAGTCTTTGTCAAGGAGTGTGCAGCAATTTGGAGCAGCACAGGCCAGGAGTCTGGATCAATTCAGTGCAGCACAGGCCAGGAGTCTACAGGACTTCGCGGCAGCACAGGCGGCGTCGAGCCAAGTGCTCAGTCGTGCCGTCCATTCACTGGCTGTTGTCATGCGGACACAGACCAGGGCCACACGGGCACTAACTGCTGCCACCCTCGCTGGATCAGCCAGGCATCACCAGGGCACTCGCCGCGCAGCAGCAGCCCAGCAGTCTGTTCTTCAGCTGTTTGCTGCGCATGCTGCAGTGCTGGCCCGTGCGAGTGCCAATGTCTCAGGCGACCAGCGAGCACCTGCGATCTGCCAGGTTGGCACCATTCCTGCAGCCAACACTGCCACTCCGCCATTGCAGCTGCCACGAGCCGCTGGACAGACTGCTGCCACCCAGCCAGAGTTGGAGCAGTCAACAGCCGGCCACTCCAAGGCCAGAGCTGGTGCAGGCTGACCCCCAAGGGCATCTGCCGTCTCGCCATCTGCCCCTCAGCAGCCTTCCCCCAGCCTTGCTGCAGCCACTGGGCTCCCATTGAGGAGGAGCTGCAGGGCGGGCAGGGGCCAGGCAAGGATGCAAAAGGCATCGCCCTTGCAGGGCAAAAAGTAGAAGGTATGCACAAATGCCTGGTGCTTTTTGTAAGGCCGAGACTGGTGTATTTCTTTCTTTTTGTAAGGCCGAGACTGGTAGTTTTGTGTTTTTGGAGGGGGCTTCTCCACATGAGGGTGTAATGTGGGAAGGGCAGAGGTTTGCAATAAATTATTGTTGTTAAATTGCACTGTGCATGGTTTTTTGGTTAAGTCCTGGTTGCCCTGCTCGGCTGAGGGCTTGTGGAGCGGCTACATTCATCTGCTGACATTGGCACAAGCCATTCCCTGAGAGGGGGCCTAGAACCGACGTTCAATAAGCCGGCGACGGGCGGCCCTTGCACTTTCTGCCTCCCTCCTGTGCTGGTCCTCCTCCTCCTCCTCCTCCTCCTCCTCCTCCTCCTCAGGTGGTCCTCCAATCTCTGGTGGCAGTGGCTGAGTCCTGCGGATAGCCAGGTTGTGCAGCATGCAGCAAACGACCACGAAATGGGAGACTCGCTCCGGCGAATATTGTAGGGCTCCACCGGAACGATCCAGACAGCGGAACCGTTGCTTCAGGACGCCGATTGTTTGTTCGATGATGTTCCTGGTCGCTTGATGGCTATCGTTGTATCCCTCTTCAGCAGGGGTGCTGGGCGCACGGAGCGGGGTCATCAGCCAGGTACACAAAGGATAGTCTTTGTCCCCGATAAGCCATCCTCGTGGGTGAGGCTGGGCCTGGAACATGTCTGCCACAGAAGTCTGTCGCAGGATGAAGGCATCGTGGCTGCTGCCTGGAAAGCGGGCATTGATAGCTAGGATGAGCTGCCTGTGGTCACACACCAGCTGGACGTTCAGCGAATGGTAGCCCTTCCGGTTGCGGTAATCCTCGGCATTCTCCAGAGGTGCCCGCAAAGCCACATGCGTGCAGTCAATGGCGCCCTGCACCATGGGGAAGCCCGCGAATGCTGCAAAGCCCATTGCACGCTGTTGCTGCTTGGCAAGGGCCATGGAGAAGGAGATGAACTGACGTCTCCTTTTGAAAAGGGCATTGGTCACCTGGCAGATGCAGCAATGCACGGCGAACTGGGAGATGTTGGCAATGTCCCCAGTAGCGGATTGGAAGGAGCCGGTGGCATAGAAGTTGAGAGCCACCGTCACCTTCACTGCCACCGACAGAGACGTCCTGCTCCTCAGCTGTGGCTGCAGATCACCGCCAAGCAGGTGGCAGATCTCTGTGACCACCTCCCTTCGGAATCGCAGCCTCCGAACACACTGCTCGTCAGACATGTTGAGATAGGAGAACTGCTGGCGGTATACCCTGGGTGGGTAAGGCCTCCTTTCCCGACGCCTGTTGCCCCCTCTCCGTCTAGCCAGGGCTGCCACTCTCTCATGGCATCTGTGAGCCCTTTGGATGTAATTGAGAAAGCCAGCGTTTACACCCATTGCAGCCCCCATAATATGCTGGCAAACAATGAGATGTCAATGAAGGCAAAGACAAGTGGAAAGCTGTGGCCTGAAGCCACAAGTACCTGTCCGAGTGTTGGGCCAAAGCAGAAAGTTCTCTACCTTGGTCTCTCTGCAAAGATCCGTCTCTCAAGAAGGAGTGCTGCGAAATGGCAGCCTTTTATACTGCAGGAGGAGTGCCCTTTAATTTGCGCCCCCCGCGCCCCGCATCGACTGAGCACCGTTCCACTCTAACAGTCGCTAGGGGCGCCAGGCGCACAATGGGGCGTCGCGACTGAATTTCCGGTTTGGGGCGCACAAAGGGCGTTGCACGAGGAAATGATGTCATGATCTGCGCGCACAGCTGAGCACGCGCAAAGACTTTGCGCCGCCGCTAAATCTTGAGTGAAGTTGGGGCGAGGCGCAGATCGCGCTGCGCCTGGCCGCTAGCCGCCTAGCGCCCGACATCTACTCCTCCTAAGGCGCTACCAGCTGGCGCAACCAACTGAATTTCTAGGCCTAGATTTCCTAAATAAATGCAAGTTCTTTCTTTTTTTCTTGAAAGAATTCTAAAATTGATTTGCTGAATCACATTTATGAATACAACTCAAAAGCATCCTGCATATATAGTGGTCTATTATTTAAAATTATAACATTTTTCCCACAGCTTTATTGTTTTTAAGGACTTTACAGTAAGGTAAGTTTATTTTTAGACCCGATTTCTTAAAAAATTATTTTTTTCAAAAATTTGATTAATTGTTTAAAATAGTTTTTAAAAGTTATTTATAGTTTATTTAATTATTGGGATGTTTTTTAAAATTTTATTTAAAGTTAAACTAGTCTTTTGGGCGCCCGTACTTTTCATGAGTTTGACAGTTCTTACTATCAAACTCATGAATGAAGTTTCCCCTCCCCTGATTGGCTGCACAGTGCTCACCTGATCCCAGCCGGCACATCGAACTAACTACGCCGCTGGACCAGGTAAGCACAGCGCGCCGACAGCTGAACCGGGCCAGTGACAGGAATTCCAAGCAGGCCCAGGCTTCCGATGTCGGCGTGCCGGGTGAGTGCACATCGGGGGCTTGCACGCGCGGCAAGCCCCCGAACCTAATTTCTGGGCCATAAACTACACCTACAGTGGAAAAGATCTCACTCCAATCCATCTTTGTCTTCACATGAATTTCAAGTTAATGTAGGCAATGCATTTACTTATTACCCTACTCAGCTCCCAGAACCCCTTAAAAATATGAATGGCATTAATTAGAGGAGATTATTATTATTCATATGGTAATGTGTAAATTATACTTTTCAGTACAATGTCTTAAGTGTTGACTTTTGTGTATTTTCCAACTGAAGATCCATTACGTTAGGACTGACAATGTATTTTTTGCATTGTTACTGTTTCCATATATTTGACACAAAAAGTTTTTTTTAATAGTTGCTTCAGTTTTGAAATTATTTACAAATAGCCACATGACACAGAAAACATTAAAATGACATATTTTGAGGAGATTAACGCATTCTTTTTTGCACAGTCAATTTGCCCCTGGGGTTACCATTAATAACGTAAAAGCAATAATAGAGCTGTTTAATTATTAACTCAACATTCTGCTTTAGGTGTTGTTCATATCTTCACTCTCATCCATTAGAGAATAGTGTGAAGTAGTGGAAGGATTTGCAGGCTGATTAATAGTCTGACAAGCCATAACATGAACACTCCTTCCATGGCCATAATGCTCTTGACAGCAGCCATTAGGGTGGTTAGCCATATATGGCAGATGGGGTTTATGGGCTCCCACAACCCATAGAATGAGGAGGAGGCCACCCACTCGACATGCGTATCTCACTGGATGTCATCCCAGAATTCAGAGCCAGACCTCCTGTCTACTCACAAGGATTTTCTGGAGCAGGGTACAGACCCTGAACCCTCTGACACAGAGGCAGGAATGCTACCATTAAGCCAAAATGCACAGAGATAACTTTGGCCTAGAAATTGGGTATAGCCCCACTTGAGGCGTTAGAACTGGCGCTGCGCAAAGTTTATAGCCAGACGAAACTTATCACTGCCTGGCGCGATATTGGGTTGCATCGCCCCCAAAGGTGATTGAGGCGCAAATTCAGACGTTGCACGGGCCTCCTAAGGCGCAAAACTTCCAGTGCTACCCAATATCGGCGTGGACGGGCGCAGCGCAGGTGATCTCAATTACCGATAACCACGAGACTTCCAGGCGCCGGCCGGCTCTTAAAGGGGTGGGTCAGTCAGCCTCAGCTTCCACACTCATCGCCCTGTAGGCCTCAGAATCGGCGCACGCCCTTCTCTGGTGCAAATAATTTGGTCAAGATGGAGAAGGTGAGACAGAGAGCAGAGCGCTTCAGCACTGAGGCTCTGGAGCAGTTGGTGGCCGCAGTGGAGCGCAGCCGAGATGTTCTCTATCCTGACAATGGCAGGAGGCCGAATCAAAAGGACTACCGCCAAGCTTGGAGGGATGTTTGTCAGAGGGTCAACTCCAGCAGCATGGCGACCAGGAGCCCTGTTCAGTGCAGGAAGAAATTCAACGACCTCACTCGGGTCGTGAGGGTGAGTGGTGTTTATGCAAACTTCTGATTCCCTCCATCTGCACCTGACTTCATAGCTACAGGGTGCGCGATGCCCCAATGGCCATGTGTCAGCAAGCACCCATGGCCCTTTCTGGGCACACACATGCACATTTGACTCAAGGCATCATGTAAGGGCTCTTGCACCATGGGGGGCATGAGATGATCACTCAGAGAATCATGTAAGGGCTCTTGCACCATGGGGTGTTGTAACCGTGTGTTAATGGAGACACGGAATGCAGGAGTTGGTTTACAGGTGTTTACTGAACAAAGTCTGGAGGTGAACTAAAAGATACAGGGCTAGATTTTCAGTCGCTTGCGCCAGCAGTTAGCGCCTTAAGAGAAGTGATTTCCGGGCGCTATGCGTGTAGCGCCCGGGCGCAGCGCAGTTTGCGCCCCGCCCCAAATTAAGTTGCCCGTTAGCGCCGGCGCAAAGTTTAGCGCCCGCCCGGATGCGCGCGCAGAAAATGACGTCACATCCTCGTGCAACGCCCTTTGGCCGCCCCGATTGCAAACTTCAGTCGGACCGCCCCATTGTGCGGCGGGCGGCCGGAGCGTTTGGAAAAAGGAACACAACACAACCAGCGCGGGCCCCGGGGGGTGCTAATTAAAGGGAACGTCCTCTCCAGTATAAAGGCCATCCTTTTTTCAGAAAACAGTCTTGTGCAACGCATTTCTGGAGACACAACAAGGAGGATAGCTAACTGGTTTCAAGCAGCAAGAGCCAGGTATTTTTGGACTCAGGCAATAGCGCTGCAAGTGGCCATTTGGAAATTAGACTGTTTGCCAGGATTTGATGGGGGCTGCATGGGGTGCCAACGCGCAGCTGCAGCGCCATGTCCGTAGGGCTCGCAGACGCATTGTGAGAGGGGCAGCCCTGGCGAGAGGCAGAGGGGGCTACAGGCGTCGGCCACGTAGGCCTTACCCAGTCAGGCTATACCGCCAGCAGCGCTCCTACCTAAACATGAGTGCCGCGCGATGTGTTAGAAGGCTCCGATTCCGAAAGGAGGTGATTGCAGAGATCTGCCACCTGCTTCGCCGAGATCTGCGGCCAAAGCTCAGGTGCAGGACGTCTCTGTCGGTGGAAGTGAAGGTGACGGTGGCATTGAACTTCTATGCCACCGGCTCCTTCCAATACGCTGCTGGGGACATAGCAAACATCTCCCAGTATGGCGCGCATCGCTGCATCCGCCACGTGACCGAAGCACTGTTCAGAAGGAGAAGCCAATTCATCTCCTTCCCCATGGCCCTCGAGAGCCAGCATCAGCGCGCATTGGGATTTGCCAGACTCGGGGAATTCCCCTTGGTGCAGGGCGCCATTGACTGTACGCATGTGGCTTTGCGGGCCCCTCTGGAGCATGGCGAGCAGTATCGCAACAGGAAGGGCTACCATTCTTTGAATGTGCAGCTGGTATGTGACCACAAGCAGCGCATCATGGCAGTCAATGCCAGCTTCCCAGGCAGCAGCCACGATGCCTTTATCCTGCGGCAGAGTACTGTGCATGACATGTTCCAGGCACAGCCTTCCCCAAGAGGATGGCTCATCGGGGACAAAGGCTATCCTTTGTGCACCTGGCTCATGACCCCGCTCCGCGCGCCCAGGACCGCTGCTGAAGAGGCCTACAACGAGAGCCATCAAACCACCCGCAACATCATCGAGCTAACTATTGGGGTCCTCAAGCAGCGGTTCCGCTGCCTTGATCGCTCCGGAGGAGCTCTCCAGTATTCGCCGGACCGGGTCTCCCAATTTGTGGTGGTTTGCTGCATGCTACACAACCTGGCTATCCGCAGGACTCAGGCACTGCCACCTGATGTTGGACCAGCACCTCAGGAGGAGGAGCAGGAGGAGCATGAGGAGGAGGAGGAGGAGGAGCAGGAGTACGTTCCCAGGAGGGAGCGACCAGGGCCAAGGGCCACACGACGCCACCTTATTACACGGTACTTCTAAGCCCCCTGTCAGGGAATGGCCAGGGGCCGTGAGGGAAGATGAATGCAGCCGCTCCGCAAGCCCTCAGCCGGCGAAGCCAACAAACACTAAGAAGAACAACCATGGAGACTGCATGAATAAAGATAATTTTTTATTGCACAAAAATGAAAAGCCCTTCCCACATGAATCCCCAAAAACAATAAACGGGCCCCACAAAAAGCCCAACAAACGACTCACTCCCACAAACTGGGGAGGAGCCACTCCACCTTTATTCAAACCGGGCCTCAACGTCGGCCTAACGCAAAAAATAAGCCCTCCAAAAGCACAACCATGGGCAAAATAAAGATGGCCACCGCCATATTAAAGGAAAGCTGCCCACACCCTCTACTGAGTGGCCCGCGAGGGCGAGACCTTGGCCAGCATTTTGCCTCCCCTGCCCTGCCTGCTGCTCCTTCGCAAGCTCTGCCCAGTGGCTGCTGCGAGGCTGGGGGAAGGCGCCTGAGGCTCAGATGCCCTTCCGCCAGATGCCGCTGGGGGGCGGCCTACACGGCATTTGGGCCTCGAGGGGCCGTCTGCTGAGTGGCGCACCTGAGCCTGGCCACCATCAGCTGCAGCCGCTTGCCGTTGACGCCCCAGAGGGGGAATGGCGGCGACGGATGGCGCAATGTGGGCCAGCTGGCGTCTGGGATGCGCTGGCTGGTGCTGTGGCGCGGTGGCACTCGGCCGGGCCCGCACTGCAGGATCCGCAGCAATCAGCCGACGGGCGGCTTGCTGGGATGGTCCAGCGCGGCGCCTGCCCTGGCGATGCCTGCCTGAGACAGCGCGTGTGGCAGCAGTGAGTGGCCCTGTGGTCCTGGTGTGCGCGCGCATCACATCCGCCAGGGTCTTGACGGCATCAGTCAGCATGCGGCCACTCGCGGCAGTTGCTGCCCCGAACTCGCGCACACTGGTCGCCAGCGACTCGATGGCCTCAGGCATGCGCCCCACCACGCTCATGAGCTCCGTGTGGCGCCGGTCCGAGTCGTCGGCCATCTTATCCAGCTTCCGCACCTCCTCCGAAGTGAAGGTGTCCGGACTGGAGTCGCGACTCTCCCGCTGGGGAGGAGGGGGCCGAACTAGGGGACCCTTGCCGCGTTGGTGACGGCGAGTGTGCCGAGCAGCAGCACTCCCCTCTGATCCTTCCCCCCTTTGGGGGGAAGGCCGCGGGCCACGCGCACGGCTGCTGGGTGGCTGGACGCCACTGGTCCCAGAAGCTGCATTGCCCTGCGACAGTTCCTCCAGGCACTCGTCCAGTGAGGAGGTGTCAAGCATTTCCTCCTCTCCTGCGGGACGTAACTGTTCCCCCGAAGGTCCGGCTTGCTCCTCCTCCTCCTCCTGGTCGGAGGTGCTGTCACTGGCAGCTTCAGGGTCCTGGTCGTCACCAGCTGAAAGCAGGAATGCACAAGAGTAGCTTCAGAGTGAGGAGACGGCGTCAGCGAGGGAGTTAGGACTGGTGGGATTCAGCGCATTGGTGGGACAGTGGCAAAGGAGGTAGCTCGGATGGGCCAGTGCGACGCGAGAGGGCCAAAAGGCGAGGTCCTTACCATTGCCGGGCAGTGGAGGGTCGGATACACCGCACGCTGTGGGGACAATCACACGGGCTCCCATGAGCACACACACGCGCTCCTCCAGCCGAGTGAGCTTCTGCAGCTTGGCGCGGCCACCCCTGGCACGGGCCTGGTGATTAAACGCTACTTTAGCCTGCAAGAGAAAGGACGGGCTGTAAGTGCGCAGTGAAGCCCTGATGTAGTGTGCACTGCCTCCCATGGTGGAATAGCTTGGACAGAGTGAAGCCCTGATGTACTGTGCACTGCCTCCCATGGTGGAATAGCTTGGCCAAAGTGTAGAGTGCCGAATGGCCATTTGATGCTCATGACTGTCCCAATGCTGCTGGCTGAGGGCTGGCCAATAGGACTTTCAGGTCCCTTTGGCCATCATGTCAGGTGTACATGCAAGAATGAGGAGGAGACTGGAAAGGCTACTCACCTTCACAATCCTGGTCAGATCGTTGTATTTCTTACGGCATTGTTTGTGGGTCCTGGGGGCCTCGCCGGTGAACGTCACCCTCTGGGCGATCTGCTTCCAGGCTTTGGTGTAGTCATGGTGGGTTGGATTCCTCCCACTCTCTGGAAACAAGATCTTGCGCCTCACCTCCAGAGCTGTGACCATTATGTCCAGATCACCCTCTGAGAAGCGCAGGGCACGCTGACGGGCCTTCTCTGGCGTTGCCATGACTCCCTGGGGCTGAGCAGCAGTGTTGAGGCCTCTTTGCAAGGCTGCAGTGTGCAGGGCGTGGCAGCAGACCAATTCGTCCCTTCCCCCTTTAAGAGCTGGTCGGCACCACGGGGTCTGCTGTCAGTGCAAAAATGACCGCACCCGTGCTGTGCCCCGCCTGGGCGCTATCCCTCTGGACCGCCGGCTTAGCGCCTAAAGGTAGGAGTGGAACGCCTCTTTTAGCGCTCCACCACTCTCTTAGGGCGAAGCCACTGAATTTCCGGCAACGGGGCGCTACTTTGGGGCGGGCGCTAACTTCGGGCGGGCGCTAAGGTTAGCGCCCCAAAACTGTCTATACTGAAAATCTAGCCCACAAGACATTATACAGGCTTATATAGCCCGAGTGGCCATTACCGGCATTACAGTACACAGGGGCTCTTAAAGGCACATACACCACAATTCCTCCCCTTTTAGACAACCAGTACATAACATTTTAAGTAATCATTAACTAACATGTTTACAAGAACAATAATCTACACATTTGCTGCAGGTAATCAATTATAAGTCAGTCTCTCTGGAGGCTTCCTGACTCGGTCCGGATAACGCCTCGGTGGTGTAGTAGTTTTTGGTGGTGTAGTGGGTTCTTTTGGCAAGGTCGATTCGGCTTGAATGCCAGTGTCGGGTTCATCTGGTTCCAGTATCACCAGATCGGAGGTAGATACTATGGGTATCTCTGCTTCATCATTAGGCGTATAGAGTTGTGGTGTAGGTTGTCCCTTTTCGGATGACTCTATGATCTGGTCAGCATGGCGCCTTATTATGCTTTCTCCAATGTCCACGGTATACATCAGCGGTCCTAGTCGTGTGCAAATAGTTCCAGGCTGCCATTTCTCGGTACGGTAGTCCCGGGCCAAAACTTGTTGACCTATCTGGAAGGTTCTAGTTGGCCTTTCATTCATGCCTTGAAATTGCTGGTTCTCCACGTCCCTTCTGATGTTTGGCTTGATCAAATCCAGCCGGCATCTTAGGCTTCTATTGAAAAACATCATGGCGAGAGTTTGGTTTGTAACCACATGTGTTGCATTCCTGTATGCAAACAAGAAGTTATCTACCTTATGCTGTAGATTTATGTCTTCATTACCCATGGCCTTTATGGCCTTCTTGAAGGTCTGGACAAACCTTTCAGCCAATCCATTGGTGGCGGGATGGTATGGGGCGGACGTGTAGTGCTTAACACCATTGTTTTTTAAGAACTTCCTGAATTCTTCGGACACAAATTGCGGTCCATTATCAGAACAGATCTGTTCAGGCAGCCCATTCCTGGCAAATATGGTCCTTAATACTGTGATGGTTTTTTCCGTGGTGGTGGAGGACATCTTTATTACCTCCGGCCACTTGGAGTGTGCATCAACCGCGATTAAGAACATTGAGTCCATAAATGGACCAGCAAAGTCGATGTGTACCCTTTGCCATGGAGATGAGGGCCACTCCCATGGATGTAGAGGGGCTTGTGGTGGAGCGTTTTGGACCTTCTGGCATCCTAGTCAGCTCTTGGTCATTTCTTCGATGTCTCCATCGATACCTGGCCACCACACAAACACTCTGGCTAGGTTCTTCATTTTCACTCCACCCAGATGCCCCTCGTGAAGCTCCTTTAGCACTTTATCCTGGAGTTTGGGTGGAATCACCACTCTGGATCCACACATCAAGGTTCCTCGGCATACTGACAGCTGTTCTCTTCTTTGCGAGAATGCTGGCAACAGTGGTTCGCCATGTGCTGGGCGGCGGGCTGGGGCTCGATCGGCTGGCTCTGCAGCGGGGCCGAGCAGTGAAGGCGGAGGCAAACAGAGACAGAGGGTGGAGCACTCGGGAGATGGCCAGCGCTGCAAAGCAGGTCGGCGTTCGGACCAAGCAGAGGGAGGGAAAAGTCCCAGAGAGTCCGGCGGGAACGAGTCTCCAACTATTAAAAATATCTGTATAAATAAAAACCACGGAGAACAGCGTTGTCAGCAGCGGCAGCGGCGGGAAAGCGCGGGAGGCGCCATTTTTTCTCGGCAGGGAAGAAAGGAAAGCGCGGGAGGCGCCATTTTTTTTCAGCATGCCTAAGACTGGCAATATTACTGCTTTCGATAGTGATGTGGAGGATTGGACCACATATGTGGAAAGAGTGGAGGTATATTGCACAGCAAATGAAATAGAGGATGATAAAAAGGAATCGGTACTTCTAAATCTAATGGGCGCAAGGACATACGGGCTGTTACGAAACTTAATCACTCCAGCCAAACCGATGGACAAGAATTTTAAGCAGATTGTTGATACCCTACAGGAGCACTTAAACCCAACACCGCTGCTGATAGCGGAACGATTCAAATTCTTTAAGAGGAATCAGCACAAGAATGAAAGTAATGCTGATTACCTCACTGAATTAAGGAAGCTATCAAAGCACTGCCAATTCGGGGCAGGACTGGCAGATTCTCTTCGAGACAAATTCGTCTGTGGTCTCCTAAGTGAAGAAACACAGAAAAGGCTACTTTCTGAGAAAGATTTGACACTGGACAAGGCTTTCAGTGTGGCTGTATCATACGAAGCAGCAGCAAGAGGAGCTGCAGAGATACAGCAAAAGCCACAGGACTTCGGCACCCATGAAATGACACAGGGTTTCGAGAGATGTTATCGCTGCGGCAGATCCACCCATGACCAGAGGGACTGCTGGTTCAAGGACAAAGCATGCAGGCAATGCGGAAAGATGGGACACATTGCACGTGTATGCCGATCTGGAAACAAAAAATCCACTGACAGAAAAAAAATCAATAAGGAAAAGTACAGAAAGGTACAAATGGTGACGGACAGTAGCTCCGAAGACCAGAAGAGCGATAGCGACTCCGGAAACAAGAGACTAAGCTGTCTCAAATTACATAATGTAATTGCCAAAGAAGATTACCAGACCATTTGGGTTACCCTCACGATAGCGGGGTCCCCAGTTAAAATAGAGCTAGATACAGGATCAGCTCTGACCGTCATAAGTCGATGGGATTACGAGCGACTATTTCCGCATATACCTTTGAAAGACACATCCATTATCTTGAAAACATATACGGGCAGAAAGTATACCCCAGAGGGAAAATAAGGGTGCCTGTTGTATACAACGGCAAGGAAATACAGAAGTTGTGTTTATACGTTCTGCAAGATGGTGGTCCACCGCTGTTGGGACGTGAATGGATCAGGAAGATACGTTTAGACTGGCACTCCATTCAGGCACTGACGGTGACCAGTAAGAAAAAAAATGATGACGCCATACCTGAACGATTAAAAGACATCTTGGCCAACGCCAAAGAAGTGTTTCAACAGGAACTAGGAACCTTGAAAGGCGTCACCGCCTCAATAAAAGTGAAAGATGCGGCAATTCCCAAGTTTTTTAAGGCAAGGCCGGTGCCATACGCAATTCGTCCAGCAGTCAAGGCAGAGCTGGCGAATTTGGAAAAGGCAGGCGTCAAAAGGACTACTGCCAAGCTTGGAGGGATGTTTGTCAGAGGGTCAACTCCAGCAGCATGGTGACCAAGAGCCCTGTTCAGTGCAGGAAGAAATTCAACGACCTCACTCGGGTCGTGAGGGTGAGTGGTGTTTATGCAAACTTCTGATTCCCTCCATCTGCACCTGACTTCATAGCTACAGGGTGCGCGATGCCCCAATGGCCATGTGTCAGCAAGCACGCATGGCCCTTTCTGGGCACACACATGCACATTTGACTCAAGGCATCATGTAAGGGCTCTTGCACCATGGGGGGCATGAGATGATCACTCAGGGCATCATGTAAGGGCTCTTGCACCATGGGGGGCATGTGATGATCACTCAGGGCATCATGTAAGGGCTCTTGCACCATGGGGGGGCATGAGATGATCACTCAGGGCATCATGTAACAGAACTTCCCCTTCTTTCCCCTGCAGTCCAAGCTGGCGACGATTCACAAGGACCAGCTTCGAACTGGTGGACGACCTCCACAAGTGGTCACTCTGACGGATCTCAAGGAGAGAGCGCACCAGATTCTTGGAGGACATCTGAGTGGTCCTGTTACCACTGCAGCTGCCGACCCCATTGTCGACAGCGATGGTAAGGATCTCACCTTTTTCAGCTGTCTCCTTCCACTTGGTCCCCCCGCCAGCATGCTTTCTCACTGTGGAGCCATGTCAGAGCCTTGCCGCAATCTGGCATGCCTTGCTGCCAACCTGTCCTTTTGCTAAAGTCACTCTTCCACCTCCCTGCTTTCAGATGCTGCATCACCAGCTCGGGATCCGGGCCCTGAAGCTGCCAGTGCCAGTGCCTCCAGAGGCAAGGATCAGGAGGAAGCCGCACCATCCATTCCAGCCGCAGGGGAGCCAACACATCTGCAGACTGGGGATAGTAGCTCCCTGGAGGGGAGGGGGGGTGCTCTGATGAGGAGCCAGTTGCCGGAACAAGCAGCCTGCATCAACGCAAGGGGGGTAGGCAAGTTCGGGCACCGGCTCCCCGGAGGGCGAGGCAGGGAGCGATGACTGCTGCACAGAGTGCAGAGGAGGTGCGTAGCCTGGCTGAAATGTGCACCCAGGCCCGGCTCAGGCACACTGAGCTTATGGCTGCAGTGGGGAGGATGCCTCAGTCGATAGAAACACTGGCAAAGCTGGACTTTGGCGCTGCAATGGAGAGGACTGTCCAGGGCTTCGGGGCAGCAATGGAGAGGACTGTCCAGGGCTTCGAGGCCACTATGGAAAGGACTGTTCAGAGATTTGGACAATCCCTGGAAAGGTCTGTCCAGGGCTTGTCCGAGGCAGTGGAACGGACTGCTCCGGCCTTGTCCGAAGCAATGGAGAGAACTGTCCAGGGCTTCTCCGAAGCACTGGCACCTGCCACACAGGTCCTCACTGCTGCCACGCAGTCACTTGCTGGCCTCGTCCAGACCCAGATTGAGGCAACGCGAACTCTCACTGCTGCCACCCTATCTGCATCAGCTAGGATCACCCCGGGCCCTTCCAGTACCACACGAGGCCAGGAATCAGTGGAGCAGTCGCTTGTGGTGGTAGAGCCGAGCCGGTCCCCTCCGAGAGCCAGTGTGTCGTCCGACCATGGTGCAGGTGTCCTCTCTCGGCAGGTGACCATTGCTCATGCCACCGCTGGTACGTCTGCAGTGCAGCTGCCACCACCTGCAGTGCACACTGCTTCCAGCCATGGCCAGATCAAGCAGCCAGCCTCCGCACCCTCCAAGCCCAGAGGTCATCTAGGCTGTCCCTCAGGGGCTTCTGCGCTTGCAGACAGGCATCAGGCGTCCCCCATCCTTGACGCCGCCACTGGGGTTCAACTACGGAGGAGCAGCAGGGAGGGAAGGGGCCAACCGCGAAAGAGAAGTTGGTCACCATCAAGGGGCCAGCAGTAGAGGGAGGTGCTGAGATGTTTCTTTCCCCAAATTCAAGGACGCCCTCACCTGTTCTGATTGTTGGTGATGGTTTGTTTAGTTTTGCGGCTTTGCCAGAGAGTTAACTGTTATTTTGTTAGTTATGGTTTCTGTTGACATGACGTTGTTATGCTGGAAGGAAGCACTTTGTTGAAAATAAAGATTTTTTTAAATTTACAATGGTACTCGTAACTATTTACACTCATGGTGGCCTTCATAGGCTTTGAACGATCAGAAGTGCGCAGGACGAATGAGACCCATCATTCCGTCAGAGGGTCCTCGAACCGAGTCCTTATGAGCCTCTGACGGACGGCCCTTCCAGTTTCAGGAGCCCTCCCATCTTCCTCCTCCTCGTCCGCATGCTCCTCCTCCTCCTCCTCATCCGCCTGCTCTTCCTCCTCCTCCTCCTCCTCCTCCTCCGCCTGCTCTGCTGGACCTTGAGGGGCAGCTGGCATTGGCTGGGTTCGTCGAATGGCCAAGTTGTGGAGCATGCAGCAGACGACAACGATGCGACCCACTTGCTCCGGCGAGTACTGCAGGGCTCCCCCCGAATGGTCTAGACAGCGGAAACGCTGTTTGAGCACACCAATAGTGTGCTCCACAATGTTCCTGGTCGCCTGATGGCTGCTGTTGTAAAGCTCTTCTGCCGGGGTGGCGGGCAAATGGAGTGGGGTCATGAGCCATGGGCAGAGAGGATAACCCTTGTCGCCAAGAAGCCAGCCTCGTGGGTGAGCCGGCCCCTCAAAAAGGTCAGAAACTGAGGTCTGCCGCAGGATGAACGCATCGTGGCTGCTCCCAGGGAATTGCGCGTTGACTGCCATGATCATCTGGCGGTGGTCACAGACCAGCTGGACATTGAGGGAGTGGAACCCCTTGCGGTTGCGGAACTCCTCAGGATTCAGTAATGGCGCCCGCAAAGCCACGTGTGTGCAATCAATTTGCCCCCTGCACCATGGGGAAGTCCGCAATAGCAGCGAAGCCCTGCGCGCGCTCCGCCTGCTTCTCCAGGGTCAGAGGGAAGGTGATTAATTGACGCCTTCTTCTATAGAGGGCAACTGTCACTTGCCGGATGCAACAATGCACTGCAAATTGAGATATATTCGCTATGTCCCCAGTGGCTGACTGAAAGGATTCGGTGGCGTAAAAGTTGAGGGCAACAGTCACTTTGACGGCCACCGACAGAGAGGTCCTGCACCGTAGACACGGCTGCAGATCCTCAGCAAGCAGGTGGCACAGCTCAGTCACAACCTCCTTACCAAATCGGAGCCTTCGCAGACACTGCTCCTCCGACATGGTAAGGTATGACACCTGCTGCCTGAAAACCCTCGCAGCGTATCTTCGGAGTGGCCGACCTCCATTGCCCCTCCTCCTTCTGGCCAATCCCGGCCCTCTCTCCCGCCATCTCTGTGCCCCTTCAAAGTGTCCGGCCATGAGGACGTTCCCCTCCAAAGCAGCTCCCATTGCTATGCCAGACGGGCAACACGCTGTAATGTCTAGCGCTCCAACTGCTCCGGACAGGGCTGAAGTTCCCAAGTATTCGAAGGCTAAATCCGATAAATCCTGTGCAACAGTAGCTCACCAACTCTCTCCAGCAATGATCAGAATGAACAGGCCAAGTGGCTGCAGCTTTTATACTAGAGCTGTCCCCTTTAAATAGCGCCCCCCGACTCCGAGAAGGGCCTGGGAACATTCTGTGGTGTATGTAACCTGTTCCACCTTAAGAGAATTTAAGCCTGTTCCACCTTAAGAGATATACTACTTTCTCTGGCTGCTGTATACGTAATACCGGTGGTGACCACCGGTATATAAGTACCGTGTAGTGATATTGCTGTTAGTATAGCCCTGACCTCCAACTAGTAAAGACCTGTTGAAACGTTATTCTTGTAGTCTGTGTCAGTAATTAATCTTAAATACAACTAGAACACACAGACTTAACAGTGGTGACGAGTCCGATTCTTACCCTGCGGCACGTCCACAGAACGGGCGTCGAAGAGAGGCATCCACCCTCATCACCCTGCTGGAAGACACGTCGCGCGGCAGGCATCGAGAACCCGGAGTGCAGAAGATATCCTGAACTCGAAGCCTCCATCAGCGGCAGTCAGCTATCTTCCTTCTACCTCGGTGGTGGGTAAGCCGGTCAGCGATGCGAGCAGAAAGTCGGCCGCGTTGGCTGTACAGACGGGGAGGGAAGACGGAGGAATAAGGGCGGGGACATCAATCGCGGCTGGTGATAAGGGCCGGGCCGCATTCGGGCCAAAAAGGCGCAGCGTCTGGGGCGACTGAAGGCGCGAGAGCCGCGGTGAAGGCGAACGCAGCCGGTGCTAATAACTGGGCTGCAAGAAGGGCTGCGAGGCGCGACATCGGGGAAGCGCGAATGCCCGAGGGAGCCGCGGTGAAGCGGAGACAGCGTCGGGGGAGTTACTAACCGCTGGGAAAGGGGAGCAGCAGCGGCACGCCAAACGCCATTGCAGCCAGCGGGTGAAGAAGGCAAGCGCGGGAAAGACCGCCAAGCGCGGGAAACCGCCATTTTGTAGGCGGAGGACGAAGACAAGAGCGGGAAGCCGCCATCTTGGAAAAAGGGAAATCACTAAAAAAAAAGTGCAAAATGCACCTCCGATCGCACCGCTACACCCATGGGAATGGCCTTCAGCCCCATGGCAACGCGTACATATTGACTTTGCTGGTCCATTCATGGACTCCATGTTCCTAATTGCGGTGGACGCACATTCCAAATGGCCAGAAGTGATCAAGATGAATACCACTACTTCAGAAAAGACAATTGCGGTGTTAAGAACAATATTCGCAAGGAACGGATTGCCAGAACAGATATGTTCGGACAACGGACCACAGTTCGTGTCGGAAGAATTCCAAAAATTCTTAAAGAAGAATGGGGTGAAACATTATACCTCTGCCCCATATCATCCGGCGACAAACGGGTTGGCCGAGAGATTTGTCCAAACATTCAAAAAGGCAATAAAGGCCATGAACGATGATCAGATTCCGCTACAACACAAGGTGGACAATTTCCTAATGGCATATCGAAACGCCGCTCATGCAGTGACTAACCAAAGTCCTGCCATGATGTTTTATAACAGGAGGTTGCGGTCCAGGTTGGACTTGCTAAAACCAAATGTGCGGAGGGAAGTGGAAAACAAACAGTTCCGGCATATTAATAACAAGACCACTTGAAGTTTCGACGTAGGACAACCAGTGTTGGCAAGGGACTATGGAAACGAAAAATGGCAGTCCGGAACAATTCGGGCCAGACAAGGACCTCTGATGTACACAGTAGATATTGGTAACAATGTGATAAGGCGTATTGCGGATCAACTGGTAGAATCGAGAGCAAGGGTCGAACCCATGGTTGCGACAGAGACAACTGTGGAAGACGTTAATGAACCTGAAGCATCTACCTCGGCAGGGAATGTACCTGATGATGATGTCCAATACATAGGAAACCAACTAGAGGAGTCACCTCAGCAACAAGAATCAGAGACCACTGAAAGGCGTTATCCAACCCGAATCAGAAGGCCTCCTGAGAGACTGAACCTTTGAACTGTTTATACCTGAAGTTATATATGTATATATGTTATTATGTTATGTTAAATGGGGATACGACTGTTAAGCTAAAAAGGGAGGATTGTGGTGTATGTAACCTGTTCCACCTTAAGAGAATTTAAGCCTGTTCCACCTTAAGAGATGTACTACTTTCTCTGGCTGCTGTATACGTAATACCGGTGGTGACCACCGGTATATAAGTACCGTGTAGTGATATTGCTGTTAGTATAGCCCTGACCTCCAACTAGTAAAGACCTGTTGAAACGTTATTCTTGTAGTCTGTGTCAGTAATTAATCTTAAATACAACTAGAACACACAGACTTAACACATTCCTTCGAACTGTCACTAATAGCGCCAGGCAGAAAGGTTCCGGGCGCCACCGAATATCCGGCCAAAAGGGCGTTGCACACTGAAATGACGTCATGATCTGCCTGCGCACGCGGGCGCGCGCTAACAGTTAGCGCAGGCGCTAAATGGATAGTCAATATGGGAGTTGTCGCGATCCTCATTGCGCCCGCCCGAACATTGGGTAGCGCCCCAAATCTCGAGCTCATTAGGCGCTAATCGCTGGCGCAACCAACCGAATTTCTAGGCCTTTGGCCTAGAAATTCAGTCGCGTTTGCGCCCACTTATTGGCTATAGAGTGGTTTGCGCCGGAAGTTTTTTAGCGCCCGAAATTCAGTTGGTCCCTAACATCGGCGTTAGCCGGTAGCGCTACGCCGGCACCGATGACGTCATCGGTGTGCGCAGCGCCCCGGTTCCAATGCTATTCCGTGCCGATGGCCAAATTCAGTTGCGGCCGCCTCGCCCGTAGCGGCCGCAAACAGTGTTTGAAAAACGGTGCCTTGCAGCTCCGAGAGGCCGGCGCATAAAGGTGGAGGGGCGGCCGGCCACTTTCCCGGCGGCCGCCTGGCCGCACCTCCCTCCCTGGACTCCTGCACCACCCCCCCGCGGCATTGGTGTCTGACTCCCGCGAGCCCGGCACTTCTCCGTGGTGCCGGGCTCATTTGCCGGGGGAATCCAGCGGCGATCTCACGGCTGCAGGCAGCTCCTCCTTAAGAGAAGGAGGAGGCCTGCAGTACCCCAGCCTGCCGCACCGCATCGGGTGCCGCAGCGGCAGCTGGACGCCTGAAACTGACTTTCATCGCCCCAAACGAGGCTGCCAAACCCTGCAATAGCGCCCGCCTCCGTCTTGGGGCGGCGCAACTGAATTTCAGGCGGGCGCTACGGGAATCCGGGCGAGCGCAAAATTTCGGGCACTAAAGACCTGGCGCGGCAATACCGAATTTTTAGCCCTTTGTCTTTTATTCAATGATCAGTTCTGCTGAAAAGCATGACGTACGTCAGCGCACAAGACAGAAGCAGTCTACTTAGCCAGATTGTTGCTGTGCATAAACCTCTGCCAGCTTTCTTATATTACTATGCAAGCACAAAGGTTTATTTATTAGTGTATACCAAAAGAAACACATACTTTGACCTTATTAATTCTGAGCCTTAGTAGTAAATTATGACATAGAAATTAGGGGTTTCGCGCCGGCCGTTAAGGCCTGTTTTGATTAAAAAATGGCGGCCGACTCGCTTCTGCCCACTTCCGGTGGGACCTGTGGTGGCCTCCATTTTTGGCAGGATGGCAGCGCTGTTGTTGTCAGCGCTCGCTGGAGAAATGGAAATGAGGAAAATCGTGCCGTCAATGAGTGTGCAACGCTCATTTGACGCACGATCTGCCATTTTCAACATCGCCGCTCCACTTACCGCCCTTTCTTAACCTCGACCAGCTGACCAAGCGTTCAGCAGCAGGAAGGAGCCTCCAGCAGCGCTACTTAAAGGGATCATCAACAACAACTTGCAGCTGACATGGTTTCTCAGTTTGACTGGCTCTGTCTAAGTTTCTGCAACTCTTGCAGCTTTCTAAACTTGTTTAAAGTTGCTGCGGTCACAGGGAGTGTTGCCGCAAGTGGAGGACACCTTGATTCTCATTTAAAGGCATCTGCTCACACCACTTGCTCACAGTCATGGGGGCTCTCCTTGCAGTCCCCCTCATGTTCGAGTATCTTTGGGAGAGGGAGCGGAAGCAGCGAAGAAGAGGAGAAGATGCTTGCTGAGGGAGTAGGAGGAGGGGTAGGAGGGCTCTCAACAGGAAGCCTTAACCACCTAGGGCGTTTCGAGAGCACTTCTATTACCTCCACTTAAGTGAGGAGCAGTGTATTAGGAGGCTCCGCTTCACCAAGGAGGTGGTCTCAGAACTCTGCAAGAGTAAGAGAAGTGTGTCAGTGAGTGTAGTGCAATGTGTTTGGGTGATGTGCCTGCCATAGTTGAATAGCTCTCAGTGTGCAATGTGTGAGATGTGGATATGAGTGTTGCAGCATTGGTAAGGTTGTGAGGGTGAAGTGAAGCCTGATTGTGAGGTCTGAGTGGTGATAGCTAGAGATTGTTGGTTGGTGAGTCATGGGGGTGTGGTGCATTGAGCAGTGTGTGAGGCTTGTGGTGCAGATATTTGCTGAAGCCTTCACTCACCTTGACCTGCTGTGTGAGGTCATTAAACTTTTTCGACATCAGATCCAGGTCCTTGGGACCACACTGCTGGCCATGACGGAGTCAGCTATCTCCTCCCACAGCCTTCTGCAAATGGCCTTGGATGGCCTCCTGACACCCTGCGGGTACAGGACAGCCCACCTTCATTGCACGGCCAGGACCAAGGCATCCAGTGCAGCATCTGAAAACCTTCTTGCTCGCTCCCTTGGTTGCTGTGCAATGGCTTGCTCTACAATGACAATGAGGTGCTTCTGAAACAAAGCACCTCCCCTTTAAGAAGTGCAGAGATCCTAGCCCAAACATTACTGGCCATTAGACTGCACCCAATATTGGCCCCCGCTGTTGAGCGCTAAGCCAATCAACAGCGCGTTTAGCGCTGAGATCAGCGCTCCAATCATTTTAATGAGCAGGCAGCACAAATTTTGTACGCTGCCTGCACCACTTTGAACAGGTGCCGGCAAATAGCACTGGCCTGTGACACAGCCAGTTTTCGGGCCATATCCAATTTCTAGGCCAAAGCCTTTAACATTTAGACTTGAATGCACCCACAGTGAACAACTGTTAGATATGTTAATGTTTAACAGAGGAATCCCTTTCTTAAGGATCCCTGGACTACCTGAAAAGTACAGCTGCAAAAAGTATGAAAAAGTAGCTTTAAAAGCTGCCCTTGTATGAAATAACTCTGTAGCCGAGAGACATTCCATTGATTCCAGTGAGCAGCACAGGTGTTGGGACATAAGACTAGTTACTGAAACATCACATGCTTCAGTTCCCATGCCTGAGAAATGATAACTCCAATTTGGATGCCAGCTAAAAGCAAGTTAATTTTTAATTAACTTTTTGAAATTAAAAGATGTTCCATAAGAACATAAAAAATAAGAGGAGGAGTAGGCCATATGGTCCATCGAGCCTGCTTTGCCATTCAATACGATCATGGCTGAACTTCTACATCTACTCCACTTTCCCGCCCTATCCCCACGCCCCTTGATTCCTTTAGTGCCCAAAAATCTATCGATCTCAGTCTTGAATATAATCATCGACTGAGCATCCACAGCCCTCTGGGGTAGAGAATTCCAAAGATTCACAACCCTCTGAGTAAAGAAATTTCTCCTCATCTCAGTCCTAAATGGCTGACCCCCTAGTTCCAGACTCTCAAGCCAGGGGAAACAGCCTCTCAGCGTCTACCCTATCAATCCCTCTAAGAATTTTATACGTTTCAATGAGATCACCTCTCATTCTTCTAAACTCCAGAGAATATAGGCGTATTTCACTCAATCTCTCCTCATAGGACAGCCCTCTCATCCCATGAATCAATCTAGTGAACCTTCATTGCACCCCCTCTAAGGCAAATATATCCTTCCTTAGGTAAGGAGACCAAAACTGTACACAATACTCCAGGTGTGGTCTCACCAAAGCCCTGTATAATTGCAGCAAGACTTCCTTACTCTTATACACCAATCCCTTTGCAATAAAGGCTAACATACCATTTGCTTGCTGTCCTGCATGTTAATTTTCTGTGATTCATGTACAAGGACTGGGTGACCGCTTTGCGGAACACCTCCATTTAGTCCGCAAGCGTGACCCCGAGTTTCCAGTTGCCTGTCACTTTAATTCTCCACTCCACTCCCACTCTGACCTCTCTGTCCTCGGCCTCTTACACTGTTCCAATGAAACTCAATGTAAGCTCGAGGAACAGCACCTCATCTTTTGATTAGGCACTTTACAGCCTTCTGGACTCAACATCGAGTTCAACAATTTCAGACCATAACCTCTGCCCCTATTTTTTTCAGGTGGCAGCTGTTGATGATTCTGATATACCCACTTACACCTCTTCTGTGCAGGAATTGTGTAGGAAAAGGTGTAAGGCTGGAAGAGGTTGCAAACATATGGAGTGAAGCAATGGAGTGATTTCAAGAAAAGATGAGGATCTTAAATTTAATGCATTGAACGATTGGGAGCCACTGTAAATCAGTGAAAATGGAGTGATAGGCAAATGGTAGCTAAGGAGAGATGATAGGAAGGTGAGTTTACATTTGAGGTGAATTGTCAACACCTGCCTTTACCCAACCACTAGTGTCTACAGACCAAGGTACAGCTAGCTAGAAATGTCTGATGAGAACAGTCTTTATCACTTATTTTGCACCAGGGAGCCAGACACCAAATTATGCCATCTACTTGAAGGTTCCGTGATAAGAATGGCTCTGGCAGTGCTGTCAAGATGGCCACACAATTGGACTTTTATGCTTTTTCATTCATTCAAGCAAATTTCTCAATTAACAATGCACAGTGTACAGAACAGGTGCTCAGGCAAACTCCTTCATCACTTTCCCCAGTATTTTTCCCATATTTACATATTTTTTTCAAGTGTTAGCCTTGGCTCAGTGGTAGCAGTCGCGCCTCTGAGACAGACGGTTGTGGGTTCAGGTCCCAGTCCAGAGGCTGACATTTCAGTGCAGTACTGAGGGAGTGCTGCAGTGTTAGAGGTGCCATCTTTCGGTTGAGACATTAAACGGAGGCCCCTCATGGCACAATTTGAAGAAGAGCAGGGGAGTTCTCCTTGTGTCCTGGCCAACATTTTCCCTTAACCAACACTTAAAAACAGATGATCTGGTAATTTATTTCATTGCTGTTTGTGCGACCTTGCTGTGTGCAAATTGACTGCCACATTTCTTACATTTCAACAGTGACTACACTTCAGAAGTACGTCATTGGCTGTAAAGTGCTTTGGGATTGCAGTCATGAAAGGCACTATATAAATGCAAGTCTTGCTTTTTTACATAGCAGGTTTCCTCAATGTATAAGCCTTGATCCTAATCCCACAGCCTTTTTGAAAAGGAAAGAGTTAATTCCAAGAACGTACAGCTGGTCTGCAACCTTTTGCACAAATTATGCATACGCATCATCTTGGTAACAGTCATGACAGCTTCATTTTACATCAATCTGTGGTGCCACCATTAATTAACAGACTAGAAAGGCTTTATGGATGGCTCCTTGGAAACCAAGGATATTCGCTCCAGTCCTGACTCATTACTCCCTTGAGATAGTCATGAACAAAAGCTGAGCAATATAATTACATTTATCTGACCACGAGGATCATGGTGGAACAAGCCATCAGAATGTTAAAGAAAGGCTCTCGGCGCAAAATTGGGATCAGTAGCACCCAGGCTGCAGGTGCCGCTTGGGTACCAAAATGGCATCGGATGCACGCGCGCACACTTGTGGGGCACTTGTGATGCCAGTGGTGCCATTAGGAACTCAACGCTCCAGCCAACACCCTCGCTTAAGCTCGCACAGCTGAACATGCGTTCACAGCAGGAAGGACCCCCCCACCAGTGCTATTTAAAGGAATCATCAACTACTTACACGTTAGTTGCTGGTTGATTTCTTCTGGCTGTTGCTATGATTCTACAAGTATTTGGTGCTTTCTATAGTTGTTTCAAGTTGAAAAGTCTACAGGGAGTGGTCTGGCAGGTGCCGAAGGACTTCGTCCTGACTTCAAGGCTTCTGCACAGACCACTTACTGCCAGACATGGGTGCACTAGTAGGCATTCCCCTTGGAATACAGCATGATTTGGAGAATGAACAGAGGCCACACAGAGCAGGACAAGCTGCTGAAGAGGGAGGAGGGAGAGAAAAGCTCTCAGCAGGAGGCCATATCCACCCAGGGTGTTCAGGGGGCAGTTATCCTAGGATCCTCAGCGAGGAACAATGTGCGAGATGTCTGCGCTTCAGTAAGGGCGTCCTCACTGAAATATGCCACCTGCAGCAGCCACAACTAAAACCTCAGAGCAGGGCAAGGACCGCATTGCCAGGAGCTGTTAAGGTGGCCGTGGCCGTGCACTTCTTTGCGTTTGGCTCCTTCCAGGTTGGAGCTGGAGAGATATGCAAGGTCTCACAGTTTGCCGTCCACGGTTATGTAAGGGAGGTCACTGAGGCTCTCGATTCAAAGAGAGCTCATTACATTTCATTCTCTCTTGCCAGAGACAAGCAGGTGGAGCGAGCATGCGGCTTTGCTAGGATTGCAGGCCTCCTCATGGTGTAGGGTGCTGTTGACTGCACGGACATTGATTTGTGAGTGCCACATGACAACTCTGCCCTATACCAGAACTGAAAGGTATTCCACTCCCTCAACGTCCAGCTGGTGTTGGAGGACGCATAGGCAACGCATCATGCAGGTCAATGTCTGGTATCCTGGTAGCAGTCATGATGCCTTCATTCTGCGACAGTCCGCTGCGCAGCTGCATTTGAGCCACCATGGCAAACCAAAACGTGGCTACTAGGCGACAAGGGCTATCCGCCGACGACATGGCTCATGACTCCAGTGCGCAACTCACACACACGTGCACAGCATGCATACGATGAAAGCCGTGCTCCCACACAAAATGTGATAAAGCAGACCATTGGCGTGTTGAAACAATGCTTGGACCATTCTGGAGGAGCCCTGCAGTACTCGGCAGAGCGGGTGTCAAGATTCCTGGTGGTCTACTGCATGCTGCACAAACTCGTCATCATGAGGACACAGCCCTTGCCACCAGCTATATGGCGAGCAGCTAAGCAGCAGGAGTAGGAGGAGGAAGAGGAGCAGGAGGAAGAGGAAGAGGAGAACGAGGAAAGGAGGAGGCAACCTAGACAGCCCCTTTCTGACGGGCTGTCCATGAAGCACTCATCGAGTGCAATACCAGTAACCACAGCCCCAATTCCACATTCACCAACAGTTCCACACCTTACCTTCCCTCTGCCACTGACCATCACGGTGCAACAATGGCCACAATGCAAAAATAAAAGCCACCACAAAATGAACATTCCAAACCAAATTTATGAATCAAATCATGCCATATTGCATACAAAAGTCAACTAATCACCCTTGTGCATTCCCTTAGTGCCTGTCTTCCATGTGCCTTTGCCAGTCCTAGTTCTCCTATGCAGTGCAACCCTGTGACATAGAAACATAGAAGATAGGAGCAGGAGTAGGCCATTCGGCCCTTCGAGCCCGCTCTGCCATTCAATGAGATCATGGCTGATCATCCAAATTCAGTACCCTGTCCCTGCCTTCTCCCCATATCCCTTGATCTCTTTAGCCTTAAGAAATACATCCAACTCTTTCTTGAATATACTTAATGAGCTGGCCTCCACCGCCCTCTGTGGCAGAGAATTCCACAGGTTCGCCACTCTCTGGGTGAAGAAATTCCTCCTCATTTCAGTCCTAAATGGCTTACCCCTTATCCTTAGACTATGACCCCTTGTTCTGGACTCCCCGGCCATCAGAAAAATCCTTCCTGCATCTAGTCTGTCCAGGCCTGACAGAATTTTATAGGTTTCGATGAGATCCCCTCTCAATCTTCTAAAATCCAGTGAGTATAAGCCCAATCGACACAATCTCTCCTCATACGTCATTCCTGCCATCCCAGGTATCAGCCTGGTGAATCTTCGCTGCACTCCTTCCATGGCAAAAACGTCCTTCCTCAGGTAAGGCGACCAAAACTGCACACAATACTCAAGGTGTGGTTTCACCAAGGCCCTGTACAACTGTAGCAAGACATCCTTGTTCTTGTACTCGAACCCTCTTGCTACGAAGGCCAACACACCATTTGCCTTCTTAACCGCCTGCTGCACCTGCATGCTTACCTTCAGCGACTGGTGCACAAGAACACCCAGGTCTCTTTGCACTTCCCCTTCTCCCAATCTATTGCCATTCAAATAATAATCTGCCTTCCTGTTTTTGCCACCAATGTGGATAACCTCACATTTATCCACATTATAGTGCATTTGCCATTTTTCTGCCCAATCACCCAACCTGTCCAAATCGTACTGGAGTTTCACGACATCCTCCTCACAGCATACCCTCCCACCCAGCTTTGTGTCGTCTGCAAATTTGGAGATATTACATCCAATTCCCTCGTCCAGATCATTAATATATATTGTGAACAGCTGGGGTCCTAGGACCGATCCTTGCGGTACCCCACTAGTCACTGCCTGCCACTCGGAAAACGACCCGTTTATTCCAACTCTTTGCTTTCTGCAGTGACTGCAATATGGCTGATGGAAGGCTGCTGACTTTCAGTGGAGGAGACTGCAAATGGCCTTGGAGGACAACATCGAGCAGCTCTGGGCCTAGAAGACTCGGCTACGGACTGCACCATCTCGGCATGGGCGGCAGCAGTCTGGGCTAGCTGGCTGACAGGTAACAGCAAGAGCACTGGTGGTGTGGCAGGGGTGGGAGGACGAATGTTGTCTTCCTGACAGCAGGTTCGTGCTGTTGGAGGAGAGATTGCTGGACTGCTGTAACACCCTACAAGCCCCTTTGCCCACAGTAACCCACAGCCATGATGACAGCAGTCTGAGCTTCCACTGCAGCACTCAGACGTTGGGTGGCTGCTGCTTGTGTTGCAATGGAAGCTGCGACATCAGCCATCAGACGCTGCATCATGGTTGGATCCACAAGTGTGAGAACGGAGTTGGCCACCACTTCCACGCTGGAAAGGATGGGCTCCAAGCTCTGCACAAAGCCCTGTGCCAAGTTGGTGCTGGACACCTCCATGCCCCTTGATATTGACGCAGGATTTCTGGCAGGCTTCCCAATGCACCAAGCATTTCATTGTGCATACCCATCCTCCTTCTTCAGTAGCCTGCTCCATCGAAGTTGTCATCTGAATCCTCTGCAGCTGAACCCATCTGCGACCTCGCCCTCCAGCCCTGGCTGCAGACCATTCAGGCCCTGTGTCTCATCGTGTGCAGATCCCGCCTCTAATCTATCCTCTAAGATACGCGCAGTGTCAATATCTGAGCTGGTGGCTATGAGTGTGAAATCAAGTGTCTTCATCATCACTCTCTTCTTGGTGTTCCTCCACTGCCTGGCCAGGTTGCCCCTCTTGGGAGTCTGAAAGAAAAAAGGCACCAGGGTAAGGTTATGGTGTTGGGGGGGGGGGGAGCAAGAGCTGCATGCTTACACCATCTGCAGCTTGTAAATCAGAAGAGATTGTGGGATGAGGGGTAAGTAGGATGTGAGAAGGAGGATTGTGTATGAAGATATCGCCATCTTCGATGGTTTCAGCCACAGCCTCAGCAATGGCCATCCCAATCATGGCCAGCACCATCTCCTCCATGGGGTTAGGACATGCAGCCGCGCATGTCCCCCTCTTGTTAGCTCCTGCTGCCTCCAGTTATGCACCACCTTGTCCTGCAAGAGAGAGGAAAGTGTGTCAGTGAGTGTCATGCAATCTGTTTGGCAGATGTGGCTGTCATGGTTGAGTAGCTGGCAGTGTGTGCAAGCTGTGAGATGTGGGTGTGAGGCTTGCAGCAATGCTAAGTGTGTGAGGGTGAAATGAAGCTTATGAATGCTAGGTATGAGGCCTGATTGATAAAGTTTGTTGGTAGGTGAGTGATGGGGGTGTGGTGATTTGAGCAGTGGCTGAGGCTACTGGTGCAGTTGGTAGGATATGGCATTTGAAGATGCATTCACTGACCTTGACCACTCGTGTGAGGTCATTGAACTTCTTGCAGCACTTCATCTAGGTCCCCAGGGCATGACTCCTGGTATTGAGCTCCATGGCTATCTGCTCCCACTGCCTTTTGACCGTGTGTCTCGAGGGCCTCCTTCCCCCCTGTGGATACACAGCATCTCTCTTCCTTTCCACCTCCACCACCAAGACCACCAGTGCAGCATTCGAGAACCTTGGAGCCTACTCTCTCCCCTGTTGTGCCATTCCTCACTCTTTCCCTGGTCAGAATCTCTTCAACTACAATTCCCAGCACCTGCTTATGTTCTTATGTTCTGCTCCAGCTACAATGCACCTCCCATCTAAGACATGCAGGCTAGCTTTAAGCAGTGCAGGCTAGCTTTAACTGGTGCTAGCCTCTCACGATATTGGCCACCTGCTGATGTGTCCAGCCAATGAACAGTGCGGTTAGCGCTGGCTGTATGCAGGAATCATTTAAATGAACAGGCAGCACAAAGTTGATCTGCTGCCTGCATTGCAATCAATGGCACGGATTAATTGTGCATCATGATCCCAGTGCCCGTTTTCAGGGGCTATACAATTTAGCCCCCACTGATGTTTAGAAAGATCTCATGCCTGCTATCAGGGTGGTGGGCATTCATGTTCATAATTTGTTCAAAAGGTCACAAACCACTGGGGAAAATGGCAGAAGATTGGGAGAACGCCCATGTCAATTCACAGCCTTACTTTCCTTTGTTGTGCAACCAAAATGCTCCTGGTTTACATCCACCAATTGATACGCTTATCAATTACTCCATAAAAGGCGATGAATTAGGAAAGTAATGAAAAGGTTTTTATTAACTAAAGAACAGAGCATGCCTCTCGTGGACGACCGGTTCCAAGAAGGAAGTGGGTTGCCGGGCAGCCACCTTTATACCAGGTCATGTAGGCGGAGTCAGCTGAGGTATGCATAGGTACACAGTGAGTAGCAGGAGGTAACAATGTGCAATAACGATAACGGTAGTGAACGACAGTGAAAACAATAACAGTGGTTTACCACATTCACCCCTTGTTTAAAATTGAGTCCGGCGGGGTGAAGTGTACTAAGAGTTCCTGTAGGTAAGTCTATCAGGGGGCCTTGTATGCCGTCCTGATCGTCGTAGCAGCGGCGGCGGTGCTGCAGTATCCAACGTCGAATCTGGTGTCTGAGTGGTCGACGAAGGGTCCTGTGGCTCCGGCATGCTGTCTGCAGGGGTTGGGTTGGGAGAAGTGGTGGATAATAACGGTGGTGGTTCAGGGGCGCCCGAGGGTGCGAGGTCTCGTATGGAGACCGTGTCCTCCCGCCCGTCTGGGTATGCCACGTAGGCATACTGGGGGTTGGTGTGTAGGAGGTTCACCCTCTCGACCAGGGGGTCCATTTTATGGGTCCTCACGTGCCTCCGCAGTAGGACGGGCCCAGGAGAAGTCAGCCATGTCAGTAGCGAGGTTCCCGATGTGGACTTCCTGGGGAAAACGAACATTTGCTCATGAGGGGTGGCATTAGTGGCAGTACAAAGCAGTGACCGGATGGAGTGGAGCGCCGCAGGGAGGGCCTCCTGCCAGCGAGAGGTCGGAAGGCCCTTAGATTTTAAGGCTAAGAGGACGGCCTTCCAAACCGTCGCGTTCTCTCTTTCCACCTGGCCGTTCCCCCGGGGGTTGTAGCTGGTGGTCCTGCTCGTAGCAATACCTCTCGCGAGCAGGTACTGACGAAGTTCGTCGCTCATGAAGGATGAGCCCCGGTCGCTATGTATATAGCTAGGGAACCCGAACAAGGCGAAGAGGTCATTCAGACATTTGATGACCGTGGTACTGGTCATGTCTGGGCAAGGGATGGCGAACGGGAAACGGGAGTACTCATCAACAATGTTGAGGAAGTACACATTGCGGTCAGAGGAAGGGAGGGGCCCCTTAAAGTCGATGCTCAAGCGCTCGAAGGGGCAAGTGGCCTTGATCAGGCTTGCTCTGTCTGGCCTATAAAAATGCGGTTTGCATTCGGCACAGATTTGGCAGTTCCTGGTCATAGTCCTGACCTCCTCGACGGAGTAGGGCAGGTTGCGGGACTTAATGAAGTGGCAGAATCTGGTGACTCCGGGGTGGCAGAGGTCATTGTGGAGGGTCCGCAGTCTATCAACTTGCGCGTTGGCGCACGTACCTTGTGATAGAGCATCTGGGGGCTCATTGAGTTTCCCGGGCCGGTACAAGATATCGTAATTGTAGGTGGAGAGTTCAATTCTCCACCTCAAGATCTTGTCGTTCTTGATTTTGCCCCTCTGCTTATTATTGAACATAAAAGCAACTGAACGCTGGTCAGTGAGAAGGGTAAATCGTTTTCCGGCCAGGTAATGCCTCCAGTGTCGCACCGCTTCCACAATAGCCTGGGCCTCCTTTTCGACAGAGGAGTGTCGAATCTCGGGGCCCTGGAGGGTCCTTGAGAAAAAGGCCACGGGTCTCCCCGCCTGGTTAAGGGTTGCAGCTAGGGCGAAGTCGGACGCATCGCTCTCCACTTGGAAAGGGATGGACTCATCCACTGCGTGCATTATGGCCTTCGCAATATCACTCTTGATAAGAGTGAAGGCTGCACCCGCCTCTGGTGTCAGGGGGAAGGAGGTGGACTTGATGAGGGGTCTGGCTTTGTCTGCATAATTGGGCACCCACTGAGCGTAGTAAGAGAAAAACCCCAGGCATCTCTTCAGTGCTTTTTGGCAGTGGGGGAGGGGGAGCTCCATAAGGGGGCGCATTCTGTCGGGGTCGGGCCCAATGACTCCGTTCTCCACTACGCAGCCGAGGATGGCAAGGCGCTTGGTGCGAAACATACATTTCTCCTTATTGTATGTTAGATTCAGCCGCTGGGCCGTACGGAGGAATTTCGCTAGATTAACGTCATGGTCCTGCTGGTCGTGGCCGCAGATGGTGACGTTATCCAGATAGGGAAAGGTGGCCTGCAGCGCGTTCTGGTCGACCATCCGGTCCATCTCCCTTTGGAAGACCGAAACCCCGTTGGTGACGCCGAAAGGAACCCTAAGGAAGTGGTAGAGGCGGCCGTTTGCCTCGAAGGCAGTATACTGGCGGTCCTCGTGGCGGATAGGGAGTTGGTGGTATGCTGACTTAAGGTCAATGGTGGAGAATACCCTGTATTGCGCAATCTGATTGACCATATCAGATATGCGGGGAAGGGGGTATGCGTCCAGCTGGGTGTACCGGTTTATGGTTTGGCTGTAGTCAATGACCAGGCGGCGTTTATCGGCGGTCTTAACGACTACAACCTGGGCTCGCCAGGGGCTGGTGCTCCCTTCGATAATGCCCTCCTTCAGGAGCCACTCCACCTCAGCGCTAATAAAAGCTCTGTCCCCGGCGCTGTACCGCCTGCTCTTGGTAGCGATGGGTTTACAGTCGCGGGTGAGGTTAGCGAACAGGGGTGGGGGGGGACTTTGAGTGTGGAAAGACTGCAAGTGGTGCGCGGCGGGTGATTTAAAAACTGTTGGTTGCAGACTGTGAGTGGGGGGAGGGGTCCACCGTATGCCAATGTGACACTTTTGAGGTGGCACTGAAAATCCAACCCTAGCAGAACGGCAGCGCAAAGACGGGGCAGGACAAGAAGTTTAAAATTTTTATATTCGGTGCCCCTAACCGAAAGGGTCACCACACAGTAGCCGCCGACGTCCGTTGAATGGGACTTGGACGCCATAGAAATCCGATGGCGCGTTGGCAGGACCGTGAGGGAGTGGCTACGCACCGTGTCGGGGTGAATAAAACTCTCCGTGCTCCCGCTGTCAAACAGGCAAGTAGTGGCGCGGCCGTTTACCGTAATGTCCATCATGGACCTGGACAGATGATGAGGGAGAGCTTGATCCAGCGTAACGGAGGCCAGTGTATGGCTGAGTGAGCCGATATGGTCGTCAGACGAGACGGTGGTCGAGTCCGGAGACAAAATGGCGGTTGAGTGCGGCGGGCAAAATGGCGGCGGCCATGATTCCGATCCCCACGCGGCCGGATGTGCACAAAATGGTGAAGAAGATGGCTGCCCCCACGGTTCACACGCGGCGCTGCTGGCGTTCGTGGGTTTCCCTCTGCAGACGTTGGCGTAATGGCCTTTCTTCCCGCAGCCAGAGCAGGTAGCGGTCTTCGCCGGGCAGCGCGCTCTAGGGTGTTTTAACTGGCCACAGAAGTAGCATTTTTGGGCCTGGTTACGGGACATCGTTGCAGTAGTTGGTACCGGGGGCGGCGGTCCCAGTTGATTTCGGGACATTGCTGCAGTAGTTGGTACCGGGGACGGCGGTCCCATGTCCCAAGGTCGCGATGGCCATGGCGCGGCACCGTTACGTGAGTATGCTTCGAGGTTTCGGTGGGCCACATCTAGTGAGAGCGCGAGGGCTACGGCCGTCTTCAGGTCGAGCTCCTTGCTTTCGAGCAGTCTCTGCCGGGAGTAGTCGGACTGGAGGTCCTTAACGAAGGCATCACAGATAAGTCCCTCCGCGTGCGCCGCAGCCGTTACGGCCTTACAGTCGCAGTCCCTGCAGAGTGTCTGTAACGCCCGTAAAAATGTCTCTACCGATTCCCCCGGTTGCTGCCTGCGGGATCCCAGGAGGTGTCTGGCGTAAATCGTATTCACTGGGCGCTTGTATTGTCCTTTTAGCAGGTCGAGAGCCGCCGTGTACGTAGTAGCGTCCCGGATGAGTGTATATACTTGAGGGCTCACCTGGGCGGTCAGAACTTTTAATTTGTTCTCCTCCGATGTCACGGCGGAGGCTTCTAGGAAGGATTCAAAGCAGCTCAGCCAGTGTTCGAAATTGGTAGCTGAACCCGCCGCTTGAGGGTCGAGGTCCAGGCATGCTGGTCTGAGGGCTCGCAGCAACGCCTGCTGTTGTTGCTGCTCAGTTCCGGACATTTTACTTTTAGTTAATAAAATTGATACGCTTATCAATTACTCCATAAAAGGCGATGAATTAGGAAAGTAATGAAAAGGTTTTTATTAACTAAAGAACAGAGCATGCCTCTCGTGGACGACCGGTTCCAAGAAGGAAGTGGGTTGCCGGGCAGCCACCTTTATACCAGGTCATGTAGGCGGAGTCAGCTGAGGCATGCATAGGTACACAGTGAGTAGCAGGAGGTAACAATGTGCAATAACGATAACGGTAGTGAACGACAGTGAAAACAATAACAGTGATTTACCACACCAATGCCATACAATTTTAGATAACCTGAGATACTGAACATTTCCTCTGCTGTGTAGCGACTGTGATTATGTCCCATCACTAACAGTCAAACACATGCGTAACTGCCAATTCTGTATTCAATACAGGTCAACCCATCAGCTACAACAGCCCCCTCTATTTTTAAATTTAGAACTGATATAAGGAAATTCTTCTTCACATAAAGAGTGATGAACGTGTGAAATAAACTTCAAGATAGAATAGTAGATGCAATAATTGGATGCTACAATTTGGTGTGGGGGTGGGGTGGGGGGGGGTGGCGGGTAGTGTGATGAGCGATGTGGTTATCCATGCCCTGCCTATCTTAAGGAATGAACAAATCTCTAAGATGTGCTAAATGGCCTTTGTCATCTGTAATTAGCTGGTGACCTTGTAAACAAAAATGCCTTAAGGGTTATATCTGTGGACTACATTAAATAGCATTGTTAGGCTACTTATGAATACAGAACTAAATGACTTTTTACGAGTTTAAACATGTATCCCCTAGTTCTACTGTCGGAGTTTAATTTAAAGAAATACTGCAGATTGATTTTTTTCTATATCATTAACAGTCTTAGATACCTCTATAAGATCTCCTCTCAGGTGCCTCTTTTCTCGGTGAAAAGCCCAAGTTTCTCCAATCTTTACTCATAACTCAGACCTTTGACCCTGGGGATCAGAGGGGATATTCTCTGCACTTCCTCCAGTGTGAATGTCTATTGGGAGCAAAACTGGACGCAATATTCAAGGTGCAGTCTGATGAGTGCACGATAAAGCTTGATCTCAGGCAGATATTCCCATCCTGTTTCAAGATCACTTTGACTGCGCCTTTAATTTCGAAGTTCTGAAGCTCTTATTCTACTCACTGGTGGAGTTCCTGTTTTGCCTTCTTGGGCTGCCAACTCGCCATCGCCCATTTTGCACTTTTGCTGAAGACCAATTTCACCCCCAGTAAGTTTTGATTCAGTTTATATTTTTCTGTTTCAGTTGATGATTTCCCTGCTACATTCCATATTATCATAGAATCAGAGAGCAATACAGCACAGAAGGAGGCCATTCGGCGCATCGTGCCTGTACTGACTCTTTGGTAGAGCTCTCCAATTAGTGCCACTCCCCTGGTCTTTCCCCATAGCCCTGCAAATTTTTTCCCTTCAATTCCCTTTTGAAAGTAACTATTAAATCTGCTTCCACCACACTTTCAGGCAGTTTCTCCTTAATTACACTATCAAAACTGTTCATGATTTTGAACACTTCTATCAAATCTCCTTTTAACCTTCTTCTCTGTTCTAAGGAGAACAACCCCAGCTTCTCCAATCTCACCACATAACTGTGCCAATCTCCACCACATAACAAGTACCTTGTAAATTCTTGTAAATCCCTTCTGCAACCTCTCCAAAGCCTTGACATCCTTCCTAAAGTATGGTGCCCAGAATTAAACACAAATTGGGGGAAGAATTCGTTAGCGACCATAATTCAAGCGCTTCACTTCCTTCTTAGTGCGCTAACCCCGAATACCGGGGTGGTGCGTTCTGCAGCGCTACGCACTGGGCCACGTAGCGTTGCCGTATGGACGGCTCTTCCCTCATTAAAGGGGAGGGCCCAAGCCCACAAATCTACGGGACCCTACTTGGACCACCGGGGAGCGGGTTGCCGGGCCAGCAGCCCGGCACTCAAGGGGAGTGCCAGGCTGCCAGATGGGTGTTTTTGTGACTGGAAGGCTGTTTCCAGTCGGGTTCCGCAGGGCTCAGTACTAGGTTCCTTGCTTTTTGTGGTATATATCAATGATCTAGACTTGAATATAGGGGGTATGATTAAGAAGTTTGCAGATGATACTAAAATCGGCTGTGTGGTTGATACTGAAGAAGGAAGCTGTAGACTGCAGGAAGATATCAATAAATTGGTCAGGTGGGCAGAACAGTGGCAAATGGAATTCAATCCAGAGAAGTGTGAGGTAATGCATTTGGGGAGGGCTAACAAGGAAAGGGAATACACATTAAATGGCAGGACACTGAGTAGTGTAGAGGAACAAAGGGACCTTGGAGTGCATGTCCACAGATCCCTGAAGGTAGCAGGCCAAGTAGATAAGGTGGTTAAGAAGGCATACGGAATGCTTGCCTTTATTAGGCATGGCATAGAATACAAGAGCAGGGGGGTTATGCTTCAACTGTATAAAACACTAGTTAGGCCTCAGCTAGAGTACTGCGTGCAGTTCTGATCACCACATTACAGGAAAGATGTGATTGCACTAGAGAGGGTATAGAGGAGATTTACAAGGATGTTGCCAGGAGTAGAGAATCTTAGCTATGAGGAAAGACTGGATAGGCTGGGTTTGTTTTCTTTGGAACAGAGGAGGCTGTGTAAGATTTGCAAAATTTCTGCATTTCCCCCAAAGGCTGTTATTAATAAACGGGACCCTGCGTGGACTTTTTAAATCAAAAAGGGTACCCAAAATGGCGTCCGTGCCTCGTGGCAGCAAGCCTGTGAGATTTTAAAATGGACTCTGCAACACAGACAGCGTGTGGAGAAATCGAAACCAAAGCTGCCGGCTTCTGTGAAGAGAGACTTTGTATTTTGGAACCAGACAGGAATCTGAATTATGCATTAGACCAAATTGGAGACAAATCTAAATTCAGTTTAGGCCTATAGTTAATGCCATCTAGCAGTCTGCATATATTATCGGAAACAGATTAACCGAGCCATCGAGGCCGGACAGGCCCATCAAGGAACTTTCAGGACAATACAAGTCAATTATCGGGCCGGTAGATGCGATTACCGGCCATCCAAAACCAGTTAATATGGATTGCTACCATTATTTAAAATAGCCCGCCAAGATTAAAACAAAGAACTAACCTGATTTGGCATGCAGATAAGGGTTTTCGACGAAGGTATAATTGAAGGCCCCCTCGGGTAGCAAGAAGTTCAAGTTTTCAGTCGGGTGTTCGTGTTCGGTGTTGGTTGGTGTGCTGGTGCTGCTCTTCGGCCCCTCACCCTCATGGCTGCCACTCTTCCCCCGTCCCGCGCTTACCCCCTGGCCTTTGCCCGTGCCCTTTTCCCACACCACCTGGAACTAGCCCCGGCACCGGGTCGGGCGAACACGGACAATTCAGGCCAGGCCAGGCGGGAGGGGAGGAGGGAAGACCACCAGAGGGAAGGCCACCTGAAGAAGACCAACTGAGGAGATGAACTGAGGGGAGGCTTCGAATTATCAGGCCTTCAGCCTCGGCCGACCTTCGAATAACTGCACACCAACTCAATCTGGCGGCTGTCAACGAAGAATCATCCCTGCAAGGTAAAGTACCCGAACAGAGACTTTAACTTTGGGGTACTCGAACCTGGACAACGCCCTTGCAGCGCCTGGAGGCCACGTGATGACGGCAGGCTCCAGAGAGCACCAAGAGCGAACCCCGAACCCAACCACTGTTTTGAGTCTAACAAACCTTTTGATTGGTGAGCATGAAGTTCTGACCCCTCATAGCTTAATCTAGTTAGGTATAGGGGGTGTGATAAGGATAAAGGGGTTTGTTAAGATAGTTGTTTTCCCTCGATGTGCCGTGTGTTCCCCATTCCCTGTATAAGTATATAGTTATTATTATTCTTTTGCATTTGTATTTTTGCCTGTAGAAGTGTACACCAGTAATTTTTCCCATAAGATTGTATCAAGTTTTTCCTCTTCAATAAAATCTCGGTTTTTGTTTACATCCAACCACCTGTCTACTCGAGTCTTCTCTGTACCATTGCCTTGTACCTAAGTCCGGTGTCTAGAACCCAGGGGTGTGGGAGCGATTCGAACCGCTCACAAAACAGTCAGGGGCACAACTGACTGGGCGTACGTACGCGCCAAACAACACCACCACACAGGCCACCCCCTACAGCTGAGGGGAGACCTTATTGAGGTGTATAAAATTATGAGAGGCATAGATAAAGTGGATAGAAAGAACCTATTTCCCTTAGCAGAGGGGTCAAAAACCAGGGGGCACTGATTTAAAGTAATTGGTGGAAGGTTTAGAGGGGATTTGAGGGGAAATTTCTTCACCCAGAGGGTTGTGGGGGCCTGGAACTCACTGCCTGAAAGGGTGGTAGAGGCAGAAACCCTAACCACATTTAAAAAGTACTTGGATGTGCACTTGGGATGCTGTAACCTGCAAGGCGACGGACCAAGAGCTGGGAAGTGGGATTAGGCTGGATAGCTCTTTGTTGGCCAGCACGGACATGATGGGCTGAAATGGCCTCCTTCCGTGCTGTAACTTTCTATGATTCTATGATTCTAGGATTGCGGCACGGACCCCGCGTTGAAAGACGCAACGGGCTGCGACAATAAGTCGGACGATTTTTTTTTCCCTGCCCGCCACCTCCCCTTTACTTACTGTCACGCGAGCCTCCTGCCACTCCATTCCCGCCCCCTGAATCGGCCGCTGTCATCGCCCGCCGCAGATTCAGGGGGCACGGGCCAATTTTGCAGGAGGGGCGAAAACAGGGAGCTGCACACGGTGATGACATCATCATCGCCTGCACAGTGGAGCGTGGCGCTACCAGTTACCGCCGCCGCTAAACTCCCACTGAATTTAACGAGTCGTTAGCGGCGCTGCGCCTGGGTGATAAGTTGTTTGTGCCCCTTTAGCGCCCCCGGAGGCGCTAACGGGAGGCGCAAATGCACTGAATTTCTAACCCAATACTTCAGCTGAGGCCTAAAGAGTATTTTATAAAGGTTTAGCATAACTTGCTTGCTTTTGTACTCTATGTCTCTATTTATGAAGCCAAGGATCCCATCAGCTTTTTTAACAGCCTTCTCAGCTTGTCCGGCCATCTTCAAAGATTTGTGTGCATACACCCCCAGGTCTCTCTGTTCCTGCACCCCCTTTAAAATTGTATAATTTAGTTTATTTTGCCTCTCCTCATTCTTCCTACTGAAATGTATCACTTCATACTTCTCTGCATTAAATTTCACCTGCCATGTGTCTGCCCGTTTCACCAGTCTGTCTATATCCTCCTAAAGTCTCTTACTATCCTCCTCATTGTTTAGTACATTTCTGAGTTTCGTGCCATCTGCGAACTTTGAAATGGTGCCCTGTATATCCAAGTCCAGATCATTAATATATATCAAAAAGAGCAGTGGTCCTAATACCGACCCCTGGGGAACACCATTGTATGCTTCCCTCCAGTCTGAAAAACAACCGTTCACCACTATCTGCTTTCTGTCCATTGGCCAATTTCGTATCCACGCTGACACTGCCCCTTTAATCCCATGGGCTTTAATTTTGTTAACAAGGTTATTATGTCACACATTATCAAACGCCTTTTGAAAGTCTATACACTTAACCGTACTATCCTCATCAACCCTCTCAGTTACTGCATCAAAGAACTCAATCAAGTTAGTCAAACACCATTTGCCTTTAAAAAATCTGTGCTGACTTTCATTTATTAGTCCATATACTTTTCCAAGTGTTAATTAATTTTGTCCTGAATTATTGTCTCTAAAAGCTTCCCCACCACTGACGTTAGACTGACTGGCCTGTAACTGCCAGGTTTATCCCTCTCCCCGTTTTTGAACAGGGGTGTAACATTTGCAATCCTCCAGTCAGCTGGCTCCTCTCCCATATCTAAGAAAAAAGAAAGACTTGCATTTCTATAGCGCCTTTCATGACCAACGGATGTCCCAAAGCACTTTACAGCCAATGAAGTACTTTTTGACATGTAGTCACTCTTGTAATGTAGGAAACGTAGCAGCCAATTTGTGCACAGCAAGATCCCACAAACAGCAATGTGATAATGACCAGATAATCTGTTTTTAGTGATGTTGTTGAGGGATAAATATTGGCTAGGACACAGCGCTTCCGATGAATGAGAAAGCAGATGGCATTTGGGATCAACAACCACATCATTACAGACAGCTCGCAGCCCCTATGACCGGCCAAAGCTCCAGTAAGAAACATGACCAAATTCATAACGTTGAAATAAACATTTATTATTCTGCATAACTCTGTCTTATTAAACACAACCAATAACAAACAAACACAACAATTTATGAGCAAACAGAACTGGCTCTTAGCACACGGAAGTACTTCTTACCAAACTGAACAATATATTTACAAACACATTCAACTTTGGTACACACACTCCCCCCATTTGCTCTAAAAATTTTATTTACTGGGCCTTCCTCAATGATCTCCCTCCCCTTTGCAATTCCCCCCTCCCAACCCTACTGCTCCTCCGTAATGTGGCCCCAGTGGCTGCAGCAAGACTGGTGGAAGGCTGCTGAATCTCGGAGCCAGAGACTGTAGATAGCCTTGCAGGACGCCCTCGACCAGCTCTGGGCCTGGAGGGCCCGGCTGCAGACTGCACCAACTCTGCATGGGTGGCAGCAGTCTGGGATGGCTGGATTACAGGCTGCGGCAAGTGCAATGGCGGAGTGGCAGTGGTGGGAGCAGGAATTCTGTCATCCTGAGAGAGGACAACACCTTCCTGCTCGACCAACACACTGCCACTCCCCCGAGCAGAACCACATCATCCGGAGCAATCTGCTCGAGCACAGATTGCTGGCCTGCTGCGGCACCATGAGATCCCCAGTGGACAGTGGTCGACCCAGCAACGATGGCAACAGTCAGTGCTTGTGTGGCATCAATCTAAGACTGCATCAGAGCAGTCTAAGATTGGATAGCACCAACCAATGGCTCGATTACAGCACTAAGCAGTTGCGTTGCCTCAGCTTGGGCTGCAGTTGATGCTGCCACCTCACCCATTACACGCAGCATGGGGTCTGGGTCCCCTCGGTCTCACTGCAAGTCAACGATCCTCTGCAAAGTGGCAAGGATGGGCTTGAGGGTATGCGCACAGATGACAGCAGTGCTGGCGGTGGACTCCTCCACGCTCCTAGCCAGTACATCCATGCTCTCGGGCACCCTTACCATTGCACCCATGAGCTCAGTGTGCATGCTCCTTGCCTGTATGTTCATCGCCTCGACATCATGGTCCTCATCTGAGTCCTGTGCAGCAGAACTCGTGCGCACACTCACCCCGAGCTTCCCTTTCCCCATGGCATTGCTGCAGCCCGCTGGGTCCCGCAGCTTCACCTACATCAGAGCCAATTCCTCCACTCCCCTCCAGCGACCACATGGCCCCAGTATCCGATGTCTCGCCCTCGGGAGATACAGGCAGTGAGGCTCCGGCTTGATGTTCCTCCTCCTCTCCCGCGTCACTGGCACTGGGAGGCTGAGGGACAGGCTGTTCAGATGGTGGCTCACTATCTGAAAACAGGAAGGCACAAGAGTGGGTTTAACATGAGGGGAGGGGGGCAGGAAGGGAGTAAGGAATGGAGACAGTATATTAGATGGGAAGTGGGAAGGGCTCGTGTTGTGAGGGGGAAGTGGTATGAAAGAGGAGGAAGAGGTGATGAACATACTGTTGCTGTCCCCAAGGGGGTCGACCTCTCTGATTGCCACAGCGCCCATGACATAGCTCGCAATGATGCTGTGCATTCACTCCTCCAGCTGTGTGCGGGGGTGCAGCTCCACCTGACCTCCTCCCGTGCGTAGCTGCTCCCTCCTGTTATAAGCAAACTTCGGCTGCAAGAAAAAGTACAGCGTGTGAGTGAGTGTGCTTTGGCAGATGTGCCTGCCATAGTTGAATAGCTGTTAATGTCTGAAAAGTGTGAGATATGGATGTGACTTTTAGTAGATGGGCATAGTTGGTGGGTGAGTGTTGGGGATTTGGCAGTTTATACCGTGTGTGCACAGAGTGAGGTTGAGATGGTGGGATGTCGAGGTATTTCAAGCATATACTCACCCTGACCACCCAAGTGAGGTCGTTGAACTTCTTGCGGCACTGGGTGTGAGTCCTTTGGACCAGGCTTCTGGACGAGATGTACTGGGCCACCTCCCTCCAAATCCTTGTGAACTCCCGGGGCAGTGGTCCCCTACCAGTGTCTGGGAACAGCACTGCCCGTCGGCGTTCCACAGCCACAACCAGAGCCTCCAATGCCTTGTCGCTGAGCTGGCGAGCTGTCTCCCTGGGCCTCTGAGCAGCCATGATATTCCTGGTTGAAGAATTGCACGTCCTTGCAGGCCCAGGTCACAAGCAGCAATGATCAGGGTGAGGCTGTGCAGCATGATGGACCCTCCCTTTAAGAACTGGAAGGTGCCAGTCTGTCTGAGTACTTGTAATTGACAGCACCGGAGCTTGAGTAGCGCTCTAAGGTAGCGCCCCGTCCCCCACATTAACGCCCTAAGAGAAGTGTGTAGCGCTTGATTTAGCGCTCCAGTCAACTACAGGGGCGCTGGAGACTAATTTTGTGGTTGCCAGTGCTAATTTGCGCCGGGCGCGAAAGTTTGCAGCCAGCCAATGTTAGCGCCCCAAAATGGTCGTTACCGAATTTTTCCCCCTATAACTTTAGTCATCCAGGAAGCTCTAGCTTTGGAAGCCCTTCCTTTCCCCCTTATGGGAAAGTGTCTATTCTGTGCTCGAACCATCTCCTCTTTATTGACCTTCCATTGTTCAATTATTGTTTTGCCTACCAATTTTTGATTCTAGTCCAGCTGGGCCAGATCCCTTTTCTACTCACTGAAATTAGTCCTCCTTTAGTTTGGTATTTTTATGGTTGACTGTTCCTTGTCCTTTTCCATAACTATTCTAAACTGTTCCCCAAATACTCGCCCATTGAAACATGCTCTACTTACCCCGCTTCATTCCCCAGAACTAGATCCAGCACTGCTTCCTTTCTCATTAGGCTGGAAACACACTGATTAAGAAAGTTCTCTTGTACATTTCTCAGGAATTCCTCCCACTTTTTGCCTTTTACATTGTCACTATCCCAGTCTATATTAGGTTAATTGAAGACCCTATTATCACTTATTCTATAGTTCTTGCATCTCTCTGTAATTTGCCTGAAAATTTGCTCCTCTATCTCCTTCCCACTATTTGGTGGCCTACAGTATATACACCCAGTACCGCAACAGCGCCTCCATTCTTCCTTAATTCTAACCAAATAGGTTCTGTTTGACCCCTCAACTACATCATCCCTTTCCAGTGCTAGAATAGTTTATTTGATCAATACTGCCACCCCCTCCCCCAACCCCTCCAGCTCCTTTTATTCCTTCCCTATCTTTTGTGATTATCTTGTAACCAGGAATATAAAGTTCCCAATTCTCCCCTTCTTTGAGCCAGGTCTCTGTTATTGCCACTGTATTGTAGTCCCATGTGGCGACGTGTGCCTGCAGCTCCCCTCTCTGTTTTCCTGCATAAAGTATCTATATTCTTATATTCCAATCCATATTTTAGGAAATTATCTAGAGCTGTTCATATCTCTCTCTGTATTCTTAATTTTAATTAAACACTTAATAAATGTAACATTTGTTTCTTGAATTTTGAAGTGTGAACATGAGTTGAATATGCCACTTTAAGTATTTAGGGCACAAGTTTGCTTTTTTTTTACCAGTAGAAAACTATCATAATTAAAATACTTTCCTTGCTTGTGCTTTCAGTTACAAGTGCGTATGTTCTCTCTGCTTCTATATTGTACTTTGCACTTTAACGATTGGTTTCCAGTTAGTGAAAGTTTACTTGAGCTGTGATTGGCTACTGCGCCAGTATACCTCTCAAAGGAAGGTGGGATTAAATAGAGCGAGCCATTGGTCTGCATCCAGAGAGCAACAGTCACACAGTGTCTGATTTTACCATTGAACTGCTTGGCTGTACAAGAATGAAGATAGACTTACACAGCCACATCCTGCCCAAGGAATGGCCCAATCTGAAGCAGGTAACACTCTCGTATTGGTTTCTATTTTTGAGAAATATTGAACAGTAAAGATCATGTTGAACAACAGGGTAAACAAAATCCTGAAAGTAAAGAGACATAAATACATAAAGAAAGTAAAGCACTGAGAGGCCTCTATATGAAACCTAGAGGCACCTAAAATGTGTAGATAAACACGGAATAGACTTTGGGCGAACCTGAGTTTAACTGTTAGTATCACTGGTAGTGACAAAGTATAGGTAACAGATGGATAGAACCACTCTTGGGTTAAATAAAGATTCTCAATCTGGTAATGATTTGCTCAAATCAGATATTAGCGAGGCAATATAATGGCAGTGTGCACTGAAACTTAACCAACCTTGATGTAGTAGTATTCGTGTGTGAGAGTGAGAGAGAGAAAAAATAGTATTGTGCAGGTAATAAGAGTTTATCATAATGTTGAATCCACGTGACAGTGGAACAGGATAATGCAGAAGATATTGGCTGAAATTGAGACAAGGCCAAAATTCTAGAAGTATGCATTGGCATTGTGCTGAAAGCAGGGAATGATATCAAACAGTCAAGATTCACTGCACTCCAAAGAGAACCGCCAATTATTGAATATGCAATCAAGAACACTTGAACAATGCACATGCACAATGATGTTAACACCTATATTCACAATTCAAAATGCATCTTTGAGTACACTGCAGCCGATTTTCCATTCCTGATCTTCACAAACATATTGAGGTCGATATTAACCCTCCCCTCCACAACCCCCCAACAATAGGCGGCAAGAGTCGGGGGTTAAAAATGTTAAATCGTGAAACGTGACCCCAACCCGTCACATACATGCCTAACGCCATTTTTACGGCAATGGGTTGTGTGGGGTGTCTGTGTCCCGCTCTCGAGAGGCAGGGCAATTAATTAGAATATTTAAATCAGGCTCCCACAGTGCAGTTGGGAACCTGTATTAAATTTAACGCTGGCCGCCTGGGTTTTCCAGGACTCGGGAAACCCGGCAGCTAAATGGAGGCAGGCCAACCAGATCAAGCAGGTAAGTGCTTTTTATAGCACTGGTTGTGAGGCAGGAAGAGCAGGAGTGTTCCCCCCGGTCCCTCAAGCAAACCTTCCGCTGATCACGGCCTCTCTTCGCTACCAGGATCGGCCGACTGCCCCTCTCCAAACCCGTGACCTTTGGCTCCCTCCCTCCCGATTGCCATGCTACGAGCCACCCACCACCACCCCCACCCCACTCCACCATGCCCCGAACTTTCCCTCCCTCCCTCCCTCCTCACCGCCGTGCTCCGAGCACCCTCACCATGCCCCAAGCTTTTCTAATTGCCGGGGATTGTCACCAATCGTCCACGACTGCGGCTTTCTACCGCTTTCTTTCCCGCCCGGCAGCCAGCCAGTCTGTCAATCTGGTCGGCTTCTGGGCAGGAAGCAGAAAAAAAATGATAATGAGGTCCTGCTGTTAAATTCAGCAGAACCGCCACATTCCTGGGATTTCCGGGATCCCCTACCCCTCGGCTACCATGCTCCCTCGTTCCCTCATGCCAACCCTTAAATATTGGAGCCATTGAGTGCACAGGGAGCACTTAATTTTATCCAAAAGAAGCCAATGTAGACCATTTGTTGTTTCGCAGTCTAGTTTATATCTCTTAGCTGTTGGTAATCTCTGTGTATAGATAAGAAATATATTTATTCAGGGCTTATCTGTACACTTTCACACTTTCCCTCAACAATTATGTCAAAAATATGTCATTAAGCTTCCAATTCTATGGAGATAAAAATCGAAACAAAACAGGTACTAAAATTTTGCATGAGAAAAAGCTATTTAAAAAAAAATAGAACACACAGAATTCTAACTTGCTTGTTTACTTACTGGCATTTCTAATGTTCACATTATCAATAATGCTTGCTATTAATATGCTTCAAAGCATAAGATTTATATTGTCATGGTATTTGAATGTTAATTTGACAGCCCACAAGACCCAATACAAAAAATGTTTTTTTTTACATATGTAAGTAGCCATAAAAACAAAAAAAATCCATAATATTTATTAAACGACATCGAACATTCTTTAGCTAGAGCTAGAATTGTCATGGAATGTCTTTTGACATTAAACATTCCACAATGGAAATATCACTTTTTGATATCATACGTAAATACTCTGTTAGCCTCCCTTAATGTCATATAAGTAGATTAACCATTGGGAACAAGGATTAATTTCACCACCTGCTGACAAAAATACGAATACATTTAAAATGAGAGAAGGTGGCTCAGCAAGTCTGCACAAAACCAATATCCCATCAATGATTGCGGAATTCCTGAACAGGGGGTGTTCAGTTTTTCAGGAATTCAGTCCTTCACCTCTGAAATGCATATTAACTCCGTGAGGGAAAGTCAGGCCCATTCAGAAGAGATATTGGCGGTGTGGCCACAACACCCACCCAAGGCCACAGTAAGGAGGCCCGAACCAGCTTTAGGTTCAGACCTCATTTAAATTTTCCGGCGAGCTGTGGGCACCAAACTCAACGGTGTGATGCCGTGGAAAATCATCCGGCTTTTGCATGTAGCCAGCCAGTAGGTAGGATGCCAAATAGAATGAGAGAGAGATTTATATTAGATATATATAATGACCAGTGGTGCAAACCTTGATCCCTGGGAAATACCATTGTTTTCATTTCTTCAGCCTGAAAAACATCCATCAATAATGAATCTGTGTTTTTTATCCTTTAACCAACTTTCTATCAATGTTGCCGCATTCTATTAATACCTGTGCATTAACTTGAACACAAAATCTAGAATCATAGAATCATAGAATGGTTACAGCACAGAAGGAGGCCATTCAGCCCGTCGAGCCCATGCCGGCTCCCTGCAAGAGCACTTCAGCTAATCCCACTCCCCCGTCCTTTCCCCGTAGCCCTGCAAATTTTTTTCTTTCAGGTACTTATCAAATTCCCTTTTGAAAGTCACGGTTGAGTCTGCCTCCACCACACTTTCAGGCAGTGCATTCCAGATCCTAACCACTCGCTGCGTAAAAATGTTTTTCCTCATGTTGCCTTTGGTTCTTCTGCCAATCACCTTGAATCTGTGTCCTCTGGTTCTTGACCCTTCTGCCAATGGGAATAGTTTCTCTCTATCTACTCTGTCTAAACCCCTCATGATTTTCAATACCTCTATCAAACCTCCTCTCAACCTTCTCTGCTCTAAGGAGAACAACCCCAGCTTATCCACATAACTGAACTCCCTCATTCCTGGAATCATTCTCGTAAATATTTTCTGCACCCTAAGGCCTTCACATTCTTCCTAAAGTGCGGCGCCCAGAATTGGACACAATACTCCAGTTGAGGCCGAACCAGTGTTTTATAAAGGTTCATCATAACTTCCTTGCTTTTGTACTCTATTTATGAAGCCCAGTATCCCATATGCTTTTTTAACCGCTTTCTCAACCTGCCCCGCCACTTTCAACGATTTGTGCACATATGCCCCCAGGTCTCTCTGTTCATGCACCCCCTTTAGAATTGTACCCTTTAGTTTATATTGCTTCTCCTCATTCTTCCTAGCAAAATGTATCTCTTCACACTTTTCTGCGTTAAAATTCATCTGCTACGTGTCCGCCCATTCTACCAGCCTGTCTATGTCCTCTTGAAGTCTATCACTATCCTCCTCACTGTTCACTATACTTCCAAGTTTTGTGTCATCTGCAAATTTTGAAAATGTGCCCTGTACACCCAAGTCCAAGTCATTAATATATATCAAGAAAAGCAGTGATCCTAGTACTGACCCCTGGGGAACACCACTGTATACCTTCCTCCGGTCCGAAAAACAACCATTCACCACTACTCTCTGTTTCCTGTCACTTAGCCAATTTCATATCCATGCTGCCATTGTCCCTTTTATTCCATACTGGCAAGTCTATTATGTGGCATTTTATCAAATGCCTTTTGGAAGTCCATATACACCACGTCAACCGCATTGCCCTCATCAACCCTCTCTGTTACCTGATCAAAAAACTCGATCAAGTTAGTTAAACACAATTTGCCTTTAACAAATCCATGCTGGCTTTCCTTAATTAATCCACACTTGTCCAAGTGACTGTTAACTTTGTCCCTGATTATAGTTTCTAAACGCTTCCCCACTACCAAGGTTAAACTGACTGGTCAAGGGTGGGACCAACAAGCCCAGGGAACCCTGGATGTCAAGGGATATACAAGAATGGATTAGGAAAAAAAGGGAGGCTTTTGGCAGATACAAAGGACTAAAAACAGTGCAAGCCCCAGGGGAGTATAGAAAGTGCTGGGGGTACTTAAAACGGAAATTAGGAGAGCGAAGAGGGGGCATGAAAAATCACTGGCAGGCAAAATAAAGGAAAATCCCAAGGTGTTTTATAAGTATATTAAGGGCAAGAGGATAACCAGGGAAAGATTAGGGCCCATTAGGGACCAAAGTGGCAATCTGTGTGTAGAGCCGGAAGATGTGGGTGAGGTTTTAAATGAATATTTTGCATCTGTGTTCACTATGGAGAAGGACGATGTAGGCATAGAAATCAGGCAGGGGAATTGTGATATACTTGAACAAATTAGTATTGAGAGGGAGGAGGTACTAGTGGTTTTAGCGGGCTTAAAAGTGGATAAATCCCCAGGCCCAGACGAGATGTATCCCAGGCTGCTGTGTGAGGCAAGGGAGGAGATTGCAGGGGCTCTGACACAAATTTTCAGAACCTCTCTGGCCACAGTGGAGGTGCCAGAGGACTGGAGGACAGCTAACATAGTACCATTATTCAAGATGGGTAGTAGGGATAAACCAGGGAATTACAGGCCCGTGAGCCTAACATCAGTGGTAGGGAAATTATTGGAAAAAATTCTGAGAGACAGAATTAGTCTCCACTTGGAGAGACAAGGATTAATCAAGGATAGTCAGCATGGCTTTGTCAGGGGGAGATCATGTCTGACCAATTTGATTGAATTTTTCGAGGGGGTGACTAGGTGTGTGGATGAGGGTAGTGCAGTTGATGTAGTCTACATGGACTTCAGTAAGGCTTTTGACATCATCCCGCATGGGAGACTGGCCAAGAAGGTAAGAGCCCATGGGATCCAAGGCAATTTGGCACATTGGATCCAAAATTGGCTTAGTGGCAGGAGGCAGAGGGTGATGGTCGAAGGTTGTTTTTGTGACTGGAAGCCTGTGTACAGTGGTGTACCGCAGGGATCAGTGCTGGGTCCTTTGCTGTTTGTAGTGTACATTAATGATTTAGATATGAATGTGGGAGGTATGATCAGTAAGTTCGCAGATGACACGGAAATTGGTGGAGTGGTAAATAGCGAGGAGGGAAGCCTCAGGCTACAGGACGATATAGACAGGTTGGTCAGATGGGCAGAACAGTGGCAAATGGAATTTAACCCTGAAAAGTGCGAGGTGATGCATTTTGGGAGGACTAACAAGGCAAGGGAATACACAATGAATGGTAGGACCCTAGGAAGGACAGAGGATCAGAGGGACCTTGGTGTGCATGTACATAGATCCCTGAAGGCAGCAGGACAGGTAGATAAGGTGGTTAAAACGGCATATGGGATACTTGCATTCATTAGCCGAGGCATAGAATATAAGAGCTGTACAAAACGCTAGTTAGGCCACAGCTGGAATACTGTGTGCAGTTCGCCACACTGTAGGAAGGATGTAATTGCATTGGAGAGGGTGCAGAGGAGATTCACCGGGATGTTACCTGGGCTGGAGCGCTTCAGCTATGAAGACAGACTGGACAGGCTGGGGTTGTTTTCCTTAGAGCAGAGAAGGCTGAGGGGGGACCTGATTGAGGTGTACAAAGTTATGAGGGGCATAGATTGGGTAGATAAAAAGGAACTTTTCCCCTTAGTAGAGGGGTCAATAACCAGGGGGCATAGTTTCAAGGTAAGGGGCAGGAGGTTTAGAGCAGATTTGAGGAAAAACTTTTTCACCCAGAGGGTGGTTCGAATCTGGAACTCACTGCCTGAAAGGGTGGTAGAGGCAGGAGCCCTCACAACATTCAAGAAGCATTTAGATGAGCACTTGAAACGCCATAGCATACAAGGCTACAGACCAAGTACTGGAAAATGGGATTAAAATAGATAGGGCTTGATGGCCGGTGCGGACACGATGGGCTGAAGGGTCTCTTTCTTTGCTGTATAACTCTATGGGCAGGATTTCCATTGGGCCGTGGAGGCGGGATTGGAGGCATGTGGGGGGGTTAAAATCCCGAAATCGGGGGTCCCGAACCCATCCCACCCCCAACCCGCCTCCATGCCAGTTTCAAAGGAGGCGGGTACCTGCCCCGCACTGGGACCCACCTCCCCGAGGCAGGAAGGGGATTAGTGCCAATGAACTGCCTGTTAACAGGTAGTTAACAGGCAGTTTTTAGCCTAATCCCTATTTTTAATGTTGAAGTGTGGGATTCCCGACGGCTCCAAACCACGCCAAGTTAGAGGAGGCGGACCGTCGGGATGAAAGACTTGGAGGGGTCGAGATGTCCGGTGTTCGGGTGAGTGATGGGTGCATGAGTGCAGAGGTAAGTGTGTTTGGTGTGTGTAAAGTGTTTAAATAAGTTTCACATACCTTTACTTACCTTTACAGCCTTCCTTCCTTCAGGTCTCGGGAGTCCCTCATCTCACCGGCACAGAAAGCAGAATGGCTGCGAGCTGTCAAAAATTGTAGCATTCAGCTTTCTGTTCCGGGGAGATTTCGAAATCATCCTGAGAGGAAGGAATTAACTTAGAATACAGATTGTCAGTGTTTGACAGCTTCAAACAGCTTTGAAACGCTGATATTTCATCTGTCAAAAGGTCTTGACAGAGGAAATATCAATCTGTGATGTCACCTGTTGCCGGGTGGCCCCTAATTGGCCTGCTGAGCCCGCTGGATAGGCTCAAGAAGGTCAATCAAGTCTAAATCGTGTGGGTTGGCTAGAACTCGATGGGGGCGGGACTACAACCCTGAAAGTTGTAGTCCCGCCTCCTACCCGACTCCTCAATGAAAATCCAGCCCTATGACTCTATGCGGGGGATTTTAACTCCGGTGCAGGATGGTGTCGTGTTATCCGAATTTCGTGTTTCCCACACGAATCTAAATGGATGTGGGAGATTGATGCAATTTTAAATTAAGTGGCCAATTGATTTCCAACATGTGGGAAGCCTTTGCAAATGGGTTTTTCATGACTGAAAGTCCCCTCTGATGACGTCATCATTGCTGCTGCATTTAAGGTCCACAGCAAGCCTTGCTTCTTCTGCAGACTGCCAAGCTTCTTGACTGTGAAGTGTAAGGGAGCTGCAGCAAATATGACAAGCGGGAGGGCCAGATCAGCTCCTCGCTTTGACGAAGTGGCACTGCAGGCATTAGTGGATGGGGCTAGGGCCAACAGGGAGGTGCTCTTCCCTTCATCGGGGAGGAAGAGGCCTCCCACTCAGACCAAGGCAGTGTGGATGCAAGTGGCTGAGGAGGTCAACCCCTTGCGAGTCACCTGCAGAACCTGGATACAGTGTAGGAAAAGATTTCATGACCTTCAGCACACTGGAAAAGTGAGTATGAATTTCCCATCACCCTCAATCTGATCCCCATTGCCTTTCCTCACCAGCACTCAGCTTTAGCAATCTCTTCCTCCACATCCCACTTGACACTGACATCCATGCATCCTTACCCATTCCCTCTCTCTCTATGCTCACATTCACATAACTATTTGACCATGCAGCCCTCACACTCCCTATCACTCTGATGCTTTGAACACAACTGACAACACACAGGGAGGGCCCTTGGTCTTGCAACCTCACTCCATCTTTGTCTCCTTCTAAGTATCTGTGCTATGCAATCTCTACACTCACTCCTTCATTCTCACTCAACCTCCACTTGTCTCCCTCATTGCAGGAAAAGAGAACTCACAACAAAAGAGAACGAGCCAGGGCAGGAGGAGGGACAGCCTCAATAGCCCACCTGACCCCCTGGGAGGAGGCCATCCTGGAAATTATGGGAATAGAGGATGATTCGCGCGTGGGGGACAGACAGACGGGTGTAACACAGTAAGCTGGTGACAGAAAAATTTCCCATCCCTCTTTGACATTGCATGAGTCGCTGATAATGATTGTGAAGCAGTAACAGATGGACTTATGAGCATCTGCAAATAGCTATGTGCATGCAGCCTTTGCATCACATCTCTGACTCTTTCCTTTACTCCCCCACAGGACCATCACAAGCATCCGTCCCCCCCTAGCCAGGAAGAAGAGGCTGAGCAGCTAGACTCCTCAGAGGAAGCTGCAACCTCTGAGGGTGCAGCGTCAGCAGAATTCAGCTCACCCAGCACCAGCGCAGACACTCACACCTCGGTGGGACTTTCGGGACAGCAGCAAGTCGACCCTCTGCCTCTGAGTCCATCCATACGATCAGAGGTGATGGAATTCCAGGCACAGATGCAGGAGTCTCTGGCAGGTTTTGTCTCTAGGGTTGCTGTGAGTGTGGAGCGAATGGAGTAGTCCATAGCGAACATGAGCAGAGCCTTTGTGGAGTCATTGGCGCATGAACGCATCACCACGGAAAGGATGGCTGCCTCCGTGGATAGGATTGCTACCTCCGTGGTAAGGCTGGCTACCGTAGAGGAGAGGATGGCTATGGTAGAGGAGAGGATGGCTATGGCCATGGGGGAGCTTAGTCGCCAGGGTATGGAAAACATGGTCATTGTTCAGAATAGAATGACATCTCTTGAGGAGCGATGGGCATCTATTGAACAGAGAAACCAGACCTTCATGGAAGTCCTTCTGAGCAGGACTGCCATTGCAGATATGGGTCTCCATGGCCCCCCTGATGTGCAGCAAGGTACTCTCCAGCCACTTGCAGGTGTAATAATATCAGCAAATAGTGATGATATTTGTCTGTGTTTGATTACTTATGCCTTACAGCATATTTGTCTGTGTTTTTGATTGCTTGTGCCTGAGCAGCAGAGGTCATGTGACACAGACAAGCAGGCTGACAGTTTTACTTTCAGTTTCATTCTAGATGCATCACAGCATGGTGTGTTCTGTAAAGGCTGTTAAAAAGAGTTGAATATACTTTAGATTAAAAAGACATCTCTTTCATAAATGAGTCGTTATTGAACCCACAAAGAAATCAATACATGATGTCAGAAGTGGCTGAAAGAGAAAAAATCTGAAGTTACCAACTCGATGGGACAGTGAAAGGAGTTGTGGCAAGTAAGCGAAATCAGCTCTCCACATATTAGCAAGCCAGAAGAGAACATCGTTGCTTACCATTAGAGAATAGCTAACGAAGTGAAAAATGGAAGGTTTACACCCACCGGCGACGCTTCAATTGACAGGTAATGTGGCTGAAAATTGGAGGAGATTCAAACAACGTGTAGGGTTGTATTTATCAGCAATTGGAGCTGACGAGAAAAGCGATAAACAGCAATCGTCCATGTTCTTACATGTAGTGGGTGATGCAGCGCTGGAGGTGTATAATAATTTCATATTTGCCGTTGATGGAGACAAAATGAAGCTAGATAAAATAATGGAACAGTTTGAGGCCTATTGCATACCTAAACGCAACGTAACCTTTGAGAGGCACAAATTTTTCACATGTGTACAGAAAATCGGCGAGACTATTGATCAGTATGTGACTGAACTGAGAAACCGAAGCAAATCGTGTGAATTTGGGGGACTCACAGACTCGCTGATAAAAGACAGACTGGTGTGTGGTATTCCAGATAATGGTCTAAGGGAAAGACTGCTAAGAGAGCAAGATCTAGACCTGGGAAAAGCCATAGCACTGTGTAGGGCTACAGAGACTGTGAAGTTGCAGGCAAAGGAGCTGTTCAGTGACAGTAGCTGCAACATGGATGCAGTGAGAAAGAACGGATACAAACCGTTTAACAAAGAGGGCGCCAATGTGAAAAAAGAGACGTGGCCAGCAAACGAAAATGAAAGGGACAATCGGAAGTCATGTAATCGATGCGGTACACAGCATCCACCAAGAAAGTGTCCAGCATATGGTAAAACATGCAATAGATGCAACAAAAACAACCATTATGCCCGTTGCTGTAAGAACCAAGCGCAACAAAGCAAGGTCCATACAGTAGATGAAAGCGAGATAGAGGAATTCAATGTAGATGTTGTGTCTGAAAACAAAAAAGAAGAAAGAGACTGGATGTTGACACTAAAAGTGAATGACACACACATTCCATTTAAATTGGATACTGGAGCACAAGTTAATGTGATATCAGAGACCGATTTTAAGAGAATTAGACCCAGACCAAAGTTACATGGAATACAAGTGAAAGTGACCGGATACTCAGGTACTGATATACCAGTGAAAGGAAAATGCATTGTCAAAGTAACACACAAGGACAGAGAGCACACGCTAGCATTAATCGTGGTGCCAAAGGATGTGCAAGCCATACTAGGTTTAAAAGCCTGTGAGAGACTGAACCTGGTAAAGAGAGTCCTCGTTGTGGAAAGTGAAAGAGAGACAGTCTATGATGAACTGAATGTTGCGTACACACCAGGTAAGCTGATGTATACAGCAGACACGTTGTCCAGAGCTGTTGACCCAGGAGAGCCCGCAAACACAGTGAAAAGACTGAAGTACAAGGCAAAAGACAGTGGAACTGACTTCGACCAGAGCATGCTTGTATACCGCACAACGCCGCTCGAGTGTGGTATGTCACCAGCCCAACTCCTGATGGGACGTCGGCTAAGGTCAATCCTACCCATCCCGGAGAACCTCCTGAAAACAAAAGAGGGGGAGAAAGTGAGGAAGTTCAAAGAACAACCTGATCACACAGCTGAGAACCAATCATCTGAGGCAACAACTCAGATTCAAGGACAATCAATCAGAAAATCCTCAAGACACGTGAAGCCTCCTGAGAGACTCATTGAGCAAATTTAAGGACTATTGTTATAGAAGGAAGTAATGTTATCTTATTCTTTCTTCAAGTTCTAGTGTATTGACATATTTCATGTGAACACACAAAGCAAGGGTAAAAAACCTTGATCATGATAATGATAATGTAAGTTCATTAAATGTTGTTAGTTAAAAGTAAAATACTTTTGTTTTAAGAAAGGGAGATGTAATGATATCAGCAAATAGTGATGATATTTGTCTGTGTTTGATTACTTATGCCTTACAGCATATTTGTCTGTGTTTTTGATTGCTTGTGCCTGAGCAGCAGAGGTCATGTGACACAGACAAGCAGGCTGACAGTTTTACTTTCAGTTTCATTCTAGATGCATCACAGCATGGTGTGTTTTGTAAAGGCTGTTAAAAAGAGTTGAATATACTTTAGATTAAAAAGACATCTCTTTCATAAATGAGTCGTTATTGAACCCACAAAGAAATCAATACAGCAGGCGCTGAGGGGGACCTGACCCATGAGAGGGATGTTGGTGGCAGACCTCAAGGAAGTGGGGGCTCCTCTCCAAGCGTTCACACTTCCATGCCACTGCAGAGCCCCTGGTTAAAGCCCCACCGGAGTCCACATCCAAGTGAGATAGACGTCTCAATCCCTGCACAGCTGCAGGAGCAGCAGAGTGTTGACGAGCCCTCACAGGCTCGCAACCCCAGAGGACGCCCGCCAAAGGTGTCGAAACAGGAGCAGCAGGAAAGTGAGCAAGGGGCCTCCACATCTGTTGAAGCCACAGGGGAGGCACTACATAGGAGCACGCGTAACAGGAAAATTCTGCACAAATAGTCACAAGGGTAGTCACTTGGGTGCAATTTTGTGTTTATTGTAAAAATGCCATCATGTCGTTATTGAACATAAAAATTCTGATGGCAAATGTTGCAGTTGTGGCGTCTGTCATTTCGCTATTGGGACTTCCACGTTGAGGCTTTAGGAATACTTGCAACTGTCAGTATGCTGGTCAGAGTGCTAGGAATCCTCTGGTTCTTGGCCATTGTCAAAGCTCTGGTAAGAAGCAGCGAGGCAAAAGTGTTTGATTGACTAAGCTAAGCAAATCTGGCCAGGATGAATGCGTTCCTTGCATCCCAGGCAGCAATGTTCTCGCGTAATGCTGCCGCTGGTTGATGGGCCTCTGCAGGATGTTCATTTTCACACTCCTCCTCCTGCTCCTCCTCATCTGAGGAGGATATGTGAGGAGCCACTTGGTCCTCAGGAATCTGCAAGCCACGACGCTGTGCCATGTTGTGAAGTGCACAGCAAACCATGATGATTCTGGAGACCCTGGCTGCTGAGTACTGTAGGGCTCCACCTGATCTATCCAGGCATCTGAAGTGCATCTTCAGCAAACCGATGGTTTGCTCGATAATGGGTCTGGTGGAAATGTGGCTGGAGTTGTAGTGCTCCTCAGCTCCGTTGGCTGGCCTCCTCAACGGTGTCATTAGCCACGTCCTCAGGGGATAGCCCTTGTCTCCAAGTAACCATCCGTTAAGTTGGCCTGGCAGACTGAATAGCGGAGGCACACTAGACTGGCGCAGTATGAAGGAGTCATGGCAACTGCCAGGGTACATGGCACAAACATGCAAAATTTCCTCCTTGTGGTCACACACCAGCTGAACGTTGAGGGAGTGGAAGCCCTTGCGGTTGACAAAAATACCTGGATTGTAATGGGGTGCCTTAAGGGCCACATGTGTGCAGTCAATGACGCCCTGAACCCTTGGAAAGCCTGCCAGATTAGCTAATCCAACCGCTCGCGCCGTGACACTTGCTCGATCCTTGGAGAAAAGGATGTGATTGTGCGCGAGGGCAAAGAGGGCATCGGTTACCTGCGTGATGCAAGTGTGTGCGGCCTCCTGGGAGATACCGCTGATGTCTGCTGCTGATCCCTGGAATGAGCCTGAGGCAAAAAAGTTGATTGCGGTGGTGACTTTGATGGCCACTGGTAATGCTTGTCCACCTGGTCCTCTGGGCTGCAGGTTTTGCTGTAGCATTGCGCAGATGTCAATCACTACCTCTCGCGAAATTCAGAGCCGCCTTTGGCACTGCTGCTCAGACATGTTGAGGTAGCTGACCCTGCGCCTGCAGACCCTGTTTGGGGGGTATCGCCTGCGCCGACGGGCTTCCAGGCGCTGGCCCCTTCTGGCCTGTGCAGCTTCAGGTGGGTGAACAGCAGCCTGGCGCTCCTGCTGCTGCTGCTGTTGCTGGTGCTGCTGTTGTTCCTGGTTCTGCTGCTGCTGCGGCTGGTGCTCGAGCTCCTCTAATGCCCAGATGCGAAGGAAATAAATGGCTCCCATGCTTCTGGTATATGCCTCCATTGAGGAAGCGCTGAGTGAAGGTGGCGAGAGGCGTTTCCCAGGAGGTCACACTGGAGATGGGTATGAGGCTCCAACCTTCCACAGGTGTGGTTAAGCCTTCTAAAAGTTGCCCCAGACCTGAGACCACTAAGTCCTGCTACCTGCAAATCATGGCTGATCAAATCTCCTCTTTAATGGTTGACCTGCAGTTGATAGTCAGCAATCCAATAGTTCTCCTGCCAGGTTTCACATTCGTGTTTCCCACCAGGTGTGTTTCACGTGGGAAAAGGGTTAAATTTGCAAGGGCCTTTCAAAATAGGATTATAGAGGCCATTTAGTGGTTGTTAAGGGCCTTAACGACCAGTCCCACCTGTTGGATACGGGACGGAGTCGGGACCATCAGACACGGCTGAGTTAAAATTGCTCGGAGTCGGGAACCAGGCCGGGGGGGTCCCGCTCCCGCCCACCAGTTTTTGCGATTTTAACCCCCCGCATGCCTCCAAGCCCGCCTCCACAGCTCAATGAAAATCGAGGCCTGTAGTTGCTGGGTTTATCCTTACGCCTTTTTTTGAACAAGGGTGTAACATTTACAATTCTCTAGTCCTCTGGCACTACCTCCATATCCAAGGAGGATTGGAAGATTATGGAGAGTACTTACATGATTTCCTCCTTAACCTCCCTCAGCATCCTAGGATGCATCCCATCCGGTCCTGGTGACTTATCAACTTTAAATGCAGCCAGCCTTTCTAGTACTTCCTCTTTATCAATTTTTACCCCATCCAGTATCTCCACTACCTCCTCTTTCACTATGACTTTGGCAGCATCTTCTTCCTTGGTGCAGACAGATGCAAAGTACTCGTTTAATACCTCAGCCATGCCCTCTGCCTCCATGCGTAGGTCTCCTTTTTGGTCCCTAATCAGCCCCACCCCTCCTCTTACTACCTGTTTATTATTTATATGCCTATAGAAGACTTTTGAATTCCCTTTTATGTTAGCTGCCAATCTATTCTCATAATCTCTTTGCCCCTCTTATTTTCCTTTTCAGTTCCCCTCTTAATTTTCTATATTTAGCCTGATTCTCACTTGTATTCCCAACCTGACATCTGTCATACACGCTATTTTTCTGCTTCTTCTTCCTTTCTATCTGTTTCGTCATCCAGGGAGTTCTGGCTTTAGTTGCCCTACTTTTCCCCTGCGTGGGAATGTACCTTGACTGTACCCAAACCATCTCCTCTTTATAGGCAGCCCATTGTTCGATTACAGTTTTGCCTGCCAATCTTTGATTCCAACTTATCCGGGCCAGATCCATTCTCAACCCACTGAAATTTGCCTACCTCCAATTAAGTATTTTTACTCTAGATTGCTCCCTGTCCTTTTCCATAGTTAATCTAAACCTTATGATACTATGATCACTTTTCCCGAAATGTTCCCCTACTGTCACTTGCTCCACTTGACCCACCTCATTCCCCAGAACCAGATCCAGTAATGCCTCCTTCTTTGTTGGGCTGGAAACATACTGATCAAGAAAGTTCTCCTGAAAACACTTTAGAAATTCTTCCCCATCTCTGCCCTTTATACTATTATTATCCCAGTCTATATTAAGATAACTGAAGTCCTCCATTATTACTACTCTATAGTTCTTGCACCTCTGTAATTTCCCTGCAAATTTGCTCCTCTATATCTTTCCCACTAGTTGGTGGCCTATAGAATACACCTAGTAGTGTAATGGCACCTATATTGTTTCTTAACTCTAACCAAATAGATTCTGTCCTTGACCCCTCCAGGACATCCTCTCACTCCAGCACTAATCTAGGCTAACACTTCAGTGCAGTACTGAGGGATGCTGCAATGTAAAAGATGCCGTGTTTTGGATGAGATGTTAAACCAAAATCCTTGTTAGGAGGAAGTAAAAAAAATCCCATGGCACTAATGTAAGAAGAACAAGAGAGTTCTCCCAAATAAAAACAGAAAATGCTGAAAACACTCAGCAGGTCACGCAGCGTCTGTGGTGAGAGAAACAGAGTTAATGGCCCTGATTTTTACAGGGACGATGTGCAGGAGTGCGATAGCGTGGGGGATAATGGAACAAGTAAAGAAACAAAAGATGGTCCAGAGGAGGTGTAAATGCTTACAATAAAATAGCAGAGTGCGAGGGAAATATGAAGAATCTGACAAGGAGGAAAATGCTCCCGTGGCCCGGGAATGTGGCGGAGAAAGGTGGATAGACCCCAGGGGTGCTGACCACTCTGCTGGCCATATTCTGATGGGGGATCCCCACCCCAAGCACCAGCACACACCTCCTCCACTCCCACTGGCTCTGCTGCAGCAATCCTCTATTACCAGCTCCTGCTGTCCTTGAGAAAATGGGGCCGGTGGTTAAGATCTAAAGTTGTGAAACTCAATGTTGAGGCAGGAAGGCTGTAAAGCGGCTGTGCTTGCCATGTTTGCCTACAAAACTGCAGTGAACAACAGTAAACTCCACTTCAAGGGTAATTAATTAGCTGCAAAGTACTTTGGAGCATTCTAAGGATGTGAAAGGTGCTATATTAAAGCAAGTTATTTCTATCTGTACATGTACAATTAACAACACTTTTCCTTTTTGCCAGAGATATGGATATGAAGGTTGGGTTCAACTTCACCATCACTGCAAGGTATGGTTATTCAAATTCTAAAGTGCAAAGGATAGTTGATTTTAAGTCAATTAAAGGTTTGAAAAAGGCAAAATAAAGAAATGTAGCTTGACTTTGGTTCACTCTGTAATGTCTATAATAGTGTTAAAACAAATTCGATTGTGCTTTCTTATTTAATTGCCATAATGTTCTGTATAATTTTTTACTTATATTTCTCAATTGTCTTGCCGTTCTGTATGATACTGCTGACTGCTGCCATGTTTCTGCCTCTATCAAGAAGGTGTTAAAGAGTCTGGTCTACAGATTTCTCCATGACTACCACTAATGTTGCTCCATGGCTAGCCAGCAGTTAGTAAATTCAGCTGGAGATAAAGCTCCAATGGAAATCCACACTGAGTTCATTTTGAGTAGGCACAGGACAGCCAGCCAGGCGATTTCTCTATTCCTGATCACCCAAATCCTATTAGCGATAGTACTCTACAGACTATTAACTCCTAAATTAAAATGTGCTGTTTATAAAAAGGGTGAAGCAAAAATGATGAAAGATGGCAACGTTTTCAGAGTGGTACAAGAAAACTGCTGGGATCCACAAGTACGGATTCAAGAAATGGATCAATCAGGTAAATGGAGATCCATTATGCTGATAAATTCTCCAAACTCATCCATCTAGATGATAAACAGTGGTTCAGTCGTCAAACTGTATCTTTAGGGTTTATTGTGAATAGTATTTTAAAGGGTGCTGAATTGGGAATAGAAGCTATGACATTCTCCAGAAGACAGCTCTCCAGCTCAATAACCATTGCAAATTTACAGTCTTACTCATCTGTTATTACTGCAGGTAAGATACTTGCTTCTGATCTCTGGAATTCAAGTTTTAGTGCTCCCTAACACTGAAACCTATTAAATGATGGATGAGTTTATAATTTCTCAGTTAGTTCACCAGCAGGTACATGCTGCAGGAGTGGGGAGTGGGGGGGGGGGGGCGGTTAGGAAGTGTCTAGTCATGATGTTCCAGCCATCATGACTGTCGGTCTTTTCCTGCCAGTCATTTTCGTATGTTCGTGTATTTGTATTCCACTGAATGCTTTGATAGTAGGGGGTTAGTACCACCCAATAGGGGCCCAGGTTCCTTGAAATGTTTTGTTAATTAGCTGATCTTGCCTGAGGCAGTGTTCCTAAGATAAGTAAGGGAAAAAATGAGCCAGAGTTTTTACTCCTAATTTCTATCTGGTGGCCCTGTTGGAAAGTCAGTGTATACAAATGTTGAATGAGGGTTAGATGAGCTCCCCTGTGGCAGCCTCAGGAGTGAACATCCTGCTAACATTTAGGGGGTGATTTTAACTCAGGTGCGGGATGGTGTCGTGTTATCCGAATTTCGTGTTTCCCACACGAATCTAAATGGATGTGGGAGATTGATGCAATTTTAACTCAATTGGCCAATTGATTTCCATCGTGTGGGAAGCCTTTGCAAATGGGTTTTTCATGACTGAAAGTCCCCTCCGATGACGTCAGCATTGCTGCTGCATTTAAGGTCCGCAGCAAGCCTTGCTTCTTCTGCAGACTGCCAAGCTTCTTGACTGTGCAGTGTGAGGGAGCTGCAGCAAATATGACAAGCTCCTCGCTTTGACGAGGTGGCACTGCAGGCATTAGTGGATGGGGCTAGGGCCAATGGGGAGGTGCTCTTCCCTTCATCAGGGAGGAAGAGGCCTCCCACTCAGACCAAGGCAGTGTGGATGCAAGTGGCTGAGGAGGTCAACCCCTTGCGAGTCACCCGCAGAACCTGGATACAGTGTAGGAAAAGATTTCATGACCTTCAGCACACTGGAAAAGTGAGTATGAATTTCCCATCACCCTCAATCTGATCCCCATTGTATTTCCTCACCAGCACTCAGCTTTAGCAATCTCTTCCTCCACATCCCACTTGACACTGACATCCATGCACCCTTACCCATTCCCTCTCTCTCTATGCTCACATTCACATAACTATTCGACCATGCAGCCCTCACACTCCCTATCACTCTGATGCTTTGAACACAACTGACAACACACAGGGAGGGCCCTTGGTCTTGCAACCTCACTCCATCTTTGTCTCCTTCTAAGTATCTATGCGATGCAATCTCTACACTCACTCCTTCATTCTCACTCAACCTCCACTTGCCTCCCTCATTGCAGGAAAAGAGAGCTCACAACATAAGAGAGCAAGCCAGGACAGGAGACGGGACAGCCTCAATAGTCCACCTGACCCCCTGGGAGGAGGCCGTCCTGGAAATAATGGGAATACAGGATGATTCGCGCGTGGGGGATGGACAGACGGGTGTAACACAGCAAGCTGTTGACAAAAAAGTTTCCCATCTCTCTGTTTGACATTACATGAGTCGCTGATAATGACTGTGAAGCTGTAACAGATGGACTTATGAGCATCTGCAAAAAGCTATGTGCATGTAGCCTTGGCATCACATCTCGGACTCTTTCCTTTACTCCCCCACAGGACCATCACAAGCATCCGTCCCCCCTAGCCAGGAAGAAGAGGCTGAGCAGCCAGACTCCTCAGAGGAAGCTGCAACCTCTAAGGGCACAGCGTCAGCAGAATTCAGCGCACCCAGCACCAGCGCAGACACTCACACCTCGGTGGGACTTTTGGGACATAGAGTAGTGTTGTCACCTTGTCTGGTGTATCACAGCTCACAAGTGAGCATCAGCAGATTGTGGAGACAGGGACAGCAGTGGAGAGTCCTAGTCGGAGGGCGCAGGACTCTGCCAGCTCGGCTCAGCAGCATGTCGACCCTCTGCCTCTGGGTCCATCCATAAGATCAGAGGTGATGGAACTCCAGGCACAGATGCAGGAGTCTCTGGCAGGTTTTGTCTCTAGGGTTGCTGCGAGTGTGGTGCGAATGGAGGAGTCCATAGCGAACATGAGCAGAGCCTTTGTGGAGTCATTGGCGCATGAACGCATCACCACGGAAAGGATGGCAACCTCCGTGGAAAGGATGGCTACTGTAGAGGAGAGGATGGCTACGGTAGAGGAGAGGATGACTACGGTAGAGGAGAGGATGACTACGGCCATGGAGGAGCTTAGTCGCCAGGGTATGGAAAACATGGTCATTGTTCAGATTAGAATGACATCTCTTGAGGAGCGATGGGCATCTATTGAACAGAGAAACCAGACCTTCATGGAAGTCCTTCTGAATAGGACTGCCATTGCAGATCTGGGTCCCCATGGCTCCCCTGATGTGCAGCAAGGTGCTCTCCAGCTACTTCCAGGCGCCGGCCCCTTCTGGCCTGTGCAGCTTCAGGTGGGTGAGCAGCAGCCTGGCGCTCCTGCTGCTGATGTTGCTGGTGCTGCTGTTGTTCCTGGTTCTGCTGCTGCTGCGGCTGGTGCTCATACTCCTCTAATGCCCAGATGGGAAGTAAATAAATGGCTCCCAAGCTTCTGGTATATGTCTCTGTTGAGGAAGCGCTAAGTGAAGGTGGTGAGAGGGGTTTCCCAGGAGGTCACACTGGAGATGGGTGTGAGGCTCCAAACTTCCACAGGTGTGGTTAAGCCTTCTAAAAGTTGCCCCAGACCTGAGACCACTAAGTCCTGCCACCTGCAAATCATGGCTGATCAAATCTCTTTAATGGTTGACCTGCAGTTGATAGTCAGCAATCTAATAGTGCTCCTGCCAGGTTTCACATTCGTGCTTCCCACCAGGCATGTTTCATGTGCAAAAAGGGTTAAATTCACAAGGGCCTTTCAAAATAGGATTATAGAGGTCATTTAGTGGTTGTTAAGGGCCTTAATGACCAGTCCCGCCTGTTGGATGCGGGACGGAGTCGGGACCATCAGACACGACTGAGTTAAAATTGCTCGGAGTCGGGAACCAGGCGAGGGGGGTCCCACCCACCAGTTTTTGCGATATTAACCCCCCCCCGCCCCGCACGCCTCCAAGCCCACCACCACGGCTCAATGAAAATCGAGCCCTTAATGTATAGCATCACACGGGAATGATGGCCACTTAGGCAAGGAACCAAGGGGCTGCATAAGTCTTCATCTTAGGGAAACAAGTGGTAAGGGAACAAAATTAAACCAAAATGAGGCCAAAAGTAGTATTACATTAAAACTAGTATTAGGTTAAAAGAAGAGCTTTATAATGTTGCCAAGAATAGTAGTAAGCCTAGGGATTGGGAGAGCTTTAGCAACCAGCAAAGGGTGACCAAAACATTGATAAAAAGGGACAAAATAGAATATGGGAGTAAACTAGCAAGAAATAAAAAAACAGGTTGTAAGAGCTTCTACAAGTACATAAAAAGGAAGAGAGTAGCGAAAGTAAACGTTGGTCCCTTAGAAGCTGAGACAAGAGAAATTATAATGGGAAATAGGAAATGGCAGAGACTTTAAACAAATATTTTGTATCTGTCTTCACAGTAGAAGACACAAAAAGCATACCAAAAATAATGGGGAACCAACGGGCTAATAAGAGTGAGGAACTTAAAGTAATTAATATCAGTAGAGAAAAAGTACTAGAGAAACTAATGGGACTAAAAGCCAGCAAATCCCCAGGATCTGATGGCCGACATCCTAGGGTTCTAAAAGAGGTGGCTGCAGAGATAATGGATGCATTGGTTTTGATCTTCTAAAATTCCATAGATTCTAGAATGTTCCCAGCAGTTTGGAAGGTAGCAAATGTAACCCCGCTATTCAAGAAAGGAGGGAAAGAGAAAACAGGGAACCACAAGCCAGTTAGCCTGACATCAGTTGTCGGGAAAATGCTGGAATCCATTATTAAGGAAGTGGTAACAGGGCATTTAGAAAATCATAATATGATTAAGCAGATTCAGCATGGCTTTATGAAAGGGAAATCATATTTAACAAATTTATTATAGTTTTTTGAGGATGTAACTAGACGGGTAGATAAAGGGGAACCAATGGATGTAGTATATTTGGATTTCCAAAAGGCATTCGATACGGTGCCACATAAAAGTTTGCTTTGCAAGATAAGGGCTTATGGGGTTAGGGGTAGTATATTAGCATAGGTAGAGGATTGGTTAATGGACAGAAAATAGAGAGTAGGGATAAACGGGTCATTTTCCAGTTGGCAGGCTGTAACTAGTGGGGTGCCGCAAGGATCAGTACTTGGAACTCAGCTATTTACAATCTATATTAATGACTTAGATGAAGAAATCGAGTGCAATATAGCCAAATTTGCTGATGATACAAAGTTAGGTGGGAAAGTAAGCTGTGAGGAGGACACAATGAGCCTGTAAAGGGATATAGAGAGGTTAAGTGTGTGGGCAATAAGGTGGCAGATGAAGAATAATGTGGGGAAATGTGAGGTTATTCACTTTGGTAGGAAGAATAGAAAAACAGAATATTTTTTAAATGGTGAGAAACTATTAAATGTTGGTGTTCAGAGAGATTTAGGTTTCCTCGTACAGAAAACACAGGAAGTTAGCATGCAGGTACAGCAAGCAATTAAGAAGGCAAATGGCATGTTGGCCTTTATTGCAAGGGGGTTGGAGTACAAGAGTAAGGAAGTCTTACTACAATTGTACAGGACTTTGGTGAGACCACACCTGGAGTACTGTGCCCAGTTTTGGTCTCCTTATCTGAGAAAGGACATATATGCCTTAGAGGCGGTGCAACGAAGGCTCACTAGATTGATCCCTGGGATGAGAGGGCTGTCCTATGATGAGAGATTGTGTAGAATGGGCCTGTACTCTCTGGAGTTTAGAAGAATGAGAGGTGATCTCATTGAAATATATAAGATTCTGAGGGGGATTGACAGGGTAGATGCTGAGAGGTTGTTTCCTCTGGCAGGAGTGTCTAGAACTAGGGGGCATAGTCTCAGGATAAGGGGTCGGCCATTTAAGACTTAGATGAGGAGGAATTTCTTCACTCAGAGGGTTGTGAATCTTCAGCATTCTCTACCTGAAAGGGCTGTGGATGCTCAGTTGTTGAGTATATTCAAGGCTGAGATAGATAGATTTCTGGACTCGAGGGGAATCAAGGAATATGGGGATGGAGGGAAAGTGGAGTTGAGGTCGAAGATCAGCCATGATCTTACTGAATTGCGGAGCAGGCTCGAAGGACCGTAAGGCCTACTCCTGTTCCTAGTTCTTATGTTCTTATATTCTTATGAAAGTCCTTGGGGCTGACTTTCTAGTTATATGTGCCAGCATACACCAACCAGTGACCTCTGCTCCTGACACAATCAGGCTACGCAGGGTCAGAGGGAGGTCACCTTATTTAAATATTGCCAACAGGCATCCATAAAACTGCCTCAGGCTAGATCAGCTAATTAACAAAACATTTCTAGGAGCAAACCTGGGCCAATCTTGTCTGTACTAACCCCCTACTATCAAAGTATTCTGTGGAATATGAATATCCATACCATGAATCTTAGGTGTCCACCTGACCGGGAAGGTCAGTACTTGCGGTGGAGTCTGGCCACTCCTGACAGGCACCGAGCTCCCCAAATAGTGACTTCTGCAAAACCCCATTAGAAGGGGCTGTGAAATACAAAAATACTCTCACCTTTTCTTCAGGGGTCAAGCCCATGACCTCGGACTAGATTCCCAGGTAGGCCCACTTGTGTCCCTCCAACAGCTGAAGTATTTCTTCATTCGCCCACTGTAACAGTCACCACTCTTCTGCCAAGACACAGCCCAGCCTGGATACTCCCTTCCTCCCAGCCATACCTCCTCTGATGCAGGTGACCCTGTTTGGGCACTAACTAAGGTTCTGCCCAAAACTAAGCTCCCACAGAAACTGGCGAAGAAGACCAAGGCCTGGAATATCTGGTCCCAGCCTTACTCCTGGCCCTTCCACCACAGGAATTATGACAGGACAGCACCGGAAGGCCCATGGAAATTTAGGGCCAATATAAAAAGCTTTCAACGTAATCTAACCTGCTAGAGATAATTCTGCATGAACACTAGAGTAAACATAAAATATTGTCTTTATTTATTGAATCAAATTTGACTTGAAAAGGTAGATAAAAGTATTTTGAGGTAAAATCTTCACAGAGCATCAGACATGGAAGGGGTAGAGTCCATGGTAGGGTAGATTGAATACAGTCTGTGAAAGGAGCAGACTTGATGGACTGAATGATCATTTCTCATTCCAGGCATCTTTCTCATGTTCTTATTTAATTTATAAAGAAAGATATATAATTTTCCAATTATTTACCTTGTCATTTATACCTAGATCTTATATAACACCAATAAATTGTACTTTTTTTAATACATTTCACTCTTACAAAGTAATATTTTCTGAGTGGTCTCTGATGGGGACCAACCCATAATATCCCCCCACAAACAATTCCTACTTTATTAGTGGGTTGACTGTTACGTATTAAAAAATATCCTGCAAAGTATTGATCTTTATTCCCAATGTACCATTGTCTGCTCTGCACACTTAGCCTGATACTAAGGCTATTTTTGATTTCAGTTCCCAAGCACAGTAAAAGAACAAGAGAATCCTTATCCTATAATAGTAGGCAAGATCATCCAGCAATTGTTTGACAGGTGTCTCATCTTCAAGAAAAATATTTGGTAAACCCTTTTACAAATCTGATGGAATAAGAATGACAAATCAAAATGCATCATCGAATCACTGGCACACGATGTTATATCATAATAAAAGTGTCCCATCATCCTTCATGTTCTTCCTCTTGAAGCTAAAACAAAAGTTTGCCAAATAAATTTTGATGGAGACGTTGGCTCTGTACATTTGCAGCACTGTTGGATTGTTGTGAGATGTGTCAATAATGCATTTATTATTTAAATTGTTTTGCAGGATAGTTGAATTCAGCTGAATTAGATAGACCTGTAACAATGGAATAGTTGCCACTTGTGGTGGCTTCATAATCAAAATAATAATGGATTACATGTAGAAACATAAAATTGAATTGAAATAGAAATAAAGAAACATTTTTATAAGTAAAATCATTTTATTTTACAGGTGTAACTGTGCAGGCTCTTTCTACTGTTCCTGTTATGTTCAATTACTGGGTAAGTTTGTGTACCCGAAGGAAATATGTGAGTACAGCAGTTCCGGTTACAGAGATTAATATCTATTTGTCTTCTGTTCCTGCAAAGGAAAGTACCTCATAACAAATTGGACTTATTTCCTGCTTGGCAGTGTTCACGGTAGGGATTTCTCTGAATGTTATCCCTTGCCAAACCAATACTTCTGACAGTAATAAAAATTAAAATGTTGAAACCATAAAGTATCATGTCATATATAAAGGGAAGGCCTGTTTGGAACTCTATGTAAAAAATAACAAGAAATGCATACTGTAGAAAATTAAATGTGATGCAAGGCATGTTATAATCAAGTCTTCAGGGTCTCTAATACAGTTATGATAAATTATATTGTATGATATAGAATAAATTCACTGATCCTCCACTCCCAGCAGGGAAGCCACACTTAAAAGTAGCATGAGTCGGAGAAAGTGCTACAACACTGTAGTGCTGATATGTCGTGGTATCACAGCAAAAAAAGTCTCTCTCTGCTTCCTCACCTTTTTGTTGATACTCTCCATTTTTCTTTGTCTATCTTGTTTATTGCTCTCCACCTTCATTTCTGTTCTCTCTTATTTTCCTTTGTCACTTTTATTTCTCACTTTCTTCATTCATTTCTGTTTCTCTCTTCTCCTTCACTTCTGTCTATTTGCTCTCCTTCTTCCCTTCGATGTTTCTCTTTGCCCTCAACTTTTGTTTCTTACTGCGTACCTCATTTTTATCTCTCTCTTCTCTATTTTTGTTTCTCACCTCCCTCGCTTTGGTCTCTGTCTCTTAATTCACTTTAAGAAAGAACTTGCAGTTACATAGTGCCTTTCATGACCTCAGTATGTAACAAGCCCAACAAGGGAGGGGCGGTTCCGGACTTAGCTTTAGGGAATGAAGCTGGGCAGGTAGAAGGCGTATCAGTGGGGGAGCATTTTGGTGCTAGTGACCATAATGCAATTAGATTTAAGGTAGTTATGGAAAAGGACAAGGATAGACCAGGAATAAAAATTCTAAATTGGAGAAAAGCAAATTTTGCTAAGCTCAGATGGGATTTAGCCATAGTGGACTGGAAACAGCTACTTGAAGGTAAATCAGTGTCAGAGCAGTGGGAGGCATTCAAGGAGGAGATCCGGAGGGTTCAGACCAAATATGTGCCCTTAAAGAAAAAAGGTGTGACTAACAAACCTAGAACCCCCTGGATGTCTAGAGACATACAGGGTTGGATAAAGAAAAAAAGGGAGGCATATGACAGGTACCGAGGGCTAAATACTGCAGAATCTTTAGAGGAGTACAGAAAGTGCATGGGTGCAATTAAAAAGGATATTAGGAAAGCAAAGAGAGAGCATGAAAAATTCTTGGCAAGTAAAATCAAGGAAAACCCAAAGATGTTTTATAAATATATTAAGAGTAAGAGGATAACTAAAGAAAGGGTAGGGTCTATTAGAGAGCATGCGGGTAATTTGTGTGTAGAGGCGGGAGACGTCAGCAGGGTTCTTAATGAATACTTTGCGCCTGTTTTCACAAAGGAGAGGGGCAAAGCAGACATTGCTATCAGGGAGGAGGAGTGTGAAATATTAGATGAAATAAACATAGTGAGAGAGGAAGTATTACGGGGTTTAGCAGCTTTAAAAGTAGATAAATCCCCAGGCCCGGATGAAATGTATCCCAGGCTGTTAAGCGAAGCAATAGAGGATATAGCAGAGGCCCTGACCATCATTTTCCAATCCTCCCTGGCTTCAGGTGTGATGCCAGAGGACTGAAGGACTGCTAATGTGGTACCCTTGTTTAAAAAGGGAGAAAAGGATAGACTGAGTAATTACAGGCCAGTCAGCCTAACCTTGGTGGTGGGAAAATTATTGGAAAGAATTCTGAAGGACAAAATAAATCTTCATTTAGAAAGACACAGATTAATCAAGGATAGTCAGCACAGATTTGTTAAGGGAAGGTCGTGTCTGACAAACTTGATTGAATTTTTTGAGGAGTTAACAAGGAGGGTAGATGAGGGTAGTACATTTGATGCAGTGTATATTGGCTTTAGCAAGGCTTTTGATAAGGTTCCACATGGCAGACTGGTTACGAAGTTAAAAGCCCATGGGATCCAGGGCAAAGTGTTAAGTTGGATTTAAAACTGGCTCGGAGGTAGAAAGCAGAGGCTAATGGTTGATGGGTGTTTTTGTGTACTGGAAGGCTGTTTCCAGTGGAGTTCCGCAGGGCTCAGTACTAGGTCCCTTGCTTTTTGTGGTATATATCAATGATCTAGACTTGAATAGACTTGGGCGGCATGGTGGCATAGTGGTTAGCACTGTTGCCTCACAGCGCCAGGGACCCGGGTTCAAATCCGGCCTCGGGTGACTGTCTGTGTGGAGTTTGCACATTCTCCCCGTGTTTGTGTGGGTTTCCTCCGGGTGCTCCGGTTTCCTCCCACAGTCCAAAGATGTGTGGGTTAGGTTGATTGGCCATGATAAAAATTGGCCCTTAGTGTTAGGGGGATTAAATACGTGGGGTTACGGGGATAGGGCTTGGGTGGGATGGCTGTCGGTGTAGAGGCTGGGTGCTAGGGTTTGGATGATCAGCCATGATCTCGTTGAATGGTGGAGCAGGCTCGAAGGGCCAAATGGCCTACTCCTGCTCCTATCTTCTATGTTTCTATGAATATAGGGGGTATGATTAAGAAGTTTGCAGATGATACTAAAATCAGCTGTGTGGTTGATACTGAAGAAGGAAGCTTTAGACTGCAGGAAGATATCAATAAATTGGTCAGCTGGGCAGAACAGTGGCAAATGGAATTCAATCCGGAGAAGTGTGAGGTAATGCATTTGGGGAGGGCTAATAAGGAAAGGGAATACACATTAAATGGTAGGACACTGAGTAGTGTAGAGGAACAAAGGGACCTTGGAGTGCATGTCCACAGATCCCTGAAGGTAGCAGGCCAAGTAGATAAGGTGGTTAAGAAGGCATACGGAATGCTTGCCTTTATTAGCCATGGCATAGAATGCAAGAGATGGGGGGTTATGCTTCAACTGTATAAAACACTAGTTAGGCCTCAGCTAGAGTACTGCGTGCAGTTCTGGTCACCACATTGCAGTAGAGAGGGTACAGAGGAGATTTACAAGGATGTTGCCAGGAGTAGAGAATCTTAGCTATGAGGAAAGACTGGATAGGCTGGGTTTGTTTTCCTTGGAACAGAGGAGGCTGAGGGGAGACCTTATTGAGGTGTATAAAATTATGAGGGGCCTAGATAAAGTGGATAGAAAGGACCTATTTCCCTTATTTAAAGTAATTGGTGGAAGGTTTAGAGGAGATTTGAGGGGAAATTTCTTCACCCAGAGGGTTGTGGGGGTCTGGAACTCACTGCCTGAAAGGGTGGTAGAGGCAGGAACCCTAACCACATTTAAAAAGTACTTGGATGTGCACTTGGGATGCTGTAACCTGCAAGGCTACGGACCAAGAGCTGGGAAGTGGGATTAGGCTGGATAGCTCTTTGTTGGCCGGCACGGACGCGATGGGCCGAAATGGCCTCCTTCCGTGCTGTAACCTTCTATGATTCTCTGATTCTAGAATGTCCTAAAGCAATTCACAGCCAATGAAGTGTAGTCCATGTTGTAATGTAGGGAAACTTTGGTCTTTAGCGCCTTCCTGTGGTCTCTGTTCCTACTCACTTTGTTCTGTCTCTCTATCATCACTTGTTTCTCAGTCTCCTAATTCACTTTTATCCATTTCTCCCTCACTGTTCTCTTTCTCTGCACTTTTCTCCTTTTGCTGCTTCAATAGTTTTTCTTTCATGCTGCAGCAGGGGGAAGATGAGGGAGCCAAAAGGGTCTCTGAATCAGATAAGAAAGCAGGGCGTTAAAATAGAGAGGGAACGGGATGGTTCCAATAAAGCACTAGAAAGGAATGATTCAAACAAAAAGCAGACTGTAAAAAAAAAAGCACCAGAGAGACAGACTTCAAACAAAAAGCACCACAAGAAAGAAGCATGATAGAGTCCAGCCAGTTGGACAGGACTGTCCTGACAACAACAACAACAAAAGCAGTGACTTGAATGTATATAGTGCCTTTAATGTAGTAAAATGTTCCAAGGCACTTCACAGGAGCGTTTATCAAACACAATTTGACACAGAGCCACATAAGGAGATATTAGGACAGGTGACAAAAAGCTTGGTCAAAGAGGTAGGTTTTAAGGAGTGTCTTAAAGGAGGAGAGAGTGATAGAGAAGCGGAGAGGTTTAGGGAGAGAATTTCAGAGATTAGGGCCTAGGTAGCTGAAGGCACAGCCGCCAAAGGTGGAGCAATTAAAATTGGGGATGCGCGAAAGGCCAGAATTGGAGGAGCACAGAAATCACGGAGGGTTGTAGGGTTGGAGGAGGTTACATAGGGAGGGGTGAGCCCATGGACTGACTTGAAAACAAGGATGAGATTTTTAAAATCGAGGCATTTCTGAATCGGGAGCCAATGTAGGTCAGTGAGCACAAGGGGTGATGGGTGAACAGGACTTAGTGCGAGTTAGGATACGGGTAGCAGAGTTTTGCATTACCTCAAGTTGACGGAGAATGCAAGGTAGGAGGTGTAGTGTATGTACCCGTCTATCTTTAAGGGAACTATTGAATGTAACCGTTCACCTTTAAGGGAACTACTTTAGGTGTGGCACTATTTGTTTGGCTTCTGTATACTGTAATACCGATAGTGACCACACCAGTATATAAGTGTTGTGCCAGGAGTTATTGGGCAGATTCGCCCGGACCTTCGAATAGTAAAGACCTGTTTTGTTTGTTACTTCTGAAGTCTGTGTATTTATTAACTGCACAACCCACAGACTTTACAGTGGCGACGAGTCCGATCGTACCCTGCGGCAAGATTACCAAAGCAAGAAGAGCGTCGAAGAGAGGCAACCGCCCTCGTCGTGCTGCTGGAAGAAAACACGAGGCTGCAGCAGGAGAAAGGTGGAAGACTTTAGCAACAAAAGCTTCCATTAGCAACAGGCACTGACTACCCTTCTACCACGGTGCGGAGTGAGCCGATCAGCAGGGAACAAGGCGGCCGAAGAGACTGTGAGTAGGGGAAGGTGTAGAAGTATCCGGAGGATAAGGGCAGAGCACTCGACCTCGGTCGAGGGGGAGCTGTGCCGGCCAAAAGTCGGGTCCAACGGCGTCGGGTGACAACCGGACCGCGATCGGCGGGAAAAATCCGGGCAGCGACCGCAGCCACGAAGCGCTGAGCCTGCGAGTAGGCGCGGGAAGAGAAACCCAGCCGCAGCCGGGGAGGGAAACACCGGTCTGCGAGAGGGCTGGGGAGGTGAACGGGAACCGTGCGGGTGAGAGCCGGGTGCGGAGAGAGAGACTGCGAGGAGCCAGTCCAGCGGCTGAGCTGTTCTCCACCAACGGGGTACTCAGAGCCGGCAAAACCGAACGTGCGGGAGTGGGTGAGAGACACAGCCGAAAACGGGGTGAGAGACTGCGCGAGAGCCAGTCCAGCGGCTGAACTGTTCTCCACCAACGGGGTACCCAGGGCCGGTAGCACCGAACGTGCGGGTGAGAGAGCGACAGAGCCGGGTACGGAGAGAGAGACTGTGCGAGAGCCAGTCCAGCGGCTGAACTGTCCTCCGTTAACGGGGTGTACCCAGCGCCGGTTGGGCCGTGCGGGCGGGAGGAAAAGACATAGCCGAGTAAGGGGAGCTGTGCGGAAGCCAGCCAGCGGCTGAACCTGTCCGCTGTGGGGGAAGCGTACCCCTTCCACCGGGAAGAAACGCGGGAAGCCGCCATTAGGCGGAGAAGACGCCAGAAACGGGGAACCGCCATTGAAGTGGGCGGGGCGAGAAAGGAAGAGCGGGAAACCGCCATTTTCGCGGGAAAACCGCCATCTTGATTGACATACCGCCATTGAAGTGGGCGGGGAGAGAAGGAAAGAGCGGGAAACCGCCGATTTCGCGGGAAAACCGCCATCTTAGAAACAAACAAATAAATAAGAATACTTAAAGAAATACTGGTGCTGCTCCCAAGGGAAGAAAAATGCCTAAGCGAGGGAATATTAACGACTTTAATTCGGAAATAGAAGACTGGGCCACGTACGTGGAATGCATAGAGATCTATTGCGAAGCCAACAAAATAGAGGAAGACGACAAGGCGATAACATTGCTAAACTCGATGGGGGCAAAAACATACGGGCTCTTGAAGCATCTAATAGCACCAAATAAACCAGCGGATCAGACCTTCGAAGAGATTGTGGCTGTGCTGAAGGACCATTTGAACCCCACACCGCTGATGCTGGCTGAACGATTCAAATTCTACGCAAGAACGCAGAAGAAAGACGAAAGCAATGCGGAATACTTGGTCGAACTGCGTAGGCTAGCGAAATACTGCCAGTTCGGAGGGAATCTGACAGAAGCGCTGCGGGACAAGTTCGTATGCGGATTGTCCAAAGAAGGGACGCAGAAGCGACTACTGGAAGAGAACGACCTCACACTGGACAGGGCTGTCCTTATAGCTGCATCGCACGAAGCCGCAACGAAAGGAACGGCGGAAATGCAACTAAAGGCGGCAGCACTTGGGGTGGACCAAATTACTTCAAGCACAACAAAATGCTACCGTTGTGGGAAGACCACGCATAACCAGAATCAATGCTGGTTTAAGAACCAAGAGTCTAGGAAATGTGGCAAACTGGGTCACATCGCGAAGGTATGCCGGTCCGGGAAAAAGACCAATAATCAAAGGAAGCCACCACAAGAAAAGTACAACAAGGTACACAAGGTGGCTGAGAAGAGTTCAGACGAACAGAATTCAGACTCAGACCCAAACAACCAGGAGCTGGGTAGGCTGAGAATCCACAATGTGGGTAAAGAAACGGATCTACAGGCCATCTGGGTCATACTAAAAATAGCTGGAGTCCAAGTAAGAATGGAGCTGGACACTGGATCAGCTCTATCAGTCATCAACCGAAGGGACTACCACCGGCTATTCTCTCACATACCTTTAAGAAATACCAAGTTCGTATTACAGGCATACACGGGGCATAACGTATACCCCGTGGGGAAAATAAGAGTCAAGGTGAGAGATAGGGGTAAAGAACACCCAAGAATGAACTTGTACGTATTACCTGAGGGAGGACCACCACTTCTAGGACGGGAGTGGATTAAGAAAATAGACATGGAATGGCATTACCTAAAAGCCATAATGAGGGAGGACTCGGTGCAAGCTATTAGCTCAGATTCTGAAATGGATGATGATAAGACCAAGTCGAATATGGAAGACAAGGCTAAAAGGGACTTGCCGACGATGGGAAAGAAAATGAAGACATGCAGAAGGACTTATGGTACCAAGAAGAATAAAGCTGCAGAGCAGAACTCCAGGTTGACAGAGAATTCTGAGCCTGTTCAAGCAAAGGATTCATCCATGACGGAAGAACACCGAGCTCGGACGCAAACTTATGTCAAAGCATGACAACAATTAGAACAGTTGAGTGACCGTCTCGTACAAGAGATGAAAAATATGGAAAGGTTCTGGGACACCGAATGGGAGAACCTGGAAAGACTACAGAGACAGCTAGCTCATGCAGAGAGCGACCATAGAGCCATCGTGGTCAAATACCAATCACATTCCCCTGATGCTGTTCAGGAACTAGAATATTTACAGAATGAACCAAAGGAAGAGGAATCTTCAGGGAGCCAGGATTTTATTCCAGTTCTTCTCTACGACTCCTTACAAGCAGAGTGTGAGAAGTTGAAAGAACAGTATGAACAGGCCCAGGCTACAATTCTGGAGGGGGTTAACTCGGCAGCCTCCGAAAAGCTAGTTTCAGTAGAAGCATATGAACAACTAAAGGTTGAACATGAGCAAGAAGTCCAAAGGCTGCAGGAAATTCTTGATGAGCTCAAGGCCAAGACAGACTCATCGGTAGGAGATCCATCCATAGATGAGAAATTAGAGGTGAAAATCATGGCAGAGCATGAAAGACAGGATGTCCAAGAACTTATAAAAACATTGAAGGACACCCAAGACAAATATGAGGCGGCAATGACCGAGGTTCAACAACTTGAAGAACAGATTCAACTGGAAATCCTTTCAGTGGAAGAACAGGACACTGTAAGAATGGTCCCTGAACATGAACTAGAGAGCATCAGGGCGCAACTTTTCCGAGCGCTGAAAGCCAAAGTTCAAGAGGAACGTAAGGTGGAAGTATTGGAGAAAGAGGTGGAGGAAATGGAGAAGACTCTGATCCACCGTGTTCCCAGGGAAGAGTTAACGGTCAGCCAACTCCTTCATATGCTGAAGGACAAGACTCTGCAAGGGGAACAATCTGAACACGAGCTTCAATCTTCAGGGGGAACAAGTTCGGAGCTCTCAAAAGTCACGGAGATAGCTGAGGTGGCAACACAAATTTTACAAGGATGCCAAAAGTACGTTGAATCACGTCAAGGTGAACAGAAGAATGTGGAAACCGTTACTTCAGTAGAAGGGTTAAATAGCCTGATAACGCAATTACCGATGGAAAGGAAGGTATTGAACTCACAAATGAGGTCCGTCGTGAAGGAATGGCAGATAACCCAGGAAGAGCGGGATGAATATGAATGCATGAAGAAGGCTTTTCAAGAAAGATGTTTAGGGAAGGAACCACCGTCAGCTAACGTCCAGACGGGTGAGGAGGAAGAAGAAGTCTCTCTCGCTGGCCTAACTCAGGACGAACCCGAATATTACCATGACCTGTTGAGTGACACTGAATATTACAAGGATGTGGTCTGCCCAGCTTGTGATGAGAACTCTCAAAGTGCTGAAATCCGGAGGAAGCACTTAAGGTCTAAGGAACATAGAGAGTTGGTGGCGCTACAGCTGGCAGCCGAGAAAGGAGCTCCGAGAGTTTCAAAAAGGCAGAAAAGAAAAAGAAGAAGCAGAAGATAATAACTGTCTAAAATATTAGCACTTCTACCATTCCAGGCGGGACATTACGAAAGGAGCTAAATTAGTTGAAAAACTGGAAAACATCAAGACAGCCAGTTGGTTGTAAAAGTCCGCACTGCTGGTTCAACAGGACGAAGGTTCAAGCTGTTACGTCAAGAAAAAGGCTATGGAGGAGTCACGCTAGCCAGGTAATCCGGCTACACCAAAGAAATGTTGTTCGGAACGAGTCAAGATCAGAGACTGAATCTATGAACTGTTTCCGCAGAGACTGAACCTGTGAACTGTTTCCACCGAGATTATATTTGTAAATTGTTTTATATGACATTGACTCCACCGAGATTATATCTGTAATTTGTTTTATAGGAAGTTGAAGATATGTATGTTTAACGGGGACTCTGTAAGTAATAAGCTAAAAAGGGAGGATTGTAGTGTATGTACCCGTCTATCTTTAAGGGAACTATTGAATGTAACCGTTCACCTTTAAGGGAACTACTTTAGGTGTGGCACTATTTGTTTGGCTTCTGTATACTGTAATACCGATAGTGACCACACCAGTATATAAGTGTTGTGCCAGGAGTTATTGGGCAGATTCGCCCGGACCTTCGAATAGTAAAGACCTGTTTTGTTTGTTACTTCTGAAGTCTGTGTATTTATTAACTGCACAACCCACAGACTTTACAGGAGGCTAGCCAGGAGAGCATTGGAATAGTTGAGTCTATAGGTAACAAAGGCATGGATGAGGTTTTCAGCAGCAGATAAGCTGAGGCAGGTGCGATTGTATAGGACAATGGAGCAACCCACTACCTGACCAACCCAGGCAGTGGGTTGCTCCAGTGTCCTGTTCGATCATTACCGATTAGAATCAGTGCTCATTTAATACATAGAATTTACAGCACAGAAACAGGCCATTTGGCCCAACATGTCTATGCCGGCATTTATGCCTCCTCCCACCGTACTTCATCTCACCCTATCAAAATAATCTTCTATTCCTTCCTCCCTCATGTACTTAACTAGCTTCCCCTTAAATGCATCTGTGCTATTCACCTCAACCACTCCATGTGGTAGCGAGTTCCACATTCTCACCACTCTCTGAGTAAAGAAGTTTCTATTACGTCCGTGAATGATTGAGACACGGACAGCAGGAGTTGAACAAAACAAGTCTTTACTGCTGGAAGTCAATAGTGAAACTGAAACAACAAAGGCTCACTAGCGCCTTTTATACAGGGGTGGTCACTGCCGGTACTGCAGTCTGAGACCAGTTATTCTCTTAAAGGTACATACACAACAATTCCTCCCCTTTTAGATAAACAGTACATAACATTCATTTAACAACTAAATGATAACTAATTACAATCACCATTACGGTTGCTAGATACATTGGTTAAGTTTAAGCAATTATAAGTTCAGTCTTTGAGGAGGCTTCCTGATTCTGTCTGGATAATGCCTCTTTGGGGTATCAGGTTCTTCTGGCAATGTTGAGTCGGGATCAATGTCGTTGTTTGGTTCATCTGCTTCCAATATTACCGGTTCTGCGGTAGCTGCAATTGGTACGTCGATTTCATTACCAGGTGTATCAGATCGTGGTGTGGAGTTGACGTTTTCCAGTGACTCTAGAATCTGGTCAGCATGGCATCTTACAATGCTCTCTCCAACGTCCACGGTATACATGAGAGGTCCTTGCCGTGTACAAATTGTTCCTGGCTGCCATTTCTCAGTGCGGTAGTCCTGGGCCAAAACTGGTTGACCTATCTTAAAACTCCTGGTCGGCCTTTCATTCATATTCTGAAACTGCCTGTTCTCCACATCTCTTCGGATGTTTGGCTTAACCAAATCCAAGCGGCATCGTAGTCTTCGATTGAAGAACATCATGGCTGGAGTTTGGTTGGTAACCGCATGTGTCGCATTCCGGTAGGCAAACAAGAAGTTGTCCACCTTGTGTTGTAGGGGTATATCTTCATTACACATTGCCTTGATAGCCTTCTTGAATGTTTGGACAAACCTCTCGGCCAATCCATTAGTGGCTGGATGATATGGGGCAGATGTGTAATGCTTAACACCATTGTTCTTTAAGAACCTCCGGAACTCTTCAGACACAAACTGTGGTCCATTGTCAGAGCAAATCTGTTCAGGCAGCCCATTCCTGGCGAATATGGTTCGTAAAACTGTGATAGTTTTTTCCGTGGTGGTTGAGGACATTTTTATTACCTCTGGCCACTTTGAATGTGCATCCACCGCAATTAAAAACATCGAGTCCATGAAGGGACCAGCAAAATCAATGTGCACCCTTTGCCATGGAGATGAGGGCCACTCCCATGGATGCAGAGGAGCTTGTGGTGGGGCGTTTTGGACCTTCTGGCATCCTGCACAGCTCTTGGTCACCTCTTCGATTTCTCTATCGATTCCCGGCCACCACACAAACGCTCTGGCTAAGTTCTTCATTTTTACCCCACCCAGATGACCCTCATGAAGCTCATTGAGCACTCTATCCGTCAACTTAGGTGGAATTACTACTCTGGATCCACACATCAAGGTTCCTCTGCACACTGACAGCTGTTCTCTTCTCGGCGAGAATGCTGGCAGCAGTGGTTCGCCATGTGCTGGCCATCCCTTCACCATTAAATCATAGACCCGTGATAGTGTCGGGTCATTACGTGTTTCCTTTTCTATGTTTGCATTCGTCACAGGGAGACATTTGACTATGGTCGAGTGGAATAACTCCATTGGATCCACTGCAAGGTCTTCTTCTTCCACCGTCGGCAACGGTAGGCGTGACAATCCATCAGCATTTCCATGCTGTTTAGTTCCTTTGTACTCGATGTCATATTGGTGTGCCCCTAGGAAAAGGGACCATCTCTGCAGCCGTTGTGCTGTCATTATCGGTACACCCTTCTGAGGGTTGAAAATGGAGACAAGAGGTTGATGATCGGTTAGTAGAGTAAATTTTTGACCGTGCAGGTAGTGATTGAACTTCTTGACCCCCCACACTAGGCTGAGGGCCTCTCTGTCAATCTGGGCGTAGTTACGCTCGGCAGAAGTTAACGAGCATGACGCAAAAGCTATCGGCCTCTCTAAACCATCAAGGAATTTATGTGACAGTACCGCCCCAATGCCATAGGGAGACGCATCACACGCCAGTCTGATCGGCAGTGCTGGGTTGTAGTGAGCCAATACTTCCCTTGAAGTGATTAAGTCCTTACTCTTCTGGAAAGCCCGCTTACAATCATTGCTCCATTCCCATGCTACTCCCGTTCGTAGCAGGGCGTTCAGTGGGTGCAGAATTGTCGACAAATTCGGCAAAAACTTATGGTAGTAATTCACCAATCCGAGGAATGACCTCAGTTGCGACACATTTTCAGGCGCTGGGGCCTTAACAACCGCTTCAATTTTGTCAGGGGACTTATGTAACCCCTCTTCATCAATCACGTGGCCACAATACGATATCTGTTTCTTAAAAAACTCGCACTTGGGGCGGTTGGCTCGCAGCCCATGTTCCCGTAGTCTAGTGAGCACCTGTTCTAGGTTGTTAAGGTGTTCCCTGTCATCTTCACCTGTCACAAGGATGTCGTCCAAGTAACACTGAGTCCCCGGAATCCCTTGCAGGACTTGTTCCATCGCTCTTTGCCATATCGCCGGAGCCGATGCTACTCCGAATACCAATCGATGATACTGGTAAAGACCTTTGTGAGTGTTTATCGTGAGGTACTTCCTAGAGGACTCTTCAACCTTCATCTGCAAATATGCTTGTGCTAGGTCAATTTTTGTAAAACGCTTCCCTCCAGACAGTGAGGCGAAGATGTCTTCTATCCTTGGAAGAGGATATTGTACTGTGTGAAGGACTGGGTTCACCGTCACCTTGAAATTCCCACAGATGCAAATCTTCCTTGGCTCCCCGGACTTATTACTTAACGTTTTCTTCATGACAGGAATGATGGGTGTCGCCCACTCGCTCCAGTCGACCTTAGACAACACGCCTGCCTTCTCCAGATTCTCCAGCTCTGCCTCGACGGCTGGGCGAATTGCATATGGTACCGGTCTTGCTTTGAAAAACTTGGGAACTGCATTCTCTTCTATTTTTATCGAGGCGGTTACGCCTTTAAGCGTGCCCAGTTCTTGTTGAAATACCTCTTTGGCGTTAGCTAAGATTGTTGACAATCGTCCAGGAGTGACGTCTTCATCTTTTTTACCGTCCACCGTCATTGCATGAATGGAGTGCCAATCTAAGTTTATCTTCCTGATCCATTCCCGTCCCAATAACGGTGGTCCACCATTTGGCAGTATGTAGAGATACAATTTCCGTATTTTCTTGCCATTGTATTCGACAGGCACCCTTATTTTTCCTCTGGGGTATACTTTTTGCCCCGTATACGTCGTCAAGACGATGGATGTCTCACTCAAGGGTATGTGTGAAAATAGCCGCTCGTAGTCTCGTCGATTCATGACGGTTAGCGCTGATCCTGTATCCAATTCCATTTTAACTTGGGACCCTGCTATCGTGAGGGTGACCCAAATGGTTCAGTGATCCTCTTTTGCGATTACATTGTGAAGTTTGAGACAGCTTAGTCTCCTGTTCCCGGATTCACTATCGCTCATCTGGTCTTTGGAACTACTGTCCGTCATCTTTTGTACTTTCTTGTACGGTTCCTTAGTAGCCTTTTTGTTGTCGCTGGTCTTCTTCCCAGACCTGCAAACTCGTGCAATGTGTCCCATCTTCCCGCATTGCCTGCATATTTTGTCTTTGGACCAGCAGTCCTTCTGGTCATGGTTAGTTCTGCCGCAGCGATAACATTTTGCAAATCCCCGTGTCATTTCGTGTGTGCCGTATTCCTGTGGTTTTTGTTGAATTTCTGCAGCTCCCCTGGCTGCTGCTTCATACGATACTGCCACGCTGAAAGCCTTATCTAGCGTCAGCTCTTTCTCTGAGAGTAACTTCTTCTGTGTTCCTTCACTCAGGAGTCCACAGACAAATTTGTCCCGTAGGGTATCTGCCAGTCCTGCTCTGAACTGGCAGTGCTTTGATAGCTTGCGCAGTTCCGTCAGGTACTCAGCATTGCTCTCATCTTTATGCTGAGTTCTCCTGTGGAATTTAAATCTTTCTGCTATCAACAGCGGTGCAGGGTTTAGGTGTTCCTGTAGGACAGCAACAATTTCGTTAAAACTCTTCGCCTTCGGTTTGGCTGAAGTAATCAAGTCCCGCAATAGGCCGTACGTTCTAGCGCCCATTACATTTAGCAATATCGATGCCTTTTTCTCCTCAGCTATTTCGTTTGCCTCGAAATATACCTCGACTCTTTCCACATACGTGGTCCAGTCCTCTATTGTATTAGCAAAAGCAGTGATCCAGCCAGTCTTCGGCATCTTGCAAATCTAAAATGGCACCTCCCGCGCTTTGCCTTCTTCCCCGATTTAACAAAATGGCGCCTCCCGCGCTTTGCCTTCTTCCCCGCTGTTGTTAGCGCTGCTTTCCGCAGTTCCCGTTGCAACCTGCAGCTCCTCGTGGTTTCTTGCGCATTTAATATTTCTTTTTTTATTATTTTCCCGTCGTGGAACAACCCTGTGGGACTCTTGCCTCCCTCTTCGTGGGTCTATACGCAGCCCGGCTTCGTAGCACCGGCCGCGCCCTGTGTGCTCCACCCTCTCTCTCTCTCTTCTTCCCGACAACGCTGCTCGGCCCCGTTGCAAACCACCCGCTCGAGTTCGCGACCGCCGCAGCCCAGGAAGGATCAGTGCACTACCTGCCACCAGCCCGATTAGCTGAAGCACCATCGACAGGAACCAGGCCCCGCTTCCGACAGCCTCTCCAGCAATCTTCAACTCCGCAAACACAGGGGCGGATGCCTACGGTCGACGCCCGTCTCTACTGCCTCTTACTTTCTTTTCTTTCTGGCCTCGACCTCTGCTCACTTCGCTGTAGGAATGGATCCCAGGAGGTGGTGCAGACTGTAGGTAGGTTCGTATCTGCTCGTCGCCAATATTACGTCCGTGAATGATTGAGACACGGACAGCAGGAGTTGAACAAAACAAGTCTTTACTGCTGGAAGTCAATAGTGAAACTGAAACAACAAAGGCTCACTAGCGCCTTTTATACAGGGGTGGTCACTGCCGGTACTGCAGTCTGAGACCAGTTATTCTCTTAAAGGTACATACACAACAGTTTCTCCTGAATTCCTTGTGGATTTATTAGTGACTATCTTATATTTATGGCACCACAAGTGGAACTATCTTCTCAACATCTATCCTATCGAAACCCTTCATAATTTTAAAGACCTCTATCAGATCACCTCTCAATGTTCACTTTTCTAGAGAAAAAAGCTCCAGCCTGTTCTATATTAACAATTTGGAGGAAGGGACCGAGTGCAACATATCCTGTTGCGTCCGTGTATAATAAGACATAGACTACGGAGAATGGTACAACAGGTGTTTACTCAACGTGGCTCACACTGCAACTGATCTGTATAGATTATTACTCAGAGCTATATACAGGTGTGGTCACTGCCGGTACTGCAGTATACATGAGCTGTTAAACATAGTTCCCCCCTTAAAGGTATATACATTACAATTCCTCCCCTTTTAGATTAACAGTACCATAACACTCATTTAACAATTAAATATCAAACTAATTACAATTAACACTTTTAACATGCAACATTAGCTGAAAATAGTCTATTTATATATTCAGTCTTTGGGGAGGCTTCCTGATCCTTTCTGGATAGCGCCTTTCCCGACTGTCTTGCTCTTGGTGCGGAGGCGATTCTGGCCCCCTGTCGTCGATTGGTTCATCAGCTTCCGATGCTACTGTTTCTGGGGTAGATGCGACCTGTACGTCGGGTTCATCACCAGGTACGTATGGGCGAGGCATGGGGTTGACTTGTTCCTGTGACTCTAGGATCTGGTCAGCATGGCCTCTCATGATCCTCTCCCCAACGTCCACTGTGTACATTAGTGGGTCCTGCCGTGTGCATATCGTTCCTGGCTGCCATTTTTCTGTTCGGTAGTCGTGGGCCAAGACTGGTTGCCCTACATTGAAGCTCCTTGTTGGCTTCTCATGGATGTGCTGGAATTGCTTACTCTCAACATCTCTTCATACGTTTGGTCTGAGTAAATCCAGGTGAGATCTTAACCTTCGGTTAAAGAACATCATGGCTGGGGCCTGGTTGGTGACTGCATGTGTCGCATTCCGGTAGGCGAACAGGAAATTGTCCACCTTGTGCTGCAGCAGAATGTTGTCATTGTACATCGCCTTTATTACCTTCTTAAAGGTTTGTACGAACCTCTCAGCCAATCCATTTGTGGCTGGATGATACGGGGCGGATGTGTAATGCCTTACCCCATTCTTTTTCAAGAACCTCCGGAACTCTTCGGACATAAACTGTGGTCCGTTGTCGGAGCAAATCTGTTCTGGCAAGCCATTCCTGGCAAAAATGGTCCGTAGGACTGCAATAGTTTTCTCCGTGGTGGTGGAGGACATTTTGATGTCCTCAGGCCATTTCGAGTGCGCATCCACGGCTATTAAAAACATTGAGTCCATGAATGGACCAGCAAAATCAATATGCACCCATTGCCATGGAGATGAGGGCCACTCCCATGGGTGTAGAGGGGCCTGTGGTGGTGCATGTAATGATCAATAACATGTCATTCTATAGTCGACACTAGGTGGAGCCGTAGAGCTGTGTAGAGCTGTATATAAGACTGCACTACCCAGCTGTATATATATATATTAAGACTACATTACCCATGAGGCACTAGGCTACCCACAAGGCAACAGTCAAGATGGAAGCCTCTACAGATACTGTACCAGTCCACATGTGCTCAATAAAGTAACTAGCAAAAGCTAGCTGTGTTCATAATAAGAATGTCTATTTATTAATGAACATAAGATGGTACCAGGGTGGTGAAGATCTGCTGAAAATTGTGAAAAGCGACATGGAGAATTTGAAGCCACTAGAGTGTTTGAAACTCACAGGAAACATCGACTACAACTGGCAGACTTTTAAACAACAATTCGAACTCTACATTGCAGCCTTCAGATTCGGTACGAAGCCAGATGCAAGGAAGGTAGCGTTGCTGCTTACAGTTGCAGGCCCACAGGCGATAGAGGTATTTCGTACATTTGTATTTAATCCAGTGGAGAACAGAGAAAAATTAGAAGATGTGCTAAAAAAATTTGATGCACATTGCTCTCCCAAAAAGAATGAGACCTATGAAAGATACATCTTCTGTTCTCGGACACAGCAGCAAAATGAGACTTTTGATAGCTTTATAACTGATCTGAAACTGAAAGCACAGACATGTAATTTCTCTGAGCTCAAAGCATCCATGATTCGTGACCAGATTGTGTTTGGTATTCATGATAAAAAAGTCAGGGAACGTCTGTTGAGAGAAACCGAACTAAATTTGGAAAATGCGGTGAAAATATGCCAAGCCAGCGAGCTAGCTCGAAAGCACGTGAAGACTTTCAGTGAAATCAATAATGATGCGATTGTAACGAGTGATAATGCTGCTGTCGGTGTTGTGTCCTATAAGGGGAAGAAACATGGGCAGAACAGAAATGAAAAGCAATCGGAGGATGGAATTTTTAATTGTAAACGCTGTGGTTACAAACACCAGTTAAGACAACACCCAACGTTTGGAAAAATGTGCACAAAGTGTAATGGAAAGAATCACTTTGCCAAACAATGCTTTTCAAAAGTACAAACTAAGAAAGGGCAACGAGTTAATGTAATTGAGGACACTGATTTAAGTGAGACATTTTTTGTAGGAATGGTGTCATGTGACAATATCAAAAAGGATACAGAAAATGTGCAGCCCTCAGAAATGGACAATGCTGAACATAAAGTTAATGCAGTAAAAGAGGACAAATGGATGATCCCACTGCAGGTAAATGGAGCATTAGTTACCTTGAAACTAGACACTGGGGCAAAAGCAAACTTAATCAGTATGAGTGACATTAACAATATGAAAGAAAAGCCCAAAATACAGAAAAAGTCAGTACTACTGAAGGATTATAATGGACAGAAAATAGATAGCTTAGGTGTATGCAGACTTAAAGTGACAGTCAAAGACAAAGTGCATCATCTCATGTTTTCTGTTGTGGCTGAAAGGTTTGATTCACTACTGGGTGACAAAGCTTGTGAGGACTTAGAACTGGTCAAAAGAGTCTACCGTATAAACTGTGCCATAAGCAGACCAGATGACTCGGTGGATTCTGTAGTGAATAATTTCCAGGATGTGTTCAAAGGATTTGGAGTTCTACCATTCACTTACAAGATCCAGCTAAAGCAGAATGCTCAGCCAGTGGTACATGCTCCACGAAGAGTTCCAGCACCCCTGCGTGACCGGCTCAAGAATGAGCTGGACAGAATGACCACACTAGGAGTCATCAGGAAAGTCGAAGAGCCAACAGACTGGGTTAACTCCATGGTATGTGTAAAGAAAAAGAACAATGATCTAAGAATATGCATGGATCCAAAGGACTTAAATGCAAACATAAAACGTGAACACTACCAGATTCCCAAGCGAGAAGAAATCACCAGTGAAATGTCAGGTGCCAGATACTTTACAAAGCTTGATGCCTCACAAGGATTTTGGCAACTAAAACTGGATGAAGAGAGCACCAAATACTGTACCTTCAACACACCACTTGGCAGGTATTGTTTCCTCAGAATGCCTTTCGGGATAATATCTGCATCTGAAATCTTTCATAGAGCGATGGAACACATAATTGAAGGTCTGGAAGGAGTTCGGGTCTATGTTGATGACATCATCATCTGGGGCTCCACACTGAAAGAACACAACGAGAGACTGACTAAAGTGCTACAGAGCATATGCCGGAATGGACTGAAGCTCAACAAAGCCAAGTGTCAGTTTGGCGTCCAGGAAGTCACTTTCCTAGGAGATAATCTATCTGGTAAAGGAATAGAGCCAGATATGGAAAAAGTAAACGCCATACTCAAAATGCCCCGACCCACTGACAAAAAAGGAGTGCTACGCATCATGGGGATGATAAACTTCATTGGAAAGTTCATTCCTAACTTGTCAGCCAAGACAGCCTGTCTGTGAGACCTGCTACATAAAACAAATGAGTTCGCATGGACAGAAAGACATGAACAAGAGTGGATAAACCTCAAAACAGTGCTGACAACCACACCTGTACTCACCTTCTTTGACCCAACAAAAAGAATCAAAGTGTCAACGGATGCATCAAAAGATGGCCTAGGTGCGGTCTTGCTACAAGCAGAGGGTGAAGATTGGAAGCCTGTTGCGTATGCCTCCAGGTCTATGACTGATACTGAGTGTCGATACACCCAGATTGAAAAGGAATGTCTAGGCTTGGTAGTTGGACTAGAAAAGTGTCATGGCTACATATATGGACTTCCCACCTTCACAGTTGAGACAGACCACAGCCCTCTGGTTGCCATCATAAAAAAGAACCTGAATGAGATGTCTCCAAGGATTCAACGACTCATGATGAAGCTGCAAAGATATGACTTTGAACTGATCTACACACCAGGCAAATACATAGTGTTAGCAGATGCACTATCCCGAGCACCCACAATGAGTCATGTGAGCTCTACTGAAGAAGACGTGGATGTTCATGTGAGTATGGTCACTGCTGCGCTGCCCGTGTCAGACACAAAATCAAAGCAAATAGCAGAAGAAACAGTAAAAGATACAGTATTACAAACAGTAATAGAGAACATTCATCATGGTTGGCCAAAAGGTTCCTGTCCAAAATATTTTCACAGAAGGTCAGAATTGAGTGTCGCAAGTGGACTATTACTAAAACAGAACAGAATAGTCATTCCACAGGCTCTACATCAAGACATGCTCAAAAGGATTCATGAGGGACACCTCGGAATTGAAAAATGCAAAAGGCGAGCAAGAGACACTGTTTATTGGCCTGGCATAAATAAGGACATTGAGAACATGATAGGCAAATGTGAGACATGTCAGAAACACCAAAACAAACAAGCAAAGGAACCAATGATAGTAGCTGACATACCAACAGCAGCATGGCAAAAGGTTGGTATGGACCTTTTTCATTTAAATGGTAAAGACTATCTAATAGTGATTGACTACTATTCTAACTATCCTGAGATGGCGCTGCTCTCAAGCACCACAGCAAGCAGTGTCATAATGCATGTGAAATCCATCACCGCCAGAACAATCTCATGAAGACACATCAGACTTACCCGTGTTGAGAAGATCCACACATGAAGTAAAAGAGCCTGATAGACTTAATCTTTGAGTACAATGTAAAGCTTTGAAAATGTGTTGACTGTTTTGAAAATGTTTATGTTTATAGAGCACTAACAAAAGTGTTACTGATATTATCTTTATCGTTTTCTTGAAAGTTGATTGATATTGATTTTGTTAAACCTCAAAGAAAGGGGGATGTAATGATCAATAACATGTCATTCTATAGTGGACACTAGGTGGAGCCGTAGAGCTGTGTAGAGCTGTATATAAGACTACACTACCCAGCTGTATATATATATTAAGACTACATTACCCATGAGGCATTAGGCTACCCACAAGGCAACAGTCAAGATGGAAGCCTCTACAGATACTGTACCAGTCCAAATATGCTCAATAAAGTAACTAGCAAAAGCTAGCTGTGTTCATAATAAGAATGTCTATTTATTAATGAACATAAGAGTGCATTTTGGACTTTCTGGCATCCTGAGCAGCTCTTGGTCAGGTCCTCGATTTGTTTATCGATTCCCGGCCACCACACATAAGCCCTGGCTAGGCTTTTCATTTTTACCCCTCCCAGATGACCCTCATGAAGCTCATTGAGCACTCTATCCCTTAACTTGGGTGGAATTACCACTCGGGATCCACACATCAAGGTCCCCCGGCACACTGACAGCTGTTATCTCCTTGTCAAGAATGCTGGCAACAGTGAGTCGCCATGTGCTGGCCATCCCTTCACCGTCAAATTATATACCCGAGACAGTGTCGGGTCATTTCGGGTTTCCTTTTCGATACAAGCGTTAGTTACCGGTAGGTATTCAACTATAGTCAAATGGAATATTTCGACAGGATCTACTGCTGGTGCTTCCTCCGCAGCAGGCAGTGGCAGGCGTGATAGCCCATCAGCATTTCCATGCTGTTTCGTGCCCTTATATTCAATCTCATAGTGGTGCGCCCCTAGAAAAAGTGACCATCTTTGTAGTCGTTGCGCACTCATCACCGGAACACCCTTGTTCGGATTAAAAATGGAGACAAGAGGCTGGTGATCAGTCAGCAAGGTGAATTTCTGCCCGTGCAGATAGTGATTGAACTTTTTCACTCCCCACACTAGGCTGAGGGTCTCCCTGTCAATCTGGCCGTAGTTACGCTTGGCTGAGGTTAGTGATCGTGACGCAAAGGCTATTGGCCTCTCAGAGCCGTCCGAGAATTTGTGCGACAGCACCGCTCCAATGCCGTAGGGTGACACATCACATGCCAACCGAATTGGTAATGCCGGGTTGTAATGGGCCAATACCTCTTTCGATGTGATTAGTGTTTTGCTCTTCTGGAAAGCTCGTCTACATTCATCACTCCACTTCCATGGCACCCCAGTTTGCAGTAGGGTGTTCAGTGGGTGTAGTATTGTAGACAAATTTGGCAAGAACTTATGGTAGTAGTTTACCAGCCCGAGGAACGACCTCAGTTGTGACACATTTTCCGGTGCTGGAGCCTTGACTACTGCCTCAATCTTCTCTGGGGACTTATGTAACCCCTCTTTATCAATAACGTGGCCACAATACGAGATCTGTTTTCTAAAAAACTCGCATTTGGGGCGGTTAGCTCGGAGCCCATATTCCTGCAATCTAGTGAGCACCTGCTCCAGGTTGGCAAGGTGATCACTGTCATTTTCGCCCGTGACCAGGATGTCGCCCAAATAACACTGGGTCCCTGGGATCCCTTGCAGGACTTGTTCCATTGCCCTCTGCCAAATAGCCGGAGCTGATGCTACCCCGAATACCAGCCGGTTCTATTGGTAGAGACCTTTATGGGTGTTGATTGTGAGGTATTTTTTTGATGCTTCTTCTACCTCCATTTGCAGATATGCCTGGGCCAGATCAATCTTAGTGAAGCGTTTCCCTCCAGATAGCGAGGCGAAAATATCTTCAATCCGCAGAAGTGGATATTGTACGGTGTGAAGGACCGGGTTTACTGTTACCTTAAAGTCCCCACAGATGCGAACCTTCCTTGGTTCCCCAGGCGTGCTGCTCAACGACTTTTTCATCACAGGGACGATGGGTGTAGCCCACTCGCTCCAGTCTACCTTGGACAGTACACCTGAACATTCCAGACTCTCCAGCTCTGCTTCGACGGCTGGGCGGATCGCATAAGGTACCAGTCTGGCCTTAAAAAATGTTGGGCTTGCGTTTTCTTCAATTTTAATCATCGCTGTCATGCCTTTTAGTGTTCCGAGTCCTTGCTGGAACACTTCTTTCGCGTCAGTTAGGATCTTTGACAGTCGCCCAGGTGTGACGTCGTCATCCTTTTTGTCAGCCACAGTCAGTGCCTGTATGGAATGCCAATCTTGTTGTATTTTCCGGATCCATTCACGTCCCAGTAATGGTGGTCCTCCATCTTGCAATACATACAGGTCTAGCTTTGGTGTTTCCTTACCGTTATATATAACAGTCACCCTTATTTTTCCTTTGGGGTAGGCTTTTTGCCCCGTGTACGTCTTCAAAATAATTTTTGTGTCTCTCAAGGGTATGTGTGAGAATAGCCGCTCGTAGTCCCGTCGGTTTATGACTGTTAGGGCTGATCCTGTGTCCAATTCCATCTTTACCTGGACTCCTGCTAACTTGAGAGTGACCCAAATGGTTCAGTGATCCTCCGTTGTGATCACATTATGTAGTTTCAGGCAACTCAGTTCCCTGCTTTCGGAGTCGTTATCACTCTTTTGTTCGTCTGAACTATTCTCCGTCATCTTATGTACCTTCTTGTACTTTCCTTTGGTAGGTTTCTTATTGCTGGTTGTCTTTCCCGACCTGCAGACTCGTGCTATGTGTCCTACTTTTCCACACTGTCTGCACACTTTGTCTTTGAACCAGCAATCATTCTGGTCGTGTGTTGTTCTGCCGCAGCGATAGCACTTCTCTGTTCCATATGACATTTCGTTTGTGCCATATTCTTGCAGTCTCTGTTGTATCTCTGCAGCGCCCCGTGCTGCTGCTTCATATGATACCGCAATGCTGAAAGCCTTTTCCAGCATAAGGTCCTTTTCAGATAAAAGCCGTTTCTGGGTTCCTTCACTTTGAAGCCCACACACAAACTTGTCCCTTAAGGGATCTGCCAGTCCCGCTCCAAACTGGCAGTGTTTCGATAGTTTGCGCAGTTCTGTTACATAATCAGCATTGCTTTCATCCTTATGCTGGTTCCGTTTGTGAAACTTGAATCTTTCTTCTATCAGCAGCGGTGTGGGGTTTAAATGTTCCTTTAGTATCGTTACTATGTCTTCAAAACTCTTTTCCATTGGCTTCGTTGGGGTTACTAGATTTTGTAATAAACCATACGTCTTTGCACCCATTAAATTTAACAATACCGACGCTTTCTTGTCATCGGACACCTCATTTGCCTTGCAGTACACTTCTATTCGTTCGACATATGTAGTCCAATCTTCGACTTCATTGTCAAATGCGGTGATACTGCCACTCTTCGGCATTTTGGGTGTGGTTTAAAATGGCGTCTCCCAATGGCTTAAAATGGCATCTCCCACGCTTTCCTTCTTCCCCCGCTGCTGCCAACGCCGCTCCCGGCGGTTCTCGTGGCAATGGCGGCGCCCTGTAGGTTTCGCGCGCTTCTCCTGCGCTGCTGCCAACGCCGCTCTCGGCGGTCCTCGTGGCAATGGCGGCGCCTCATGGGTTTCTGCGCATCTCTCTCTCCCTCTCCGACGCTGCTCGGCCCCTGAACACCGGCTGCACCCTGTGCGCTCTGCCCTCTCTCTCTCTCCCCCGTCGACGCTGCTCGGCCCTTTGCTGTGCCGCTCGGTCGGGCTCTAGCCCGCCGCTGTCCGGGAAGGGTCTGCGCACTACCTGTTGCCAGCCCGTTTCACTGGACCACCTCGACTGGAAAGCCAAGCCTGGCTCTCGACAGCCTCCCCCGCAATTCTCGAGTTTCTGCTGGATAACTGGGCGGTTGCCCGTGGTCGACGCCCGAGTCTCTGGCCTTGACCTCCAATCCACTGATCTCCAGGAACGAATACCCGGGAGGTGATGCAGAGTTGCAGGTAGGTTCAAACCTGCCTCATCGCCAATGTTGCGTCCGTTTATAATAAGACACAGACTGCGGAGAACGGTACAACAGGTGTTTACTCAACGTGGCTCACACTGCAACTGATCTGTAAAGTTTACTACTCAGTGCTATATACAGGTGTGGTCACTGTATGTACTGCAGTATACATGAGCTGTAAAAGATAGTTCCCCCCTTAAAGGTATATACATTACATATCCAAGTTTGCCGACGATACAAAGATGGGAGGGAAAGCAATGAGTAAGGAGGACATAAAAAACCTGCAAACGGACATAGGCAGGCTAAGTGAGTGGGCAGAGATTTGGCAGATGCAATATAATGTTGGAAAGTGTGAGGTTATGCACTTTGGCAGAAAAAATCAAAGAGCAAGTTATTATCTAAATGGAGAGAAACTGCAAAGTGCTACAGTACAAAGGGATCTGGGGGTCCTGGTGCATGAAACACAAAAAGTTAGTATGCAGGTGCAGCAGGTGATCAGGAAGGCCAATGGAATCTTGGCTTTTATTGCAAGGGGGATGGAGTATAAAAACAGGGAAGTCTTGCTGCAGTTATACAGGGTATTGGTGAGGCCACACCTGGACTACTGCGTGCAGTTTTTGTTTCCATATTTAAGAAAAGATATACTTGCTCTCGAGGCGGTTCAGAGAAGGTTCACTCGGTTGATTCCGGAGATGAGGGGGTTGACGTATGAGGAAAGGTTGAGTAGGTTGGGACTCTACTCATTGGAGTTCAGAAGAATGAGAGGCGATCTTATTGAAACATATAAGATTGTGAGGGGGCTTGATCGGGTGGATGCGGGGAGGATGTTTCCACTGATGGGTGAGACTAGAACTAGGGGGCATAATCTAAGAATAAGGGGCTGCCCTTTCAAAACTGAGATGAGGAGAAATTTCTTCACTCAGAGGGTAGTAAATCTATGGAATTTGCTACCCCAGAGAGCTGTGGAAGCTGCAACATTAAATAAATTTAAAATGGAGATAGACAGTTTCCTAGCAGATAAGGGAATTAGGGGTTACGGGGAGAGGGCAGGGAAGTGGACGTGAGTCTGGATTCGGATCAGCCATGATCCTATTGAATGGCGGAGCAGGCCCGAGGGGCCGTATGGCCTACTCCTTCTCCTACTTCTTATGTTCAGTCATTCTCGATAGTTGTTATAACATATCATATGTAAATTGTAAAGGTCCTGTGTTACTTTCATTGAATAAATGTGTATTTAATGCTGTGATTCCCAATAAAAAGTAACTACAGGATTGGTGATATAATTTTAGATTTATCAAATCAAAGATTTGGCAATTTAGACACCCCAACAAACAATGTAGCACAATATATTTGTACACATTTTATTACAATAGTAGAAAAATATATGTATTAGTCCTCAGCATTTGTGGAACTTCATGGCTTCTCTTATTTTAACTTTCACAGAGAATAATTCAACAGAAGTATCAAATTACATTCTCTTAGAAAACTCTGCCACTATGTGATAAATGTCAGACTGTAATTTTTGGGTTTTTTTGGCAGGCAAAACCCAAGGACACTCTGGACCTGTGCCATATTTTAAATGATGACCTTGCAGCCACAGTGCGTAAACACCCAAAGAGATTCACTGGTCTTGGTACACTGCCCATGCAGGACCCAGAACTTGCTGTTCAGGAAATGCATCGTTGCGTGAAACAGTTAGGATTTCCTGGAATACAAATTGGCTCCCATATCAATGATTGGGATCTGAATTGCCCAGAACTTTACCCAGTGTATGCTGTAAGCCTGAACATATTTTCAAATTATTTACATGTTGTCAGATTTCTAAAAAAAATGTTGAAAGTGCCATATGCAGAATTAATTTAGAAATATATGAGCAATAAATGCATAGAGGGGAAAAACCTGAGTTTAATAAATGCATTGCACTACTTTATAGATTCATGACCTTGCTAACCATTTGTTAACAAAAGTTGATTCTAATGCCACCACCTGTAGTAATATATTGGCATCATTTACAAAACAAAACTTTCCTCCATTCACCAATTTTAGTGAAAAGCTAGATGTGAGTAAAATTGTTGTTTCCCATTTTATAGTCACATCTATTTCACTAGAATTACAGAATTGAGGAAAATATACTGCGAATGCATTAAAAGGTCTCTGCTTTTGCTCATCTACTTTAGTAGAGTATATCTTGAGGGAAAAGCTCGAGTTTCAGTTCAGAGATGTAAAATTTGTAGCTGTGGCTCAGGCTGAAGGCAAGATATACTCCTGAGGGAGAGAAAAATCAGAGAACAAGTTAACTTACACCACTCTCAAATACCTCTTAACCAGCTCAATACAGACATAATGAGGTCTGGCAAAATTCAAATTTCCATGAGTTTATGCCTTGATTTAGTAAGCATGGCAGATGTGGACACATATTTCACTTAATCTACAATTGAAGTGGAGAGTAAATTAAGTACCTCTGCATCTAGTGCTAACCAATATCTTAAACATAAGTTACTGGAATGGCTTCATAGAAGTGGAACACTGTTTCCTACATTGCAACAGTGACTACACTTCAAAAGTACTTCATTGGCTGTAAAGCGCTTTGGGACATCCTGAGGTCATGAAAGGCGCTATATAAATGCAAGTCGTTCTTTTCTTTAATAAGAACAGAAAATGCTGGAAACATTCAGCAGGTCAGGCAGCATCCGTGGAAAGAGAAACAGAGTTAACGTGCAGACCTGAAACGTTAACTCTGTTTCTCTCTCCACGGATGCTGCCTGACCTGCTGAGTGTTTCCAGTATTTTCTGTTGTTATTTCAGATTTCCATCATCCGCAGTATTTTGCTATTGTGTCGTTCTTTTATTTCTTTGCTGCAGCGATCATGTTGGACTTGGCAGGGTATAAAATTGTATGTCAGGTGCATAAGTGAAAGGTATGTGCCAGAACATTGGTCTGGAATTTGCAGTCGCTGTCCACCTCAAAAAAAGCTGCCCACAAAGATCTCTGTGGCATGAATTTTAGCTCTCCCAACCTTTGTTGCCAAATCAAGCAAATCCTATGGGCAGGATTTTCATTAGGCCAAGGAGGTGGGATTGGAGGCGTGTGTGGGGTTAAAATCATGAAATCGGGGGGCACGAACCCATCCCACCCCCAACCCGCCTCCATGCCAGTTTCAAAGGAGGCGGATACCCGACCTGTGCTGGGACCCGCCTCCCCGAGGCGTGAAGGGGATTAGTGCCAATTAACTGCCTGTTAACAGGTAGTTAACAGGCAGTTTTTAGCCTAATCCCTATTTTTATTCCTGAAGGGCCCATTACCATCTCATCTGGCTTCTAATACCTTTTATTGTCTCCTTTTCTTCTTTTGTTCGATCGCAGCTTTGCCTTCGATCTTTTTATTTTCTTTCCAGTTTTGAAGTAGGGTTTCAACCCGAAACGTCAACTCACATTTCTCTCCACGGATGTTGCCTGACCTGCTGAGTTTTTCCAGCATTCTCTGTTGTTATTTTGGATTTCCAGCATCTGCAGTATTTTGCTATCGTACTGAGTTAGGTGATCACAGCCGGAGTGGCAGTGGGAATGCTGCAGTTGGCCTCAAGCCCCTGGGTTAGGAAAGGGGAAAACAGCCAGACTTTGCCCCCTGAGCTGGTAATACCTGCTGGAAGTGTGCATGTTCAATAAGGCCAGAGTCAAGTTCAACAGTGATGCCCCCATGTGCTTGAATAGTGTACTGATATTCACTGTTAAGAACATAAGAACATAAGAACATAATAAATAGGAGCAGGAGTAGGCCATACGGCCCCTCGGGCCTGCTCCGCCATTCAATAGGATCATGGCTGATCTGAATCTAGACTCACGTCCACTTCCCTGCCCTCTCCCCGTAACCCCGAATTCCCTTATCTGCTAGGAAAATGTCTATCTCCATTTTAAATTTATTTAATGTTGCAGCTTCCACAGCTCTCTGGGGTAGCAAATTCCATAGATTTACTACCCTCTGAGTGAAGAAGTTTCTCCTCATCTCAGTTTTGAAAGGGCAGCCCCTTATTCTAAGATTATGCCCCCTAGTTCTAATCTCACCCATCAGTGGAAACATAAGAACATAAGAACATAAGAAATAGGAGCAGGAGTAGGCCAATCGGCCCCTCGAGCCTGCTCCGCCATTCAATAAGATCATGGCTGATCTGATCCTAACCGCCAATCCACTATCACAGAACCATCTCCTGACTCTAACAGAATTAGACACACGAAATAGGAGCAGGATCAGGCTACACGGCCCCTGGGCCCGCTCCGCTACCCACAGGGCCATGACCGATCCGAACCTAGACTCATGTCCAAATTCCTGCCCGCTCCCCGTAACCCTTAATTCCCTTTACTTCTAGGAAACTGTCTATTTCTGTTTTAAATTTATGTAATGATGTAGCTTCTACAGTTTTTTGGGGCAGCATATTCCATGGACCTGCCACCCTCTGAGTGAAGTAGTTCCTCCTCATCTCAGTTTTGAAAGAGCAGCCCCTTATTCTAAGACTATGCCCCCTAGTTCTAGTTTCACCCATCATCGGGAACATCTTCCCCGCATCCACCCGATCCAACCCCTTCACAATCTTATATGTTTCAATAAGATCGCCTCTCATTCTTCTGAACTCCAATGGGTAGAGTCCCAATCTACTCAACCTCTCCTCATATGTCCATCCCCTCATCCCCGGGATTAACCGAGTGAACCTTCTTTGTACTGACTCGAGAGCAAGTATGTCCTTTCTTAAGTATGGACACCAAAACTGTACGCAGTATTCCAGGTGCGGTCTCACCAATACCTTGTACAACTGAAGCAATACCTCCCTATTTTTATATTCTATCCCCCTAGCAATGAAAGCCAACATTCCATTGGCCTTCTTAATCACTTGCTGCACCTGCATACTAACCTTTTGAGTTTCGTGCACCAGGACCCCCAGATCCCTTTGTACTTCAGTACTTTCCAGTTTCTTGCCATTAAGATAATAACTTGCTCTACGATTTTTCCTGCCAAAGTGCATAACCTCACACTTTCCAGTATTGTATTCCATCTGCCAAATCTCTGCCCACTTACTTAGCCTGTCTATGTCCCCTTGCAGGTTTTTTATGTCCTCCTCACTCACTACTTTCCCTCCCATCTTAGTATCATCTGCAAACTTTGATATGTTACACTCAGTCCCCTCCTCCAAATCATTAATATAGATTGTAAAGAGTTGGGGACCCAGCACTGACCCTTGCGGAACACCACTAGTTACTGATTGCCAGTCTGAGAATGAACCATTTATCCCAACTCTCTGCCTTCTGTTAGATAGCCAATCCTCTATCCATGCCAGAATATTACCCCCAATCCCGTGGTTTTTTTTTATCTTAAGCAATAATCTTTTGTGTGGCACCTTGTCAAATGCCTTTTGGAAGTCTAAATATACTACGTCCACTGGTTCCCCTTTATCCACCCTATATGTTACTTCCTCAAAGAACTCCAGCAAATTTGTCAAACATGACTACCCCTTCATAAAACCATGCTGACTTTGTCCTATTAAATTATGATTGTCCAAATGTCCTGTTACTGTCTCCTTAATAATGGACTCCAAAATTTTACCTACCACAGATGTTAGGCTAACCGGTCTATAGTTTCTAGCCTTCTGTCTACTGCCCTTTTTAAATAAGGGTGTTACATTAGCAGTTTTCCAGTCTGCCGGGACCTTTGCCGAGTCCAGGGAGTTTTGGAAAATTATTACCAATGCATCCACAATCCCTACCGCCACTTCCCTCAAGACCCTAGGATGTAAGCCATCAGGTCCAGGGGATTTATCCGCCTTGAGTCCCATTATTTTACCGAGTACCACTTCCTTAGTGATTTTGATCGTGTTTAGCTCCTCCCCCCCCCTTTAGCCCCCTGTTTGTCCAGTGTTGGGATATTCTTAGTGTCTTCTACTGTAAAGACTGATATAAAATATTCATTCAGTGTTTTTGCCATCTCCATATTTCCCACCATTAATTTCCCGGTCTCATCCTCTAAGGGACCAACATTTACTTTAGCCACCCTTTTTCTTTTTATATAACTATAAAAACTCTTACTATCTGTTTTTATATTTTTTGCTAATTTACTTTCATAATCTATCTTCCCTTTCTTAATCAATCTTTTTGTTATTTTTTGCTGTCTTTTAAAGTTTTCCCAATCCTCTATCCTCCCACTAGATTTGGCTACCTTATATGCCCTTGTTTTTAGTCGAACACTATCCTTAATTTCTTTACTTAGCCACGGATGGCTGTCTTTTCTTTTACACCCTTTTCTTCTCAGTGGAATATATATTTTTTGGAAGTTGTAAAATAACTCCTTAAATGTACACCACTGATCATGTATCGTTTTACCCTTTAATCTATTTTCCCAATCCACTCTACTCAATTCCGCTCTCATACCTTCATAGTCTCCTTTATTCAAGCTTAGCACGCTTGTTTGAGATCCAACCTTCTCACCCTCTAATTGAATATGGAATTCAACCATGTTATGGTCACTCATTCCAAGGGGATCCTTTACTAGGACATTTTTAATTAATCCTGTCTCGTTACACATCCTCACCGCATCCACCCGATCAAGCCCCCTCACAATCTTATATGTTTCGATAAGATCGCCTCTCATTCTTCTGAACTCCAATGAGTAGAGTCCCAACCTACTCAACCTTTCCTCACACATGAAGATTAGCTACTTGAGCCATGTATTGGAGAGCAACTAAGAAGGTACCCAGCAAAGAGGGGGAAGGGAGGGGGAAACAGAACAAAGAATGACATTAGCAGCCTAGAAGATGGTATGCCTGTATGAGAAATGTGAAAATAAATTTGATATGGGTCAAATAAGTTTTTTTTTAAGTGCAGATTTATTGATGAAACTATGCTTTTTTTTACATCTTCTCAGTTAATTTATGGTGCTGGCATTTCCTAACCAGCACATTGATAAATTAGAGCTTGCCAGCTGTCTTCTGATCAGCTAGTTATGTGTATAATGTAAAGTTTCCTATCATTGTCACTACTGAGAAGACACGTTGGAGACAAATCTTCTGTTCACACTATGCTGTATCCCAAAATATAGTTAGGAATTATTACTGGGCAAACAGTATCAGATTGCCAAGTGAACAATTTTGCCCTATACATGGAACTGATTAAATGGCCAAATTATGTATCATTGTTTGAGATTTCATTATTAATTGCGAGACTCAGCACTTCTCATTGCTTTACTTTTAAGGCTGCAGAAAAGTTAAAATGTGCCATATTTGTACACCCTTGGGATATGAAGACGGATGGGAGGATGTCCAAGTACTGGCTTCCATGGCTTGTAGGTTAGTATTAATACAGAGATCTGCACAGGAGCCCCAGCATATTGCACCACAGGTTAAGGTTCAAGCCTGTAATCCTCTGAGTTGAGCTCCTAATCTCAAGCATGCTACTGTGGAGAGCTCCAAGGATTGGCCAGGTACTTCCCCAAGGAGAGGGAGGGAAAATTAGAGGGAGGGTCATGCAGGCCACACTCAGATTATATGTGGCACAGGAATACTCAGGAAATGGAGGAAAAAGGAGTCTCACTTTCAACAACATGGTATTGATCATAGTCAAAAATAAGAAAATAAATGATGGGGTGAAATTCATCTTGGATGGTAGTGCAAAATAGGTTATTGCGCATCGGCAGACCGTTTCACACTCTGCCCGATAATCCTGTAAAGAAAATCGGACGGAGTGTAAAACGAATTGTTGAGGCGCTACCGCTCGTTTTGTGCCACTCCCGGACCTTGAACTCTCCTGCTCCATTCCTGGCAGTGGCAAAACCACCAACAAACTAGCTGCTGCACGATGGCTTGTTCCTGATCTCTCTTTGTCTCTCATTCAAAATCATGTGCAGAGCCGCCTTGACACTTGGATTACATTTAATGGAATTTTACAACAAAAAGAGAAAAAAAAATCGAACTGCTATCAATTATTATTTTCTCATTCTGTAATCTTCCCACACTGAGCACATTCAGAATCTCAAAACAGTAGCTCAAGGTTCGTTAGCTTTCAGCAGGATTGGAGATCGCACTCAGCTCTTTGCGTCAAGAAAATTGCCCGAAAAAGTTGTAAAAGGGATTGTGTCTTGACTGTAGTGTATGTAACCGTCTACCTTTAAGAGACTATTGTATGTAACCGTTCACCTTTAAGAGAACTATTTTAGGTGTGGCACTACTTGTTTGGCTTCTGTATACGGTAATACCGACGGTGACCACACCGGTATATAAGTGCTGTGGCATGATTTATAGGGCAGATTCGCCCTGACCTTCGAATAGTAAAGTCCTGTTGTATGTTACTCCTGAAGTCTGTGTCGTAATTAACTGCACAACCCACAGACTTTACAGTGGCGACGAGTCCGATCGTACCCTGCGGCAACAATATTTTCAAAGCAACGAAAGAGCGTCGAAAAGAGGCAACCGCCCTCGTCATTCGGCTGGGAGAAAACTCAAGACTGCAGCAATAGAAAGGAGGAAGACTTTAGCGACAAAAACTTCCATCAGCAACAGGCACTGACTGTCCCTTCTGCCACGGTGACTGTGAGTAAGGGAAAGTGAAAAGAATAGCCGGAGGATAAGGGCTGGGCACTCGACCACGGTCGAGGGGGAAAAGGAGCCGGACAAAAAGTCGGGTCCAACGGCGTCGTGAGAGACCGCGACCGGCGGGAAAAGCCGGGCGGTGACCGAAGCCACGAAGCGCTGCGACCGGGAGCGTAGGCGCGGGAAGAGAGAAACTCAGCCGCAGCCGGGGAGAGAAGCACCGGACTGCGAGAGGGCTGGGAGGCGCGATTGGGGTCCGAGCGAGCGGGAGAGGCAGAGCCGACCAAGAGAGACTGCGCGAGAGCCAGTCCAGCGGCTGAACTGTCCTCCGTCAACGGGGTGTACCCAGCGCCGGTAGAGCCGAGCGAGCGGGAGAGAGACAGAGCCGAGCAAAGGGAACTGTGCGAGAGCCAGTCCAGCGGCTGAACTGTCCTCCGTCAACGGGGTGTACCCAGCGCCGGTAGAGCCGAGCGAGCGGGAGAGAGACAGAGCCGAGCAAGGGGAACTGTGCGAGAGCCAGCCCAGCGGCTGAACCTGTTCGCCATCAACGGGGTACCCAGAGCCGGTCGCCCTGCCATAAAATTAAAAAAAAAAAGGGAAAGCCTTGAAGCCGACGCGCAGGCTGTGAACCTGAAAGCCAGCGGCCGTCGCCCGTGGGGAAAGTGTACCCCTCCCGCCAGGGAAGAAACGCGGGAAGCCGCCATTAGGCGGGGAAGAAGACAGAAGCGGGAAACCGCCATTGAAGTGGGCGGGGAGAGAAGATAAGAGCGGGAAACCGCCATTTTCGCGGGAAAACCGCCATCTTAGGAAAAAAAAAGAAATAATAATTTAAAGAAATACTTGTGTTGTTCCCAAAGAGAGGAAGATGCCTAAGCATGGTAACATCAACGATTTTAATTCGGAGATAGAAGACTGGGCCACGTACGTGGAACGCATTGAGATCTATTGTGAGGCCAACAAAATAGAAGAAGACGACAAAGCTATAACCTTGCTAAACTCGATGGGCGCAAAGACATACGGGCTCTTGAAGCATCTACTATCACCAGCTAAACCGACGGATCAGACTTTCGATGAGATAGTGGCTGTTCTGAAGGATCACTTGAACCCCACACCGTTGATGTTGGCTGAACGATTCAAATTCTATGCGAGAACGCAACGGAAAGACGAAAGCAACGCGGAATACTTGGTCGAACTGCGTAGACTAGCGAAATACTGCCAGTTTGAAGGGAATCTGACAGAGGCATTGCGAGACAAGTTCGTATGCGGACTGTCCAAGGAAGGGACGCAAAAGCGATTACTCGAAGAGAACGACCTTACACTTGACAGGGCTGTCCTTATAGCAGCATCGCACGAAGCCGCAGCAAAAGGAACTGCGGAAATGCAGCTAAAGGCAGCGGCACTCGGTGTGGACCAAATTACCTCGAGTATAACAAAATGCTATCGCTGTGGGAAGACAACACACGATCAGAACCAATGCTGGTTTAAGAACCAGGAATGTAGGAAATGTGGCAAACTGGGTCACATCGCTAAGGTATGCCGGTCAGGGAAGAAGACCAACAACCAAAGGAAGCCATCACAGGAAAAGTACAACAAGGTACACAAGGTGGCTGAGAAGAGTTCAGACGAACAGAATTCAGACTCAGACCCAAACGGCCAGGAGCTGGGTAGTCTGAGAATTCATAATGTGAGTAAGGAAGCTGACCTACAAACTATCTGGGTCATGCTAAAAATAGCTGGAATCCAAGTGAAAATGGAGTTGGACACTGGATCAGCTGTATCAGTCATAAATCGAAGGGATTACCACCGGCTCTTCTCACATATACCCTTAAGAGATACCAAGTTCGTATTGCAGACATACACGGGGCATAAAGTATACCCCATGGGAAAGATAAGAGTCAAGGTGAGAGATAGGGGTAAAGAACACCCAAGAATGAACTTATACATACTACCTGAGGGAGGACCACCACTTCTAGGACGGGAGTGGATCAAGAAAATAGACATGGAATGGCACTACCTACAAGCAATGACGAGTGAGGACTCGGTGCAGACAAGCAGCTCAGACTCTGAGCCGGAAGACGATAAGTCCAGCCCAAGTATGAAAAACAAGGTTAACATGAACTCACTGACTAAGGTTGGAAAAACGATGGCGTGTATAAAGACAGAGAATTTTGAGTCTGTTCAAGTTACAGACATATGCATTACGGAGGAACACCGGGCTCGAACTCAACGTTATCTCAAAGTACGACAACAATTAGAACAATTGAGTTACCGTCTCGTACAAGAGATGAAAACAATGAAAAAGTTCTATGACACCGAATGGGAGAGTCTGGAAAGACAACAGAACCTGCTGGCTCAAGCAGAGAGCGACCATAGAGCCATCGTGACCAATTACCGATCACATCTCCCTTATGATGTTCAGGAGTTAGAATATTTGCATGATCTAGAGATACAGCATAAAGGCAACCCACGCTACACTGAGGATTTTGTTCTGCAATTGGAGACGGAGCTAGTGCAGGCAAGGTTAAGAGAAGCTGAATCGCAGTGTGCACTTAAAGAGATGCAGAAAAAAATCTTGGGCATAGAAAAGAGAAACGCTTCTCTACCTGATGAGAATAATGTGGCCATGTTGCAAGAGGAGCTTATAGGGGCGAAACTGAAAGAAGCTAAGCAAAGGATGTTGGAACTTGAAACACAGAACCAAATCAGCAGTAACCAGCTAGGTCGAACAGAGAAGGAGTGCAATGGTCTACAGGAGAAAGTGCAATATCTCTCAGCCCAGAATAAGGGACTACTCACTCAGTTAAATGAAAGTAAAGGGAAAATGGCTGAGATAGACTGCAAGAATAAAGAAGATTTGATGGCAGTGAGACTTCGAGAGGCAGATAGCATAGCAGCCTTGGCTGAACTCCAACAGAAAATTGCGAAAGAAGCAATTGAAGAGGAATCTTCAGGAAGCCAGGATTTTATTCCAGTTCTTCTCTACGACTCCTCCTTACAAGCAGAGTGTGAGAAGTTGAAAGAACAGTATGAACAGGCCCAGGCTACAATTCTGGAGGGGGCTAACTCGGCAACCTCCGAAAAGCTAGTTTCAGTAGAAGCATATGAGCAACTAAAGGTTGAACATGAGCAAGAAGTCCAAAGGCTGCAGGAAATTCTTGATGAGCTCAAGGCCAAGACAGACTCATCGGTAGAAGTTCCATCCATAGATGAGAAATTAGAGGTGAAAGACATGGCAGAACATGAAAGGCAAGATGTCCAAGAACTCAGAAAATTATTGAAGGAAACCCAAGACAAATATGAGGCGGCAATGACCGAGGTTCAACAACTTGAAGAACAGAGTCAACTGGGAATCCTTTCAGTGGAAGAAAAGGAAACTGTAAGAAACACAGAGACTGTAAGACATGAGCTAGAGAGCATCATGGCACAAGAGCTAGACAGCATCATGGCACAACTTCTCCGAGCGCTGAAAGCCAAAGTCCAAGAGGAAAAGAAGGTAAAAGCATTGGAGGAAAAGGTGGATGAAATGGAGAAGACTCTGATTCACAGTGTTCCCGTGGAAGAGTTAACGGTCAGCCAACTCCTTCATATGTTGAGGGACAAGACTCTGCAATGGGAACAATCTGAACACAAGCTTCAATCTTCAGAGGGAAGGAGTTCGGAGCTCTCAAAAGTTACGGATATAGCTGAGGGTGCAACACGGATTTTACTGGGATGCCAAAAGTACGCTGAATCACGTCAATGGGAACAACAGAATGTTGAAACAGATGCTCCAGTAGAAGGATTGAATAGCCCGATCAATCAATCTCCGATGGAAGGGGAAGTATTGAAGTCATTAGTGAAGGATTTGCAGGAAACCCAGGAAGAGTGGGATGAATATGAACGCATAAAGAAGTCTCTTCAGGAAAGTTGTCTAGGGAGGGAACAACAGTCGGCTAACGTCCAGTTGGGTAAGGAAGAAGTAGCAGGCCCTCTCGCTAGACTAGCTCAGGATGACACCGAATATTACCATGACCTGTTGAGTGACACGGAATATTACGAGGACTTGGTCTGCCCAGCTTGTGATGAAAACTCCCAAAGTGCAGAAATCAGGATGAAGCACTTAAAGTCTAAGGAACATAGGGAGATGGTGGCGCTACAGCTGGCAGCTGATAAGGGAGCCCCAAGAGTCTCCAAGAAGCAAAAAAGGAAAAGACGAAGCCGAAGATGATAACCATCTAAATCATTATCACTTCTAATGGGAAAGTAGGGAAAAATTACTAAGGCAGTCCAGCTGTTTGTAAAAGTCAGCACGGCTGGTTCAGCAGGACGGAAGTTCAAGCTGTTACGTCAAGGGAAAGACTATTGGATGAGTCATGCTAGCAAGGTGAACCGGCTACACCACAGAGATGTTGTTCGGACCGAGTCAAGACCAGAGACTGAATCTGTGAACTGTTCCCACAGAGACTGAACCTGTGAACTGTTTTCCGCAGAGACTATATCTGTAAATTGTTTTACATGAAGTTGAATATATGTTATGTTTAATGGGGAATACGTATGTTGTAAGCTAAAAAGGGAGGATTGTAGTGTATGTAACCGTCTACCTTTAAGAGACTATTGTATGTAACCGTTCACCTTTAAGAGAACTATTTTAGGTGTGGCACTACTTGTTTGGCTTCTGTATACGGTAATACCGACAGTGACCACACCGGTATATAAGTGCAGTGGCATGATTTATAGGGCAGATTCGCCCTGACCTTCGAATAGTAAAGTCCTGTTGTATGTTACTCCTGAAGTCTGTGTCGTAATTAACTGCACAACCCACAGACTTTACATTGACGAGTGCGACTAGAATCAATTACTTTATTTTCTCAAGTAAAAGCAAAACTCTGTTAAGTTAAGCCCCAGATATCTACAAGCATTAGCCGGGATTTTCTGCTTCGGTAGTTTGTCAACTTGAAGTCGGCAGAGTAGCCATTGCTGATCCCAGTGAATTTTCCAGGGTTAACCTAATTAGAATCATTTTGGCAGGCTCCCAGTAGGATTCCCACTTGTCAGGGGGAAAACACAGCCTCCTTAAAGTGCCTGCCTTGGCTCGGTGGTAGCACTCTGGCTGCTGAGTCAGAAGGTTGTGGGATCAAGCCCCACTCCAGAGCCTTAAGCACATAATCCTGGCTGATGCTCCAGTGCAGGACTGCATTGTTCAGAAGAGCTGTCTTTTGGATGAGACATTAAACCGAGGCCCCATTTGCTCTCTGGGTGAACATAAAAGATCCCATAGCACTTTTCAAAGAAGAGCAGATAAGTTCTCTCAGTGTCCTGGCCAATATTTATCCCTAACCAACATCACAAAAAGATTATCTTGTTATTTAACGCATTGCTGTTAGTGGGATGTTGCTGTTCATAAATTGGCTGCCACATTTCCCTACATTACAACAGCATTGTGGATAGAAATACGCTTCAAAAAAATAAGTACCTTGTTCGCTGTGAAGCACTTTGGGACGTTCTGCGGTTGTGAAAGGCACTATACAAATGCAAGTTATTTCTTTCTCTCAAACGCTGCCTAAAGGAAAAATACTGATTAAGTCCTCCTTTTGGCATGGATACCAACAGGTCGGATGTTGCAAGTGTGCATGCTGGCTTCTCCTGGCTTCCATCTTTTTCTTCTCCATGCACTGATCATCCTCTTTCTCAAAGCACAGTAACAATGGAATCCCAGAGGAAACTCCATTATTTCACTATGCACAGCTCCCTTTAAGCCCTCAGCGAGTTTCAGAAAACTTTTATCTGTTAATGATCAGAACTGTAGCTTCAAAGTAGTGGAAGTGACTCCCAGCCAAATCAATGTTGCAGAATTGCATTTGTGTGGCTTTTCACCTTCTTCCCACCTGCAGGGCACCACACAGGCTGAGTATCACCAACTTTAAGTGGTGGTTATTTTACGGGGTGGTAAATGGGTGGAAACGCAGGGAAATCTCGGGGACACTTGACCACACCCCTCTTGCTTCTTTAAAGGCTGTAGGATGTGATTCCAAGGGGCAGATTAAGATCATAGGAGGGAAATTGCAGCAAACATTTTTAGGGGCAGACTTTCAGTGGAAGGCCTCCCCACTCCATTTAACTTGCCAGACTGCCTGTACATCACCTGAAATGGGCAGTTATTTTAAGGAAAATTCAGGCAAATGTGTTATTACATAAAATATATACAGGAGTATTGTAGCTAGTAATACACATGCTGATATTTTCCAAACAATGCAAAGAGCTTTCTCATTTGCTATGGAAATGTTTCATACAAAAGATGCCCCATGGCTATTGAAGTGGTGCAATACTTTATGAGTGAAATAGACCACATAAAACTCCAGTGCTGATATTAGAAATTGTGTTTTCTTCGTTTTGACCCTCATCTGTATGAATAAAGTATCATGTCTGTAGCCATGGCATGGAAACTTGTACAACTGAAGTGCTGAGAGATGTCACTCAACACTATTACAAATTAAGTCTTAGAGATGGAATTTGCTCCCACAACAAAAGCAAAGAAGCTGACTTGGTCCCATGATACAGTCTGATGAGTGTATTGATGTGGTGTGTTACCAAGATTTGTATTTATGGTATCACACCCAGCACAAGACTACTTTATTTTTAGGGAAATCAATATTGTTATATTGTACTCAGCAGATTGAGTGGAAAGGTGATGAACACTATAGTGAAAGCAATGCCTGTGTGCATACAGAATGAATGTCCACAGGCTAAGGATTTGTCTAAATATAGTATTAAAGGTGAATCCACTTCACAAGCAAACCTTGACACTCAGGTTATCACATAAAATGATTGCCAAAGCAAATGTCATATATAGTTCATTTTAGAAGGAAAAAGCTATGCACTGCAATAGCCTTTATCTGTTGAATAAAGATGAATAAAATGTTTTATTTTTCCCAAAATTCAATTCAATTTAATTCAGCCTCCCCAGATGGCATAAACACCATAAACTTAGAAAGGTGTGATTGGGGTACAAATTTCAGCACCCATTTTATAGATTGAGTAACCTGCAATGTGGAACTATTTATTAATTTCATTATTCTTTAGGTATGCCTGCTGAAACAACCACAGCAATGTGTAGCATGCTGTTCGGTGGAATCTTTGAAAAATTTCCCAAATTGAAAGTCTGTTTTGCCCATGGAGGTAAGAACTACACTTTAGAATGTCAAAGAAAATGCCAATGGGGGTGAAATTGGTCAACGCCAGTAGCGCAAAACGGGCAGAAAGTGAATCGTCAGCCCGTTTTACACCATGTCAGGTTTCATTTTTTATTCATGTCAATAGGCTGCCAATTTGCGATGAGCCCATTTTGCACTACTGGCGTTAACTAATTTCATCCCCCAATGACATTCTGTTGCTATATTTTAATTTTTTTTAAAATCTGTTTTCAGGATGTGGGCAACACTGGCAAGGCCATATATCTTGCCCATCCCTAGTTGCCCTGAGAAGGTGGTGGTGGGTCTTTTTCTTGAGCGATTATTTGTACAATTGAGTATACAAAAAATCACTCAAGTTGGCCACTTCAGAAGGGAATGAGAGTCAACCATATGTAGAAAGGGCATAACCAATACAATTACAGCCCTCTGGCAACATAACGTACCATTATCTGGGCAGGTGGAGAGGAATATGGGATGGGGCCCATAATTCTTTGTTCTTCTCCCACAGGACAGAGAGCACTGTATAAATCATTGACATCCATCCCTTTCTGCTAATTACCTCATCCCCAGGACCTGGGGTGAGGTCAGCAGTAGGGTTGACTTTTTTTTTAACAGGGGATGTCCTGCCATGCTGTAACCCTGGGGGTGCAGCAGCACAACCGGAATGGTCAGGCTCATATCTCTAAACATCTGCCAGTTATAACCACGAGTCATACCAATAAATGTACTGTTAAAATTACAAGCAGAAATGAAAAGAGATTTTTTTTTCCCTTTACACTACAACTGTAGTGTTGGTATGAAGCAGAAAATACAGCCTGAATCTGGAGTCAGGGCCTAATCTTACATCAGAGATAAGTGGAATGAGAATCCTTGGATGAGGTCATCTCACTCCACTTTGCTTTGAAGTCAGTTCAGGCCTTAACACCCGATTTACTATACACAAGTTTAGTGTTGGAGTGAAGCCAAAACCACTTTACATTGACACTGAACCTATCTGAATGCACTGACATGGCAAAACAACAGGGTGCAGCTGAAGACAACTTTAACAAGGATAGATGCCTCACAAACTTCACCTTGGCAGTAACTGCAGACACAGAAAGACTTGGTAAAATTGTACAGTTTTGCCCCAACACAGATTTCCCATAACTTAATGTGTGCTCCAAGAGACCAAGTTCCAGGCTGGAACAATTTCTGTTAGACGGTGTTCCATAAAGCAGGAGAGTGGTTGTGAAACCTTATTGCATATATTCCAAGTCGTCTTATAAGAGCCCATTTTTAAATGTGTGCTATCAACCAGAAGCCTCACCCACGGGCTGCACATATTGGGAAACGGCAGGTGCACTACCCACAATTTCCTGTCCATGAAAATGAATGAATGGAAAACCGTCGAGAGCACACCTGTGATTTCCTGATATGCACAGCAAGCAGGCCAGCCTCCCTGCCTGTAACTGGTATTTATCAAATCGGCCCTATAGATTCAGGTCTTGTATGTAGCTTGGATGTGTCCTACAGATGGTCAAGGATGAATTTCTGATGTGTACCAAGTCCTTAACTTCGATTGAGTCTCTTTGTATAAATAGAACATCCACGCAGACAGCTACAAAAATTAAAACTAACTAAACTGGTAAAATCAATATTTTTCCATAAATGTGTTGCATTTCCTGGTTTCTTTTTGTGAGTCTAATATTTTCAAGGTGGAAAAGTTGTTACATTTGTGCAAGTGGAAGCTACATGCAGATTCATTACTGTATCAAATGATAGGAATTGTGACCAAACTAATACAAGGAATGTATTAAGTTTGGTCACTAAACATTTATTTTTTCAACATTTCAGTTATGCATTGGCACCATGAAGACTGGCTACTTCAATTAATCATTTGATAGCATCTTAGCATCAAAGTCAAAACTAAAACATAATTCTATTTTAGTAAAATAGCATGCTATGAATTAAAAATGCTTGTTGTTCTGTGCGTGCCTGTCAATCTATTTTATAATAGTTATCACTAAAAATGTATACAGTCATTTATCCAACATTTTAAAAGCAGCAAGAGTACATCAATATTAAAACAGTTATATTTTTGCACAACTGTAAAAAAAAAGCAAGAAAGTTGTCTTAATACTTTTCCCCTTTAGGTGGCGCTTTCCCTTATACCATTGGTAGGATTGAACATGGATTTAACGTCCGTCCTGATTTGTGTGCCATAGACAACAAGACAAACCCTCGAAAGCACCTGGGCCACTTTTACACGGATTCGTTAGTACATGATCCACTTGCACTAAAGCTGTTGGTGGAGGTGATCGGGAAAGTGAGTTGGACACTTTTATCACATTTTCCCATATATCTTTGTCAGTAAATGTGATATCTTTGATTTCACAGATCACAGCCCTAACGGAAGGTTAATCTGTACACTGAATAACAAATAACAATGTGTTAAAATGTCTTACCTGTAAAAAGTGTTTATAGCTGATCACAATAAATGTTACTATGCTTAGGACAAGGTGATGCTGGGGACAGATTATCCTTTCCCACTGGGAGAATTGAAACCAGGAAAACTTATTGAATCTATGGAAGAATTCAACAATGAACTTAAAGTAAGAGTAATGTTAAGATCTACATAATTCAAAGTTTTGCATGTGTATTATTATGATATTGCATGTCTGCATCAATTATGATTAGTTCATGCTAACCACAATGGCATTACAGACCAATCAGATAATTGGAAAAGAGAAACTAATTTTTGGCCATCATGATAATTCCCTGTTCTCCTCTCTGTTAATCTTCCACCCTGGGCATTTTATTCACCCGACTCAGGCTCTGTTCACTCCTGAACCTCGAATCTGCTCTCTCCAAGCCCATCCTGAATGCTCCTTTCCTCACATTCGTTTTAGGAGTGGCCTCTCACTCTATACAGGTCCCACTCTGTCCACTCTCCACTCGCCTGGCTCCACTTCCCAAATTGGGACCATAGCAGGGTGCTGCTGCAGACTGGAAGCTCGAGTTTTAGGTAGGCAGACAGGCATGACAAATCAACTGATAAGCCAACCACAGCCCTTGTCATTGAATTTATAGAGTGTCTTTCAGAAATGGATCAAAATGTTTCACATACAATTATTTTGAAGTTCAGGGACTATTTTATGCAGGTAAACCCAACAGTAATTTTGCACACAGCAAGATCCCACAAATAGAAATGAAATGAATGACTAGTTAACCTGTTTTGGTTGGTTTGAGAGAGACTACAACTCAGGAGAATGCCCTGCCGTTATTCAAATAGTGCTATAGAATCTTCAACAATCACCTGAAACACCAGGATAAACAGGCAGGGCCTTGGTTTAAAAGGTAGCACATTTGACAATGTAGTAGTCCCTCAGCACTGCACTAAAGTATCAGCCTAGATTATGTTCTCAAATCTGGAGTGGGATTTGAACCCACCACCTTCTAATCAGAGGAGAGTGATACCAACTCAGCCAAGCTGAAGCACTGGGGGGAATGTTAACCCCAAAAAACCGATGGGCCGGGGTCGGGTGGGAGGTTAAAGTGTTAAAAAACGGAATCCCACCCCAACCCACCTCCAACACACCCACTTCCACTTTTAAGAGGCGGGATGGGGGCACGGGCAGCCAACCTGCTCCCAGGAGGCGGGTCGCCCATTTAAATATTATAATCAGATTGGTGTGCCTCAGATTTAAAAATCATTACAAATTTAACTCAGACCTCGGGGAATGCGCCAGTTAAAGTAAGGTGCGGACTACTGGTTTCAGGAGGTAAGTGCCTTACTTAACTCCTGGATCCAGCGTCCCTACATCATCCACCGCACCCCCCGCCCCCCCCCCCGCGATCGGAGATCCCCCACGAGGCCTCCAATCCCCTCCACCAGGCCTCCGAACCCCCACCACACCCCAGCCTCCGATCACCTTCCCAAACTCCTCCCCCCCCCCCCACTGATGCTCATCCAGCTGGCCATGATACTCCGGCCCCAATCCTTCCCCCACCCCCTGCCCCCTCCCGATGCTCCGGCCCCGATCCTTCCGCCACCCCTCGCCCCCTCCCCCCCACCCGATGCTCTGGCCCCGATCCTTTCCCCACCCCTGCCCCCACCCCCCCACCCAATGGTCCGGCCCCGATCCTTCCCTCTACCCCCGCCCCCTACCCCCCACTCGATGCTCTGGCCCTGATCCTTCCCCACGCCCCCCCCCAGGACCTCCTCCAGCCCCTGACTACCACACGGCCCCCACCTGATCCCTGCCTCCCTCCTCTCTGCGGCCTATTGCTACAAGCCTACACCGCCGCAGCCAGCCAGCCTCTCCATCTAGTTGGCTGTGGGTGGGAAACAGGTTTGAAATGCAAATCAGGCCCAGCCACGAAATTCGGCAGGGCCCACGGGAAACCTGTTCTCCTGGGCTTCCCAACCACTTTAACAACATAAGAGTTAGAAGCAGGAGTAGGCCATAAGGCCCCTTGAGCCTGCTCCACAATTCAGTAAGATCATGGCTGATCTTCAACCTCAACTTCACTTTCCCGCCCGATCTCCATATCCCTTGATTCCCCTAGAGTCCAAAAATCTATCAATCTCAGCCTTGAATATACTCAACAATTCATCATCCACAGCCCTCTGGGGTAGAAAATTCCAAAGATTCACAACCCTCTGAGTGAAGAAATTCATCCTCATCTCAGTCTTAAATGGCCAACCCCTTATCCTGAGACTATGCCCCCTAGTTCTAAACTCTCCAGCCAGGGGAAACAGCCTCTCAGCAGCTACCTTGTCAATCCCCTTCAGAATCTTATATGTTTCAATGAGATCACCTCTCATTCTTCTAAACTCCAGAGAGTATAGGGCCAATCTACTCAATCTCTCCTCATAGGACAACCCTTTCATCCCAGGGATCAATCTAGTGAACCTTTGTTGCACCACTTCCAAGGCAGGTATGTCCTTCCTCAGATAAGGAGACCAAAACTGTGCACAATACTCCAGGTGTGGTCTCACCAAGGCCCTGTACAATTGTAGTAAGACTTCCTTACTCTTGTACTCCAACCCCCTTGCAATAAAGGCCAACATGCCATTTGCCTTCCTAATTGCTTGCTGTACCTACATACTCATTTTCTGTGTTTCCTGTACAAGGACACCTAAATCTCTCTGAACAATAATTTTTTTTCATTCATTCCTGGGACGTGGGTGTCGCTGGCAAAGCCAGCATTCATTGCCCATCCCTAATTGCACTTGCAAAGGTGGTGGTGAGCTGCCTCCTTGACCACTGTAATCAGTGTGGTGAAGGTACTGTTAGGGAGGGAGTTCCAGGATTTTGACCCAGTGACGATGAAGGAACGGTGATATATTTCCAAGTCGGGATGGTGTGTAACCTTTAGGGGAACTTGCAGGTGATGGTGTTCCCATGCGCCTGCCTCCCTTGTCCTTCTAGGTGGTAGAGGTCGTGGGTTTGGGAGGTGCTGTTAAAGAAGCCTTGCGAGTTGCTGCAGTGCATCTTGTAGATGGTACACACTGCAGACATGGTGCGCCAATGGTGGAGGGAGTGAATGTTTAAGCTGGTGAATGGGGTGCCAATCAAGCAGGCTGCTTTGTCCTGGATGGTGTTGAGCTTCTTGAGTGTTGGTGGAGCTGCACTCATCGAGGCAAATGGAAAGTATTCCATTACACTCCTTACTTGTGCCTTGTAGATGGTGGAAAGGCTTTGGGGAGTCAGGAGGTGAGACACTCGCCGCAGAATACCCAGCCTCTGACCTGCTCTTGTAGCCACAGTATTTATATGCCTGATCCAGTTAAGTTTCTGGTCAATGGTGACCCCCAGGATGTTGATGGTGGGGGATTCGGTGATGGTAATGTCAAGCTGCGGCGGTTAGACTCACTCTTATTGGAGATAATCATTGCCTGGCACTTGCGTGGCACAAATGTTACCTGCCACTTATGAGCCCAAGCCTGGATGTCGTCCAGGTCTTGCTGCATGCGACCATGGACTGCTTCATTATCTGAGGAGTTGCGAATGGAACTAATCACTGTGCAATGATCAGCGAACATCCCCACTTCTGATCTTATGATGGCAGGAAAGTCATTGATAAAGCAGCTGTAGATGGTTGGGCCTAGGACACTGCCCTGAGGATCTCCTGCAGCGATGTCCTGAGGCTGAGATGATTGACCTTCAACAACCACAACCAGCTTCCTTTGTGCTAGGTATGACTCCAGCCAGTGGAGAGTTTTCCCCCTGATTCCCATTGACTTCAGCTTTACTAGGGCTCCTTGATGCCACACTCGGTCAAATGCTGCCTTGATGTCAGGGGCAGTCACTCTCACCTCACCTTTAGAATTCAGCTCTTTTGTCCATGTTTGGACCAAAGCTGTAATGAGGTCTGGAGCCGAGTGGTCCTGGCGGAACCCAAACTGAGCATCGGTGAGCAGATTATTGGTGAGTAAGTGTTGCTTGATAGCACTGTCGACAACACCTTTGCTGATGATTGAAGTTAGGCTGATGGGGCGGTAATTGGCTGGATTGGATTTATCCTGCTTTTCGTGGAAAGGACATACCTGGGCAGTTTTCCACATTGTCAGGTAGATGCCAGTGTTGTAGCTGTACTGGAACAGCTTGGCCAGAGGTGCGGCTAGTTCTGGAGCACAAATCTTCAGCACGACAGCCGGGATGTTGTCGAGGCCCATAGCCTTTGCTGTATCCAGTGCACTCAGCTGTTTCTTGATATCACGGTGGAGTGAATCTAATTGGCTGAAGACTGGCTTCTGTGATGGTGGGGACCTCAGGAGGCGGCCGATATGAATCATCTAATTGGCCCTTCTGGCTGAAGATGGTTGCAAACGCTTCAGCCTTTTCGTTTGGGGATATTCATGTAGCCTCCTCCTCCCATTAGTTGTTTAATTGTCCACCACCCTTCACGACTGGATGTGACAGGACTGCTGAGCTTTGATCTGATCCGTTGGTTGTGGGATCGCTTAGCTCTGGCTATAGCATGTTGCTTCTGCTGTTTAGCATGCATGTAGTCCTGTGTTACAGCTTCCCCAGGTTGGCACCTCATTTTTAGGTACAACTTGTGCTGCTCCTGGAATGCTCTTCTGCACTCTTTAATGAACCAGGGTTGGTCCCCTGGCTTGATGGTAATGGAAGAGCGAGGAATATGCCGACCCATAAGGTTACAGGTTGCGGTGGAATACAATGCTGCTGCTGCTGATGGCCCACAGCGCCTCATGGATGCCCACAAGGACTGTTCAGTGGTCACTGCTACCAATGCTGTCATGGACAGATGCATCTGCGACAGGTAGATTGGTGAGGACGGGGTCAAGTAGGTTTTTCCCTCATGTTGGTTCTCTCACCACCTGCCACAGGTCCAGTCTGGCAGCTATGCCCTTCAGGACTCTGCCAGCTTGGTGCTACTGAGCCACTCTTGGTGATGGACATTGAAGTCCCCCACCCAGAGTACATTCTGTGCCCCTGCTACCATCAGTGCTTCTTCCAAGTGGTGTTCAACATGCAGGAGTACTGATTCATCAGCTGAGGGAGGGCGGTAGGTGGTAATCAGCAGGAGGTTTCCTTGCCCATGCTTGACCTGAAGCCATGAGACTTCATGGGGTCTGAAGTCAATGTTGTGGACTCCCAGGGCCACTCCCTCCTGAACTGTATACCACTGTGCCACCACCTCTGGTGGATCTGTCCTGCCGTTGGGACAAGACATACCCAGGGATGGTGATGGAGGAGTCTAGGACATTGGCTGAAAGGAATGATTCTGTGAATATGGCTATGTCAGGGTATTGCTTGGCTAGTCTGTGGGACAGCTCTCCTAATTTTGGCACAAGTCCCCAGATGTTAGTGAGGAGGACATTGCAGGGTCGACTGGGCTGAGTGTGCCGTTGTCATGTTTGAAGCCAATGCCTAGGTCGATGCCGGATGGTCCATCTGTTTTTTTTTGCTTTTCATAGTGGTTTGTTACAACTGAGTAACTTGCTAGGCCATTTCAGAGGGCAGACCACATTGCTGTTGGTCTAGAGTCACATATAGGCCAGACCAGGTAAGGACAGCAGATTTCCTTCCCTAAAGGACATTAGTGAACCAGATGGGTTCTTAGTGACAATCTGATAGTTTCATGGTCACCATTACTGATACCAGCTTTTTATTCCAGATGTATTTAACTGAAGTTAAATTCCCCAGAGGCCGTGGTGGGATTTGAATTTACGTCTCTGGCTCATTAGTCCAGGCCTCTGGATTACTAGTCCACTATGCTGCCGTTTCCTCAATTTAATAGTTTCTCACCATTTATAAAATATTCTGTTTTTCTATTCTTCCTACCAAAGTGAATAACCGCACATTTCCTCACGTTATACTCCATCTGCCACCTTATTGCCCACTCACTTAACCTCTCTATATCTCTTTGCAAGCTCTTCTCAGCTGTCCTCCTCACAGCTTACTTTCTCACCTAGCATTGTATCATCAGCAAACTTAGATACATTGCATTTGGTCCCTTCATCTAAGTCATTAATATAGATTGTAAATAGCTGAGGCCCAAGCACTGATCCTTGCGGTACCCCACTAGTTACAGACTGCCAACCCGAAAATGACCTGTTTATCCCTACTCTCTGTTTTCTGTCCATTAACCAATCCTCTATCCATGCTAATATATATATTACCCCCAACTCCATGGGCCCTTATCTTGTGTAGCAACCTTCTATGTGGCACCCCATCAAATGTCTTTTGGAAATCCAAATATACTACATTCATTGGTTCCCCTTTATCTACCCTGCTAGTTACATCCTCAAAAAATTCTGATAAATTTGTTTATGACAATTAAGTATGTTCCCCTTCAAACACTGGTTGAGTACATACAGTTGCATTCGTTGGAAGGAAATTTTGAATGAAACCTTTTTAAGATGTCAGTATACCAAGAGTTTCAGATAAAGTTGCTGCTGCAGCTTGTGCCCTGCTACAGAATGGCATGAATAGGAAACATTGAATAGGCTGTTGTAAGGTAGTCTGAAAGTTTGGTTTCGGATACACGGCACCTTTCCAGGCCAAACCCTGGCACCTCTGCCTCACCCAGTGCCTCCCAGCCCAGGCCACAACCATGCTGCTCCTTCCTGACCCGAGTCTCCTCTCCCCACACCCTTTCAGCCTAGGCTCTAACTTCTAGTTACTCCTATACCTTTGTGTGTTGCAGAGCCTCACAAATAGCCTCTTCCTGACCAACCCCAGGCTTTCCTCACCTCCAATCAGATCCTTCCCTTTGCCTCCTTTCTGCTTCAGCCCCTTGGGCCCTGCACCAATCTGTTCCATTTCTGTATATTTTGGTTCTCATTTTGCCACCTAACTTTTTTTTTAAATAAGATACAAATTAAGTAAATAAATAAAGGAAATAAACTTACAGGAGAGGAGGCAAAGGAAAAGATAAGCTTACAGAAAAAGCATGACAAGGCTAATATGATAAGGCAGGATCTGGCCAAATTGGACTGGGAGCAGCTACTTATAGGAAAATCCGCATCAAAACAGTGGGAGACTTTCAGAAGGGAAATAGAGAGAGTACAACGCCAACATGTTCCTGTAAAGGTCAAGGGTGGGACCAACAAGCAAAGGGAACCTTGGATGACAAGGGATATACAAAAATGCATTAGAAATAAAAGGGGGGCTTTTGGCAGTTACAAAAGACTAAAGACGGAAGAAGCCCTAGAGGAGTATAAAAAATGCAGGGGCATACTTAAAAAAGAAATTAGGAGGGCGAGGAGGGGCCATGAAATAACACTGGCGAGCAAAATAAAGGAAAATCCTAAGATGTTTTATAAGTATATTAAGGGCAAGAGGATAACCAGGGAAAGGGTAGGGCCCATTAGGGACCAAAGTGGCAATCTGTGTGTAGAGCCAGATGATGTAGGCGGGGTTTTAAATGAATTTTTTGCATCTGTGTTCACTATGGAGAAAGACGATGCAGACATAGAAATCGGGCAAGGGGGCTGTGACATACTTGAACATATTAGCATCGAGAGGGAGGAGGTGCTAGCGGTTTTAGCAGGCCAAAAAGTGGATAAATCCCCAGGCCCAGACGAGATGTATCCCAGGCTGCTGTGGGAGGCAAAGGAGGAGATTGCAGGGGCTCTGACACAAATTTTCAGAACCTCTCTGGCCACAGGGGATGTACCAGAGGACTGGAGAACAGCTAACGTAGTACCATTATTCAAGAAGGGTAGCAGGGATAAACCAGGGAATTACAGGCCAGTGAGCCTAACATCTGTGGTAGGGAAATTATTGGAAAAAATTCTGAGGGACAAAATTAGTCTCCACTTGGAGAGGCAAGGATTAATCGGGGATAGTCAGCATGGCTTTGTCAAGGGTAAATCATGTCTGACAAATCTGATTGAATTTTTCGAGGGGGTGACTAGGGGGGTGGATGAGGGAAATGCTGTGGCTGTGGTGTACATGGACTTCAGTAAAGCTTTTGACAAAGTCCCGCATAGGAGACTGGTCAAGAAGGTAAGAGCCCATGGGATCCAGGGTGCCTTGGCGCGTTGGATCATAAACTGGCTGAGTGGCAGGAGGCAGAGGGTGATGGTCGAAGGTTGCTTTTGTGACTGGAAGCCTGTGTCCAGTGGGGTACCTCAGGGATCGGTGCTGGGTCCCTTGTTGTTTGTGATCTACATAAATGATTTGGATGAGAATGTAAAAGGTATGATCAGTAAGTTCGCAGATGACACGAAAATTGGTGGGGTGGTAAATTGTGAGGAGGAAAGCCTCAGGCTACAGGACGATATAAACGGGTTGGTCAGATGGGCGGAAAAGTGGCAAATGGAATTTAACCCTGAAAAGTGCGAGGTGATGCATTTTGGACGGACAAATAAGGCAAGGGAATACACAATGAGTGGTAGGACCCTAGGAAGTACAGAGGGTCAGAGGGACCTTGGTGTACATGTACATAGATCCCTGAAGGCAGCGGAACAGGTAGATAAGGTGGTTAAAAAGGCATATGGGATACTTGCCTTCATTAGCCGAGGCATAGAATATAAGAGCAGGGAGGTTATGATGGAGCTGTACAAAACGCTGGTGAGGCCACAGCTGGAGTACTGTGTGCAGTTCTGGTCGCCTCACTATAGGAAGGATGTGATTGCTTTGGAGAGGGTGCAGAGAAGATTCACCAGGATGTTACCTGGGATGGAGCGCCTCAGCTATGAAGAGAGGCTGGACAGGCTGGGGTTGTTTTCCTTGGAGCAAAGAAGGCTGAGGGGGGACCTGATTGAGGTGTACAAAATGATGAGGGGCATAGATAGGGTAGACAAAGAGGAACTTTTCCCCTTAGTAGGGGGGTCAATAACAAGGGGGCATAGATTCAGGGTAAGGGGCAGGAGATTTAGAGGGGATTTGAGGAGGAACTTTTTCACCCAGAGGGTGGTTGGAATGTGGAACTCAATGCCTGAAAGGGTGGTAGAGGCAGGAACCCTCACAACATTCAAGAAGCATTTGGATGAGCACTTGAAATGCCATTGCATACAAGGCTATGGACCAAATGCTGGAAAATGGGATTAGACTGGACAGGGATGGATGGGCGGCGCAGACACGATGGGCCGAAGGGCCTCTTTCTGTGCTGTAAAACTCTATGACTCTATGAGAAAGTGTGAGGAAAAGAGCTGTAGACAAGCAGGGAGGTACAGAGAAAGTGTGTAAAAGACAAATAGAGAGAGGGAAATAGAAAGAATTGCTTTTATTTTTGTCCGTGATTACCACTATAGAGTATGATTATAAAATTGTTACCTTATTTTAAAGCCAAGGAAAAATATTCTGTCTACATATTGTCAATGCTGGAATTCTTTCAGATATTTCATAAAATGGTTTCACTTGTTTTACAGGATAAGCTCCTCGCCAAAAATGCACTGGAGTTTCTTGGCCTTGAAAAGAAACAGTTTGATTGATGCAATAGCTATTTAATATACTTCATTGTTCCTCAATTAAGAAATGCCTGTACTATTTGGGACACAGCTGGGTCTGGAACTTGATTGATAAACATCTTCCCAAAGGCAACATCTGTACTTCAGCTTATTATCATGGGATAAATTGACTACTGTTTTGAAATTAACACTTAACACTGTTTATTGTAACAGTTTACAGTGACACAGCTCTGGCTTGTATTAAGTTGACCAACAGAAGCAGCCTTCCTAAATCCTTAAATCTTCAACATTAATTGCAAATGCTTAATAATAGTTCACTGCAAATAAGAAATAAGGCAGCAAAACATCAGTAAGAACAATTACATTAAACATCGTACATCTGCATGCCCTTCTTGTCTGCATCAGTTGGCTTTCTGTTGTCACACTTTTTTGTTAACTTTTTCCCGTTATAATTTCCTATGTCCACATTTATAATAAAAACTGCCTGTGTAAACTTGTTTCATCTTTTGGATGAGACGTTAAACCATGGCCCCATCTGTCCTCTCAGGTGGACTTAAAAGATACCATGGCACTAGTTTGAAGAAGAGCAGGGTAGTTCTCCCCAGTGTCCTAACCAATATTTATCCCTCAACATCACTAAAACAGATTATCTGGTCATTATCACATTGCTGTTTGTGGGACCTTGTTGTGTGCAAATTGGTTGCAGCAATTCCTTCATTACAAGTGACTACACTTCAAATGTACTTCATTGGCTGTAAAGCGCTTTGGGATGTTCTGAGGTATTGCAAGGCGCTATATAAATGCAAATTCTTTCTTTTTTTAACTGCATCCTCCTGCCAATGGCGGTGCTGTAGCACTTCAGTTTTGCATTCCCCAGCTCCTCAATCTGTACTGAAGGAAAACTCCTACACGCCCAACAAATTCTACTTCTCTGCTTCCCAATATAAAGTACACGTGTTTAAACTTAGAAAAGTTTATTATGAATAATCTCACACTTTCATCGTCTCCTAACCTGTCTCTTCACAAAGAGTCATTTCCTTAAATGTTATGAAGTTGTGATGATTGAATAGTAATAAAATATTTTGCAATGTATTGTAGAGGGGATTTGTAGATAGACTGAGGACAAAACAGCAGGGATAGAAACCAACTTCAGGAAACCCAAAATACAGACAATTTCACTCAGCACAACATTAGCCTTTCAGAAGTACTTTTAGGCTGTGACTTGTAATTAACAATATTAATTTTAAAGCAATCATTTTAAAGTGATGTGATTCCAGATGCACATTGACACATGTCCAGCAGTGTTACTCAGGGGTCAGGTGCCATCTGACTCCCAAGCACACCGAAACTTTGAAGTGTGAGAGTCTCCATGCCAACTTGAAGGTAGTGTAACACCTCTTAGGCTTTGCACTGGCCATAGCATAATTCCAGTCTGGAGTGAAACTATGCTTTAAAAGTGCCTCGGCAGTCTTTTAGGCAATTTGGAATTTTTAAACTCAATATAAACTGTTTTTATTATACTAGAAATACATTAAAATACATAGAAGTTACAACACGGAAACAGATTATTCGGCACAACCAGTTTGTGGTGGTGTTTACCCTCCATACCAGCAAATAGTTCTAATCACATTTACCTACCCTGTTCCCATATTCCTCCAACCCCTTCTCCTTTGTCCACCAATCCAATCTAATCTTGAGTGTTGACATAGTTGCTGCCTCAACCACTAATCTTGGAAATGAATTCCACAGACTCTAACTCTGTGTAAAGACGTTACTGCTGCCCCCTATTCTAAATCTCTTACATTTAATCATGTACCTATAGCCCCTCGTTCTTGACCCTTCAACTACTGGAAACTGTCTGCTTCTATCTACCCTGTCCTTTCATAATTTTAAACACTTTTATCGTATCGTCTTTCTTTGTATTTGTATTTCCTCATATCAGCAAGCATCCTAATGAATCTGCATTGTACCCTCTCTAAAGCCTCAATTTCCTTCCTAGAGTGTGAGTCCTGTTCTCATAACAATAGCCAGCAGCAGAATCCCGCACATGCATCCAGGCACACTGCACTAAATTCTTTGTCACTGAGCTCAATGAATGCTACGTTGAGTTCCCCTGGCAGTGTAACTTGGGTCTCTCGGCTGTGCAACATATTATATAGATACTGGTCAGTACAAATCATCTGCATTATAATAGCTGTTGTCAACATTCAAGATTAGATTAGCTTGTGATTTAACACTTTAGCAAAAGCTTTAAGTCATTTCCAAAGCTGACAATTGAATACTTGGTTTTAATTATTCTCATGGCAAATAGCGGAGAGGTTCTGTATTACACTATTTAACATTTAATCAAGTCACAAGTTTTAAAGTAAACCTACTGACAAAAAACATGTGAAGTATTAAAAAGTATTTATTTAATATATTTGCCCAGAATATATTATAATGAATAAATATATATTAAGTATAAACATTCTACCTTTATTTTATAATTGCTGTGCACTATTATTCATGACTTGCATGTGTGTTCACAACATTCCTTTTCCATTCTCCAACCATGCTAAAACCGCATTCATATTTTTAAATATGCTCTGTGCCACATTAGCACAACCATGGCACTTGTGAATAGGAAACTCTCTTTTAACCGGCAAAATTCAGGAGTAGGTTCAGGTAAGTTTTACTTCATATTAGTGGCAGTTCCTGGATCTGTGGCTGTGTAACTGGGGTTCGTGCACTTGTTGCTAAGCAACAGGGACGCTTGGTCTGTGGCCAGAGTTCATGCACATGTTGCTAAGCAACAGAGAAGCCTGGATTTGTTGCTGTGTACGGAGCTCTCGTACCTTTTAACTATACCTCTCTGTAATCCGGACTTTTTGATAAACCGGCACCACGCCAGTCCCGTTGGTGCCGGATAATAAAGAGTTTCCTGTAGAACTATTACACAGATGTACATCTGAGTTACTGTACCAACGGAAACAGAATCCATTTTAAAAGAAAATATATATATTTTCAACTGGAATAGGCAATAATACTGTTAGTCAGTTCTGCATGTACATTAATATTCTGTTTTGCAGTCAAACAGTAAAAGAAAGTTGTATGAGGATCTCCATCCCTTCGGGGTATCTGTATAGGAATGAAAACAATAATACAATAAGATGTCAATTCCAAGTAGCAATGTTGGTCTTACGGTCTGACATTCCACCTGTGGATTCATCCCTCTCGTTATATATTCCTACCAGCTTTTTTCATTAAAATTATCAACAGGAGGAATTTCACCCCCAAGTTATCCCATCCTGTAATGTATTCCCCCATTTGTATTCAAAACCAACTCTTTTACTAAAATTAGTGACAAAGAGTTTCACCCCTAGTTTTCAGAAGTTCTTGTTAGTATGTATTTCACATTTAATTTAAACTTTCAAATTCTCATTGCTTGAGATAAAAAGTATTTACTAATTAACTCAAATGAGAACTTGCCAATATTTTCCTTCATGTATTTTGTTTTGTGAACCATGAGTCAGTAGCAAATTGTGCAGTTTAATTGTTTATGCTTTCAACTGAAATAGGACAGATCAACTGAAATCTGTCCATGCTTGTGTTATTTCAATAGAAATATGAATAAAAGATTTACATTTTGAAATATTTGTATTCTATTTATATTGCTGTGTCTGTGCACTTTGAAAACACCATCTCACTGTGGATATGGAGGTGCCAATACAACAAACTAAGAGCTATTTTCATTAATAACTATGTGGTTTTGTGCACTAGTTTTTATTTTTCTATTCATAACTGTAATCTAATTCATCCCAAATACCATCCCTGCCTAACACATTGAGGGAGCACCATCACCACAAGGACTGCTAGCGATTCAAGAAGGAGGCCCACCACCTACTCAGGGCAAGTAGGAATGGGCAATAAATGTGTCCTTGGCAGAGTTGCCGACATTGCAAGAACAAATAAAGGGGGGGAGGGGGTAGAGTTTCCACTTTGGGCACAATTGGCGATTCCGGTGCAAATTTTGCCCAAAATTGCGCCCGTTTTGAAAAGTGTTTCTCCCCCCACCCGCCGAGTTTCCGCTCAAACTCATTTGCATATTGGCAAATGCAAAATCTGCCATGAACCAGCCCAATCGGGCAGCATTTTAAAACATAATTTAAAAAAAATTTGCTTTACAAAAAATTCCTCAATATATTTAAGAATGGTAACTTGGTAAAGTTTGATTAATACAGCAAAAAATAGATTTATCACCAAAAAATAAGCATTCTGAATTACAGTGTCAATGCACCTGTGAGTAACCTGATTTTAAATTACTGAAATTAACTTTTAAAAAACGTATAAAACTATTTTCTAGTTAGATTCGATTACAGTAGTCAGTTCCTTAGTAAATTTTTAAAAATCATTCAAAACCTTTCAAAACTTATCTGTTACTGTTCTTGCGCCCAAAAGATCCAGCTGAATTTTTGGAGCTCCCTCAGAGGCTTGCAAACGAGCGCAATTAGTGGAAACTCCCAATGGTGATTAATTTTCCGTGGTCAGTTTTGTGGGCAGGGCCTGTTTCTAGCGGGATTTTTTTAAACTGGCACAAAAGATCTCAGAAACTCGATTTGCACTGAACGCAATTTACACTTAAAATTCTATTATCATTTGCACCAGTTACTCCAATATCGGGCGAATTGCGCCGAAAAAAACAGCGCAATCAAGCGGAAACCTTTTTGAAAATTGAAATTGGGGCAATTTGTTTGGGGATGAATATAGTAGCACGGCCAGAGGATTGGTTAATGGACAGAAAACAGAGAGTAGGGATAAACAGATCTTTTTCAGGTTGGCAGGCTGTTATTAGTGGGGTGCCGCAAGGATCAGTACGATAGCAAAATACTGCAGATGCTGGAAATCCGAAATAACAACAGAAAATGCTGGAAAAGCTCAGCAGGCCAGGCAACATCCGTGGAGAGAAAATAGAGTTGACGTTTCGGGTCTAACCCTTTTTCAAAACTGGAAAGGAAATGAAATAGATCGAAAAGGCAGGGCTGGGAGGGAACAAAAGAAGTGAAGAGACATTAAGAGGTATTCAAAACGAGACGAGATGGTGATAGGACTAGTGGAGACAAAAGACGGCTCCAGATTAGGTGTGAAATGCGCTGGCAGAATGAGAGACAGCTGCCATGTGGGAGAGAAAAAAAAAAGAGGGGGGAGGGAAAGGGCCAAAACAAAGATGTGGATAAAATATAAGCAAAAATGTAATGGGGGCCGAGGTTATGATCTGAAATTGTTGAACTCAATGTTAAGTCCAGAAGGCTGTAGAGTGCCTAATGAGGTGCTGTTCCTCGAGTTTACGTTGAGCCTCTGTGGAACAATGCAAGAGCCCGAGTACAGTGAGGTCTGAGTGGGAATGGGGCGGTGAATTAAAGTGACAGGCGACCGGAAGCTCGGGGTCCCCCTTACGGACTGAACGGAGGTGTTCTGCAAAGCGGTCACCCAATCTGCGTTTGGTCTCCCCAATGTAGAGGAGATCACATCGTGAGCAGCGAATACAGTATACTAGATTGCAAGAAGTACAAGTAAATCGCTGTTTCACCTGGAAGGGGTGTTTGGGGCCCTGGACAGTGGGAAGGGGGGAGGTATAAGGGCAGGCGAAATTAATGGGACAGAAAGCCAATAAATCCCCTGGACCTGATGGACTACATCCTAGGGTTTTGAAAGAGGCAGCTATAGAGATCGTGGAGGCATTGGTTGTCATTTTCCAAAATTCCATAGATTCTAGAATGGTTCCCACGGATTGGAAGGTAGCAAACATAACCCCACTATTTAAGAAAGGAGGGAGGGAGAAAACGGAGAACTATAGACAGTTAGCCTGACAGCAGTAGTACGGAAAATGCTAGAATCTATTATTAAGGACGTGGTAACAGGGCACTTAGAAAATAATAATAGGATTGGGCAGAATCAACATGGATTTATGAAAGGGAAATCGTGTTTGACGAATGTTAGTTTTTTGAGATTGTAACTAGCAGCATAGACAAGGGGGAAGCAGTGGATGTGGTGTATTTGGATTTTCAGAAGGAATTCGATAAGATGCCACACAAGAGGTTATTAAACAAAATGAGGGCTCATGGGATTGGGGGTAATATACTAGCATAGATTGAGGATTGGTCAAAGGACAGAAAACAGAGAGTAGGAATAAACGGGTCATTTTCGGGTTGGCAGGCTGTAACTTGTGCGGTACCGCAAGGATCAGTGCTTGGGCCTCACAGTCTACATCAATGATTTGGATGTGGGGACCAAATGTCATATATCCAAGTTTACTGATGATACAAAGCTGGATGGGAATGTAAGTTGGGAGGAGGATGCAAAGAGGCTTCAAGTGGATTTAGACAACCCAAGTGAATGGGCAAGAACATGGCAAATGGAATATAATGTGGAGAAATGTGAAGTTATCCACTTTGGTAGGAAAAATAGAAAAGCAGAGTATTTTTTAAATGTGAGAGATTGGGAAATGTTTTTCAGAGGGACATGGGTGTCCTTGTACACGAATCACTGAAAGTTAACATGCAGCTACAGCAAGCAATTAGGAAAGCAAATGGTATGTTGGCCTTTATTACAAGAGGATTTGAGTATAAGAGTAAAGACATCTTACTGCAATTATATAGGGTGCTGGTGAGGCCACACCTGGAGTATTGTGTACAGTTTTGGTCTCCTTACCTAAGGAAAGATATACTTGCCATAAAGTGCAACGAAGGTTCACCAGACTGATTCCTGGGATGGGGGGATTGTCCTATGAGGAGAGATTGAGTAGACTAGGCCTATATTCTCTAGAGTTTAGAAGAATGAGAGGTGATCTCATTGAAACATACAAAGTTCTTACAGGGCTTGACAGGGTAGATGCAGGGAGGATGTTTCCCCTGGTTGGGGAGTCTAGAACCAGGGGTCAGTCTCAGAATAAGGGGTCGGCCATTTAGAACTGAGATGAGGAGAAATTTCTTCACTGAGGGTGGTGAATCTTTGGAATTCTCTATCCCAGAGGGCTGTGGAGCCTCAGTCGTTAAGTATATTCAAGACAGAGATCGATAGATTTTTGGATATTAAGGGAATCAAGGGATATGGGGATAGTGCAGGAAAGTGGAATTAAGGTAGAAGATCAGCCATGATCTTATTGAATGGCGGAGCAGGCTCGAAGGGCCAAATGGCCTACTCCTGCTCTTATTTCTTTTTTTTTTATTCGTTTATGGGATCTGGGCGTCGCTGGCAAGGCCAGCATTTATTGCCCATCCCTAGTTGCCCTTGAGAAGGTGGTAGTGAGCTGCCTTCTTGAACTGCTGCAGTCCGTGTGGTGATGGTACGCCCACAGTGTTGTTAGGTAGGGAGTTCCAGGATTTTGACCCAGCGACGATTAAGGATCAGCGATATACTTCTAAGTCAGGATGGTGTGTGACTGGGAGGAGAACTTGGAGGTGGTGGTGTTCCCATGCGCCTGCTGCCCTTGTCCTTCTAGGTGGAAGAGGTCGCGGGTTTGGGAGATGCTGCCGAAGAAGCCTTGGCGAATTGCTGTTCTTGCAATTTAGTATACTGTATTCACTGCTCATGGTGCGGTCTCCTCTAGATTAGGGAGACCAAACGCAGGTTGGGTGACTGCTTTATGAAACACCTCCGTTCGGATCGCAAGCGTGACCCCAAGCTTCCGGTCGCCTGTTATTTTAATTCTCCGCTCCACTCTAACTCTGACCTCATCCTGTTACACTGTTCCAACGAAGCTCAACGCAAGGTCAAGGAACAGCACTTCGTCTTTCTATTAGGCACTTTACAGCCTTCTGGACTCAACACCGAGTTCAACAAGTTCAGACCACAACTATTGCCCATATTTTATCACATGGCAGCTGTTGATTATTCTGCTATACCCATTTACGCCTCTTCTAGACCCATCTTTTCTTTACTTGTCCCATTACCATCTACTTTTGCTTTGCACTATCATACCTTCTGTCATTTAATCACTCCTGCCTTCCACCCTATCCCAGACCACTCTGACCTCACTGTCCTCGGCCACTTACACTGTTGCAACGAAGTTCAACGTAAGTTCGAGGAACAGCACCTTTTGTTCTTTCCTCCCCTCCCCGTTCCCTGCCCCTGCACTTGCTTAAAATCTGTTACATCTTTAACTATTTCCAGTTCTGACAAAAGGTCATCGACCCGAAACGTTAACTCGGTTTCTCCCTCCACAGACGCTGCCTGACCTGCTGAGTATTTCCAGCATTTTCTGTTTTTATTTAAGCATACATCCTTGCATCATAAATAGAGGCATGGAATACAAAAGCAAAGAAGTTATAGTAAAGCATTATAAATCACTAGTTACTCCTCAGCTGGAGTATTGTGTCCAATTCTGGACACCACACTTTAAGAAGGATGTCAAGGCGTTAAAGAGGGTGCAGAGGAGATTTACTAGAAAGATACCTGGGACAAGCGGCTTCAGTAATGCCGCGATACTGGAGAAACTGGGATTGTTCTCTTTAGAGCAGAGAGACGGTTAAGGGGAGATTTAATAAGATATTCAAAATTATGAGGGGTTTTGATAGAGAAAATAAGGAGAAACTGTTGCTTCTGGCAGGAGGGTTGGTAACCAGAGGACACAGATTTAAGGTAATTGGCAAAAAAGCCAGAGGGGAGATGAGAATTTTTTTTTTACGCACCAATTTGTTATGATTTGGAATGCACTACCTGAAAGTGTGGTGGAAGCAGATTCAATAGTAACTTTCAAAAGGGAAAGAGCAGGGGAGCGGGACTAATTGGATAGCTCTTTCATAAAGCCAGTACAGTCACGGTGGGCTGAATCACCTTCTTCTGTGAAGGAGTGTGGATTCCCTGTAGTTCTTCAAAAGGGATCTGGTAAACTTCCTAAGAGAGAACATTTCCAGTTATAGTGGGTAAATCTGTGCCATAACTGGAAATAGAAGGATTTTCAGTTATCACATTCTCCTGGAGCTTTGCCATATTATTTCCCAAAGTTTTTCCTTAATTGATCTTTTTTTCCCCCTCTTTTCTTTGCCAGACCCAGGACATTGTGTGACTTGGGGGGTGCGCTACACCATGTTGGGATGGGGTGGACTTGATGGACTGAATTGTCTTTTTCCTTCCTTCTTTTCATATTTTCATGAGGCTAGGGAAAAAAATTAAGAGGAAATGCTGATAGAGAACAAAAGAGATAAATTACCACAAAAAGAAGAAATAAAGATGGAATCAGAGAAACAGATGTAGGAGTAATAACTGAAACAGTAGAACACAGAAAAAAGAAACAAAGAAAAAAAAAATTTAAAAATGAAAATGTACTGAAATTGCAATTTTAAAAGGACAGCATCTTTAACAAAATGTAGATTTGAAGGGGATTCAGCTGATTATCATATGAGGCAAAAAATCTAAAGAATTTGTTTGTGGGCCTGATCATTGGAGGTGGGATGTGTTCGTATAGTGGGTTAGCAAGTATAGTTGGCAGCGTGTGACGGAGAACTATTCCATTGCAGTTTGCCTCTGAGGTGAAGGCTATTCTAATGTAGTTGCAATAAAAACAGAAAATGCTGGAAATACTCAGCTAATATATAAAACATTAGTTCGGCCTCAGCTGGAGTACTGTGTTCAATTCTGGGCACCAGACTTTAGGAAGGACATGAAGGCTTTGGAGAGGGTACAGAAGAGATTTACTAGAATGGTTCCAGGGATGAGGGATTACAGTTACGGGGATAGACTAGAGAAGTTGGGGTTGTTCTCCTTGGAGCAGTTCTTTAGAAGGCTAAGAAGAGATTTGATAGAGGTGTTTAAAATCATTAAAGATTTAGGTAGAGTAAATAAAGAGAAACTGTTTCCAATGGCTGAAGGGTCGATAATGAGAGAGCACAGATTTAAGGTGATTGGCAAAAGAGCCAGAGGCGACATATGGAAAAACTTTTTTACAAAACAAGTGGTTAGAATTTGGAATGCACTACCTGATAGGGTGGTGGAAACAGATTCAATAGTAGCCTTCAAAAAGGAATTGGATAAATAATTGAAGGAGAAAAAAATTGCAGGAATATGGAAAAAGAGCGGGGAAGTGGGACTAATTGGATTGCTCTTCGAAAGAGCCGGCGCAGACTCGATGGGCCGAATGGCCTCGTTCTGTGCTGTACTATTCTATGATTGTAGATCAGGCAGCATCTGTGGAGAGAGAAACAGCGTTAACATTACAGGTCGATGACCTTACATCCCAACTCCAATGATCAGGCCCACAAACCAATTCCTTTAGATGTTGTACCTTCTATAATAATGTAGTTGCATGTGTGCAAGATTGAATTATCAACTACAATAATGTACACTAAGTAATTTATTTTCACATTAAATTAATTATACCAGTTGCATATGCTTTAAGATAATCGCACTAAAGAATTAACATAAAAGTAACCCATAGGTTTATTTTAATCAGAGTCCTTTATTCTCCCAATTAGGCACTTTACAGCCTTCTGGACATATCGAGTTCAACAATTTCAGACCATAACGTCTGCCCCTATTTTTTCAGATGACAGCTATTGATGATTCCGCCATTCCCATTTTCACCTCCTCTAGACTCATCTTTTGTTTCTTTAATTGTCCCATTACCATCTCCTTTTGCTTTGCACAATCATACCTTTTGTCATTCAATCATTCCTGTCATCCACTCTAGCGTAGACCTTTCCTTTAGTTCTTCCCTCTCCTTCCCCCTTCTTTCCCAGCCCTCCCCTTTCTTTCCCTGCCCTCCTTCCCCTCTTCCTTAAAATGACCTTACATCCCAACTCCAATGATCAGGCCCACAAACCAATTCCTTTAGATGTTGTACCTTCTATCTATAATAATGTAGTTGCATGTGTGCAAGATTGAATTATCAACTACAATAATCTACACTAAGTAATTTATTTTCACTTTAATTATACCGGTTGCATATCCTTTAAGATAATCGCACTAAAGAATTAACTAAAATAAACCTATGGGTTACTTTTATATCAGAGTCCTTTATTCTCCCAAATAAGGCACTTTACAGCCTTCTGGACCCAACATCGAGTTCAACAATTTCAGACCATAACGTCTGATGTAAGCCCCCAAAGTGCGGACCAAGTGATATACAAGGTCGACATCACTAGCTTGTCGAAAGAAAGACAGACCACTAATTGAAGTCAAAATGGTTTATTCAGGCCTGGGGAGATAATGCTCTTGCGTCCCCACACAAGGCTCCAACTCCACCGAACCTCTTGAGGTTCACACAGTTATACATATTTTCTGAGACCTCCTACTCCAGAGGTCCAATCGATTTAAAAGTCTATACATTAATCACTAACTAGGTGTGTCTAACTTATACAAGGTAGCCTATAACATAAGTTTCACTTTTCACTGAAGGGGCCTGTAGACCCTCTGATTTCTTGGAAATGAGTCATCCAGGACATGTGATTTCTGAGAAACGAGTCATTCTCTCTCTTGACCACTATTAACCCTTTTCTGGAAAAACGAAACTTATGTCAGTGTCTCTTTTTGTAAGTTTCATCTTTCTAAACTGGTATGGTCATTTCTGCAATTAAACATAGAATAATTAGTACATTTCATCTTTACACATTTTGCTGCCGCAATTGCGTTCTACTAAACGTGCCCTGTTACGCTCATTTTTTAAATCTTACTTCAGTCCCCCCTTTTGACCTTTTGGACAATGGTGCCAAAACAGGTCAACATGTATTTCCACTGCCTGGTGTCTGCCAAAGCGTGCACTCCCTGGCCTTCTACCAGTCTAGGTTATACATGTATATATCCTATCAATTTGGAGGCCGACTTCCCCCCCCTGTGGTATGGTGGTCTTTCCTTTATGGTGTGCTTTCCTTTAGGGTGGTCTTTCCTTTATGCACTCCTTCCGGTGTAACCATTCCCGGGGCCCCTTAGACCCTGCATTAATGGTTTAGGCTTTCTGCTCAAGCTTGTCCCTCATTCCCGCGTTGGATGTGTGACGTGCCAATTCGAGACTGTCATCACACACCAATCCTCATTCACCACCCTCCTTCTGCCACCCTCCTTCTGCCACCTCCATCTTACGGTTGGCTGGCCCGGTCCTTAATTACCATACCCAATTAATCCCTCCTAATTTCAGGGCTTCCTATCACGTCGTACACCATTTGCCTTGGAGAAGCGGGGGAGTTGTCCATTCTTAACTTCGCTACCTGCCCCTCCTCAGGCTCGACTTCTTTCACCACACCAATTTCTGCCTTACTCATTCTGGTACAGAGGCACTGGAGCAGTAAAAATACACAATATATCGTAATAACAATCATGAGGAATATCATTATGCCTTGTATCACTGAGGCGCCCAAAGTCCCCGACCATCCTGGTCCCCAATTATCAAAATATGAGGAAGTGGGTGAGTTTCCTCTAATGTTGTACTAATGTCTTTCTGTTGTCTTCTTTAAGCCTTCTATTTTATGATAATACTTTAAAATTTCCTTCTTTTCCTGCCGTAACTTCAGCCAAGCTTCCTCTAACTTAGGAATTGCCTTGGGCTCTGGTATGACATAAGTTTCAACCCTTTTTAGTAAGTCTCATATTATCAAATGACCAGGTTTTCCTATCTGTATAGGTATCTTTAGACCAAACGACGGTTTGGTTGGGGAATGGTACAAGCCATATCTTGATATTCATATTTCTGTTCAATTGTGGTGACACAACATGTCCCATTGTTCCTTGGTGCTACCCATGTCCGGTGTATCCCCCTTGGGTGTACCTCGAGGGTGCAATTGGTAATTTTCGCAAATCCGCACTCGGATGTGTCTCCCTCGGTGGGGGTGTGTGTGCACACCCATGTCCTTCCCTTGTGGTGGCACCCGTCCACTACCACCCCCCTTTAGGTTTCATTCTTCTGTTTATTATATTCATCCCTTTCCCAAAGCACCTTGGTAGGGACATCATGATATTTAACCTACTTTCCCTTTGTACCTCTCCTATATTAATCATGTCGTATCGGGGTTGTCCCCCTTCTGGGAATTGTGGGATGGCCAGTACAAAGCCAATCATCTTAGTCCATGGGGTCAGACAATCGCCTGCCCGGTATACTTGTCCCATTTTACATTCTTTGCATAGGTTTTTATTTGTGTCAATCCAAGGTTCCAGATCCTGTTCATTATTTATTTGCCTCATGTTATGCTGAGCATTCGACAATAGCCATGAGCCCTAGTGGCACATATTAGTTCCTTATCGTTTTGGCGAGAAGCATTATTAAGTCTATCAATAATTGTATTGATTGTTTCTGCATGGGGGGCTACTATCTCTTCCACCCCCGACAATTGCATTATTGTTTGGTTTCCCTGCCAGTGTCAATTGCTGGCTATTTCCAGTAGCTTGTTTTAGTAACTTCTCTATTTTTGCTTGTAATTCTTCTACTCCTTCGTTTACTCCTTCTATATCCAAGCTATTAACTGTTGCTAACCCGGCTGCATACCCTGCTCCGGTCGTTTCCAATACTCCCCGATTCTTACATCTTTGTAAGATAGATTTTTTTTAATTTTAATTTTTTTCCTGTGGATCCTCTAATTGTTTTACCCACAGGGAGTTCCAGGTTTGTTTTGTATCTCAAAAGTACTCATATTAATGGCAAGCTTAGTAACTCTATGTGCTACACTAAAATACATCTCATCCTGTGTTCTCCTTATTACTAATCCCCCTCGATAATGGCAATACTTATGTTCATCCCTAGGATCAAGGCGAGGACGCTCCATCTCATTCCGGACATCCAATGTTCCTGTAATTACAAAAAGGGGCTGGTCGTCACCAGCCAGTTAGAATTATTCTGCTCCTATCCATTTTATCAGTTCAAAATGCTGTACATCGGGTTCATTTCTTGTTCTGTGGCTCTGTCCCCAGACATACCTGAAGATGCAAACTATGGCATATAACATTATCATCATACACAGCCCTATCATTGATATATGTAGTAACTCCCCTTCCCATTCTTTATATCTTCTAGTATACTCCTCACTCTGTCAAAAAGGGCACCATCTCTGGTTTACTCATTGTCTTTCTTATATATTTTTAACTGAGTCCAGTGTTTCCACCTTCCTTTACCCGTTCCGGACCCATCTACATGAGCACATGTGTCACTATTCATTAATACTTCATAAGGTCCTGACCATCTAGGTGCTAGCCCTATAGCAAAATACTGCAGATGTTGGAAATCCGAAATAACAACAGAAAATGCTGGAAAAACTCAGCAGGTCAGGCAACATCCGTGGAGAGAAATTTGAGTTGACGTTTCGGGTCGGACCCTTCTTCAAAACAAAGAAGGGTCCGACCCGAAACGTCAACTCAAATTTCTCTCCACGGATGTTGCCTGACCTGCTGAGTTTTTCCAGCATTTTCTGTTGTTATTTAGGTGCTAGCCCTGGTTTGGCTGGTATTATTTCTGCTATCACTTTGCTATCTATTGCTAAGACCTCCTTCTGGTCGTCCCGTGTATCCTGTTCTCGATCCCGTATAATCTGTTGGTCTTTGGCCTCATGTCTCTAACTATCTGTCCAGATTTATCTTTGGGTAACAGGACAGCCTCCCAAGCAGTCTCCCGGCCGTTTGAGACGGTGCTGCAATTAGTTTATAAGATAACTTCCATTTATCAAATCCTAATTCTCCTTCTATCACTGTGGGGTAATATCAGCTTAACATTAAGAAACTTAAATTGATTAATGTCCAATATCTTTAACTTCTATTCAGTAATACTGAAGTTGTTGCTTGGTGAACTCAAACAGCTGTCAGTGGAAAGGGTTAACTCCTTCGCAGGCTTTTGAAGGTGGAGCTAAACATTATTGCGTCACTTCACGCAACCCAAAAAACATCCCTGACTGAAAGACAGTTGTGGTTTCACACTTTGATTCAACATGAACATTTGGGCTTCATTGGTCAGATTCCCTCTCTCAATTGCTCGTTTAGCTGCCCATCCTCTTGTGTGCTTTAATTTATTATTACGCACTCTTTGGGTAGGAGAGAGGTTCCTACTCATTCCTTGATTATATTCTTGTCTCTTACGGGTCTTCCTCCTGGTATCATATATCCCTGCTTACTCCTGCTATCATGTAATCAGACACCACCCCAAAGGCATTCTGACTATCTATATTGGTTTACACTTTTTCCTTTGGCTACCCCCCTTTGATCAAATCCTGTATAGGCTGGGCCATTTCTACTTTGTTTCTCGGGCCTGTCTGTTTGTTTAACTTATAATCTGGGGGCCAGTACACTTCATTCGCTTTAGGGTCGACTAAAGCTCCTACTTCTCGCAGTATATCTATCCCTAGGATTGTTCCTTCGGTGTTCTCGCATACCCACAACTGTGTAGGTATTATTATACATCCAATTTCTAGTAAGACTGTTTCGCTCTTATAAGTCCTGATTCTTCGTCCACCAATTCCTGCTAGACTAACTGAAAGTTTCGTTCGGGGCAAGGGTAAGTCTGTCAATGAGATTGTGGCTCCTGTGTCTATTAACATTTTGCACTGTCGGTCCCCTACCAATGCGTCAACAAACATCCTCGGATCCCCCTCCCCTCTCTGGCGCGGTCCCTTCCTGCTGCCATCCCTAGAAGCTTGCGAGCAACCAAAGCACGCAGCCAGTCCTAATGCCCCTCCCATCTGTTTTGGGGCATTTGTCTCTTCCCTTGTGTCACTATGTATCCTAGGTCGACTACTTCATCCTTCCCTACCTATACCTTTCTAAGGTTTAACTCTAGTCCCGCCTTCTATAAGGCTTCCAGTACCATAGTCAATTAAATATTGTAGAGGGACCTGCCACTATCGGATATTCTTGCGGAGTGGAGTTATCTTATTCAATTTGGACTACACCAATTTACATCAACCAGAATTTCACTGTGGCCACAATGAAAGTCTGGTTTTAATAGGTTAATTTACCTCATAACTCCAAGGTTAGATCTTAGACTGAAACTTAATCTCTCGTTAAACAAACTTTTTGTTGCTCTTCTCAGTTTTTACACTCCAGCTTAACTCAAATTGTAATGGGTTTTTTTCATTCTGAGGGCACAATCTTATTCGCATTCTTAAACTTCCAAAATCCCAGACAAGACAAAGGGGTTAAATGCTTTTTCTTTAACACAGAGAAGTGGGTGGAGCTACAACACAGCAGACATTTCTTTTTCCTAACGGACAGATTTTCAGACAAAGGAATATTATAACCTCTTAAACATTCCTAGTCAGGAAATATTCACACTTTAACACATATTTTCATACAAACTGTAATTCCAGCATATGTCTAAGGTTCCTTTCACTCAGCAAATCTCGTGTTTTACTTGTCTTGGTACAGATGCTAATAACTTCCATGTTGGTAAAGCTTTAAGTTTATCTTTTCCTTCCTTTTTAAATCTGTGACTCAACAGCTTTCCCTAGTTTCCAAATCCCTGTTTGTTTTTTTTTGCTGGGGTTTCAAATTGGTTCGCCTGCAAATTAGATCTTTTTCCTTCTTTATCTCTCCCTTCTGTTTCAATTCCTTACATTATCTGTTGCCTCTTTATCTTTAGCTCCTCCCCACCAAGCCTTTGGCTCTCTGCACTGTTTTTTTTTCCAGGAGTCGGGTTATAGAATCCAGGTCCCTTGAGGATTCTTCTTCCACCCTCTTAGTCATAACTAACTGCTATGTTTAATGCTTAATTCACGGTATTGGTGAATTAGGTTTATACACTACGTTGCTCACCCCTATAGCGTTACTCTGATTAATTGCTCACTTCCTGTCAATCACTCTGTTACGTTAAACACACCAACCCTTTAGTCCCGAGGTTTTGAGTTTTAACCTCTTTGTGACTGTAGGGGTTTTATTTCATTCACTCACCACGGTGCACCCATTCATTCAATTGTTTAGGGAACGACCTGCCCCTAACTGAGGTTTCGCCGCCTCACGGCTTTTAGGGAACGCCCTGCCCCTAACTGAGGTTTCGCCGCCTCACGGCTTTTAGGATTTCCCGCCTCCCCGGGGTAGGGGTCTTTCTGCCCCTCTCGGTTTGCCGCCACACGGCTTAGGGAACGCCCTGTCCCTATCTGGGTTTTACTTTTTAACCGCCTTCAATTAAAGGTGTCTTTCTTTTTATAGTTCTTTTATACGTCGATTCTGACTTAACGTCTCGCCAGCGATTAACCCCTAATTTTACAGGTGGTAATTAAAACATACTCACCCGTCTTAGGTTAACACTGTCCGAGAGTCTTGTTCAGATCGCGTATCCCATCCTCGTCACCAATTGATGTAAGCCCCCAACGTGCGGACCAAGTGATATACAAGGTCGACGTCACTAGCTTGTCGAAAAAAAGACAGACCACTAATTGAAGTCAAAACGGTTTATTCAGGCCTGGGGAGATAATGCTCTTGCGTCCCCACACAAGGCTCCAACTCCACCGAACCTCTTGAGGTTCACACAGTTATACACATTTTCCGAGACCTCCTACTCCAGAGGTCCAATCGATTTAAAAGTCTATACATTAATCACTAACTAGGTGTGTCTAACTTATACAAGGTAGCCTATAACATAAGTTTCACTTTTCACTGAAGGGGCCTGCAGACCCTCTGATTTCTTGGAAATGAGTCATCCAGGACATGTGATTTCTGAGAAACGAGTCATTCTCTCTCTTGACCACTACTAAGTTTTGTTTTTCCAGAAAAGGGTTATGTCAGTGTCTCTTTTTGTAAGTTTCATCTTTCTAAACTGGTATGGTCATTTCTGCAATTAAACATAGAATAATTAGTACATTTCATCTTTACCCATTTTGCTGCCGCAATTGCGTTCTACTAAACGTGCCCTGTTACGCTCATTTTTTAATCTTACTTCAGTCTACCCCAATTTTTTCAGATGACAGCTATTGATGATTCCGCCATTCCCATTTTCACCTCTAGACTCATCTTTTGTTTCTTTAATTGTCCCATTACCATCTCCTTTTGCTTTGCACAATCATACCTTTTGTCATTCAATCACTCCTGTCATCCACCCTAGCGTAGACCTTTCCTTTAGTTCTTTCCTCTCCGTCCCTCTTCTTTCCCAGCCCTCCTCTTTCTTTCTCTGCCCCCTTCCTCCCTCCTTCCTTCCTTCCCCAAAATCGTCCACTTTTTCCAGTTCTGACGAAAGGTCATCGACCTGAAACGTTAACTTTGGTTTTTTTTCTATCGCGCGGCGCAGATGCTACCTGAGTCTTTCCAGCATTTTCTGGGTTGAAATCCTTTCAGCGGCGGCCCTGTGGGCAGGCTGACTACAAGTCCCGGCATGCAGTGCCAGGCGGCCTTCCGGTGACGCCAGAATGGGCTGGCGACCTGACTTCCGGTGGTTGTACGCGCAGACGCAGGCAGCGGCAGCACGCGTGCGCGCAGTGGGGTCGGGTAAATGGCAGCTTCAGCCGCATCGACGAAATGGTACTTCACCCGGGAGCAGCTGGAGAGCACGCCGTCGCGGCGCTGCAGCATCGACATCGACAAGGAGCTCTCGTACCGGCAGCAGGCCGCCAACCTGGTCCAGGACATGGGGCAGCGGCTCAACGTGTATCCTTTCCCCCGTCGAAGAGATTTAAAAAAAAAAATCTAGAAATGTCGGCGATGGGGGGAAGGGAAGGGAGCGTGAGGCCCTGACATGGCGGCGCCGGGCGGGCCCGGCCGGGGGAGCCGGGGCAGTGAGTAAAAGTAGCCGAGCGGGAGGGGCTGCATTTTCCTCCCCCCTTCTCTCTCTCCCACCCCGGGGGTCCGTTTGCTGGAGAATTCATCAGCGTTCAGACGGTTAGCGACGCGGCGAAAGCTCAGGCTGAGAGGCCTAGGCTCAGGGCCCAACGCGCTTTTTGCGGTCGGCGTTTTTGGCGGCACCTGGCATCGCGCCGGGGAAACGAATGTTTTCGTGGCGGCGAAGCGGTGGGGAGGGCGGTTAGGTTAAGATTTTTTTTTAAGGGGGGGGGGGGAAAGAATTGCCTCCCGAGTGCAAAATGGACCCTTTTTTTCTCCACTCTTCAACTCGGCTCATTGGAAAAATTGCGTGCAGGGCCCCGCAGGCTGGAACTGGAACAGGTGGTGCAGCAGGGCACAAAAGACAACATGGCTGCCGGGACCAGACCGGCAATAATGCTGCTCACCGCGCCACACTTTAAAGTGATCTAACCTCGTGGCTCCGAGGAAGCATCCGCGCGAGTTCACTTACGCCTGTATGTTTGCAGACTCGTTGATGATGTAAAGTGGGAATTCATGCAAAGTTGTACCGTGAAGGTTATGATTGTGTATCTGGTGGGTGGGGGAGGAGAGGGAAGTAATTGTTTCCTGGGACATTTCGACGATGGATACCCGGTGAGCGATCAAAATTAAGTGACCCATCAATTGGCCGTTCAGATGTCACATACTGAACATAGTTTGTGTTTAATCTGAGCTTTTTGAGTTGCTTACTCGAATCTGCCTAAAGGTGTAGATTTGTTATTGTAATTTAGAACGTGAAGGACTATTGTGGGGTTGTAACAAAGACCCTGAGGGCTTCTGCATTAGTGACGCACATCAGGCAGTATTACGTTATTTTTAAATGAATTAGAGGAGCATTTAGCAGAATGGGAAAAACTACTGTTCTGCTAATCATGCGATGCCACCTATCTTGTATCACTATTGCCTATCTGTCCCATAAGAGAAAAATGTAAAATATAACTGTCTATGCCGCAGATATGGTATGAGATGATTTAACATGGTAGAATGATACAGCACAGAAGGAGGCCAATTTGACCCATCATTCCGGTGCTGGCTCTTTGGTAGAGCTATGCAATTAATCCCACTAATACAAAAGCAAGATACTGCAGATGCTGGAAATCTGAAATACAAACAGAAAATGCTGGAAATACTCAGCAGGTCAGGCAGCATCTGTGGAGAGAGAAAGAGTTAATGTTAACTCTGCTTCTCTCTCCACAGATGCTGCCTGACTTGCTGAGTATTTCCAGCCTTTTCTGTTTTTATTTCAATTAATCCCACTCCCCTGCTCTTTCCCCATGGTTAATTTAAAAGAAATCAACCCTGCTGCTGTTAATGATATAGCCCATGAAAAATTAGGTGCCTACTGACTGTTAATCTGTGAGTAATGTTTCATAATATTGGCCAAAGCGATCTGTAGCTAAGTAAAGGTGACTGGCTGGCTCTGTTTTCATCTAAAGCAGCATATTTAAAAACAAATTACATAAGAGTATATTTAAATAATATTTAATTGTAACGTTTAATTTTAGTGACATGGTTATTAACAATGTGGTATGGTCAGCAGGGATTGCAAATCCCAACATAGTTCCTGCCAAATTTTGATGGACAAGATTATGATGTGTGTTCTGATGTCCCTTTGCTTTCATAGTGCTAGAATTTGTATATCTGCATAATATGCTTTCCATAAATTGATTTTGAAACTTTGAGCTGGCTTGCCCATTTCAAGATCTGAATACTTAAGTTTATTCCCCATTCCTGCCTGAGCTCATTGCTACAAGAGCATCTCAAGGGGTACAGATTGTGGGGGTCTCCTTTATCATAATGCATTCTCATTGCTGCACAACTGCAGGTAATTTTTTAAAAATGGGGTATATCATAATGCTGTAATGACTAAGATAATAAGTGGCACTATACATTCTTTCTGATGGCTTTCTTTTCCTGTTCCTTTAAATAGAGATTTCTGTCCAATCCAAGGACCTAGATTGTTTCATAGGCAGGCTCTTAATGTCTAATGTGTCTTGCTAGCCACTCCCAGCTAAGAATTAATTATTGGCCCGTAATTTGTGGTCAGCGGCAAAGCAAAGGCGTTCGCCACTGGCCCTGAAGTAAGCGTCCCATAAAGATCTCGTGGTCTCTGTGGCGAGAAGTTCGGTTTTTCCGACGTGTAATTGAAATTAATGCAAGTTAATGGGGATTCCCAGTGACGAGCTGCTGTGGTGTGAAAAGGCTGTCTTAAGCAGCCAATCAAAACGCAGAATTCTCAAGACAGCGAATCTGGAAGTGGGGTAAGCTCCTTTTGATTCTAACTTTTTAAATATGTTAGAGAGCAAAACAAAGATTGGTGCTCTCAAATGGGGAAAAGACAAACCTGAAATAAAGATGAACAAACTTTTAAAAAAATTAAACTTTCTCAAGTTCCTTTAAAAAAATAATTTTTATTAAATGGATAAATTTGACACTGCAAAAAATTAAAATTAGATTTTCAGGGCCATAACCTTTGTTTAGCAGTCAATACACTCTTAAAACACCAGTTATGTCTAATCCAAAGGGTCTAACTTTTAATGGGGTACAGTATTTAACAGCGGTATTGCCACGGAAGGTGCAACAGAAGAGCCGGAGTTTTTTGTCAGTTTCTATGATTTGACAGATTACACTGATTGTCGGGTTTGGGGGCACGGTGCAGCCTGTGGAGGAGCAGTGAATTACGGACTGCAACTTCAAGATTTCCACGTTAGGATATTTCAATGGGGTAATAACAGTGAACGCTGTTCATTTGCTGTTGACCGCAATTCCGGGCTAATGTGCTGGTCAGTTTCCACGGGAGCTTATTTCATTGCCACTGAACTAATCCATTATGTATGTTAGAATCATAATGGGGGCGGTGGGCCTGCGTGGATCCATTGCATAAATTATGTAAAAGGAACTTTATAATGGTAGTGTGGGTTAGCAACCCAGGCCACCCAGAGTAAGTTTGTTGATTGAGCTTTTTACATTCCAGAGAAATTGGCAGAATAAATCTGAGACTGCCACAATCACGCTGGGGATTTTCCTTTAGGATTGTAAACAGTGCCATTCAAAGAGATGGTGTAAAATTCAAGTTCAAGCGTGCAAAACGGCTCCTTTCTGTTGATTTGCACCTGTGATGAAGTTGAGTTTTTCTGGTCTAAAATTCTTTATTTTCCATTGAATTATATATTTTTTATCAATGCCTCATTTTGATTAAATTTTAAGCAAAAAGTTTTAACATGCTTTTTTAATGTCTCTAGGGTACACTTTCCTTGACACACATTTTAGCTCTCAATTGACTATCAACACTGCAATTGTTTATATGCACAGATTTTATATGCAACATTCTTTCACAAGGTTTCATAGAAATGTAAGTGGTATTTATTTAATTTTTTTTTACTGCTGAGCAGAATGAGGTAGCACTATTGATTAATCATTTGTAGGCCTGATATTGAAAGATCTAGTGACAACATTGGAAATTTTTGAGTCTGATATCTCTGGTTAATTGCATCTTTAGTTTTGCAACTAATACTTTGACTTTGCAGTTTGTCACTTTTAAAAATATTAGAGTCTTGTGTTATTTGGCAATAATAATTCCTAGTGTATGCTTCTAGTATGCCCCTGTGGAGTATATTTTACTCTGAACATTGAAATAGTTTTGTCATGACTTCAGATTTATAGTGTACACTGCACAAATCATAAAATCTTAGTTTGTAACAGTTGGGCACCATATGCATGCAAGGAGTGAATGTTGGTTTTGCTTAAGTACCAATTTAAAAAAAATGCTCAATTTTCCATGTGTTTCGTTTGCAAGTACTGTAATAGAGTATAGAATATCGTGAATCAACAAAATTGGGAGTAAATTCCTGAGCTTTGAGCCCTTTGCAGGCTCATAGTTTACAAAATTAAAAGCAGTACATGGATGAGTGAATGCTTTTAAAAGTAGGCACATGCTTTTAAAAGACATGTGCCTACTGCACAGTGCATCCACACAGCAAAAGCTGCTTATACAAGCTTTTTACAAGTTGTCACCACCAAACACCCATTTGTGTATGTTAAGAGTATATTTTTAGGTTTTTTTAAATTAACAGATCAGTATGGTGTCAGTTTATGGTCATGCAACATGCATTTTAGTCCTGTGAATTAATCATCGTGTTGTGAATAAGTTTACTATTCTGGTTGCTGTCAAGTATACACACACAGCAGAGTTGCTCCTGTGCTTGGCACAGTTTTATGTTAAAGATTGATCATGTCGTATTTGTAATACATTCTGGTCTTCTGACTAGCTGAAAAAAATGGTCTTTCAAATGGACAGATAACCAGAAGGAAGGTAAAAATCATCATTTTTTTTTTTTAAAAAGAGAGAGAATAGGCAGAAACAACTAAAAAAATACTAAGAATGGGGTCAGGAAACCGGATAAGAATTTTTAAATCTTTTTTAAGTATTTTATTTTGGTTAAATGCAAGAAAAGTAAATGCCAATAACCTTTTTGTAATTTGTGTACAAGAGTCACTAATTCATAAGTAATTTGTTCTGTGAAGCGCTATGAGACATTTCAGTGTGATATGGTGTTCTATAAATGCAAGTATTTTATTATAAAAATTGCTATTTATTTCAATGCTTGAGCTGAAAACCCAATGGCTCAAGGAGACAGAAAATTACCTAGTGCCAGTGTGTAAATATGTTGGCAGAATCCAATATTTATATCTTAAGCTGCACCTGAAACCAAATAGGCAGACTTTACCCCATTTTATGTAAACATGCAAGTACTCTGCCATCAGATGGGAAAAATGACTTGAGGTTCCTTGGAGATTGGGGCTATGTTAACCAGATGGCCATTCCCATCACCATTGTATATAAGGAATCCTTTATGAACCACAGCGCGCACTGATTTTTCTCCAGTTTTCAATGGCATTTCACTTCATTCTACAGAAAAGTTTCTGAAGTTTGTATTTTTAATATACTAAGTACTCTTTCCACCTGAAGCATCTTTCTTTGTTTTCATGTTCAAAGTTGATTGATCAAGATGGGTTATTTTTCACCCTGGTTAAGTTGTCTTTGACACCTGGATTCAAGATCTGCAATCTTTGTGGACCTGTCCTTGGATTGTCATAACATTTGTCTGCATTTCAATCAGTGCAACACAATTTCCAGAGTTGTGCAGCCTATTGTAAACTTGGCAGCAGGATCTGGCATAAGTACTAGATTTGCTGGAAGGAAATCCTTCGGATCAAAATGGCTTCCCTTGATGATTCTTGAAGAGGTGACATTGAATTCCAGTTCACTGAAGAAATATACAGTCAGCGAGAAAGAGAATTTATGTTCAAGAACAGACCACAATGTTACCTGTTCGAGTCTCATTCTTCACTGACTCAGTTGGTGGGAATGCATTAGGGTCTACCCATGTTCCTACATTTCCTGTCACCAAGTTACCCAACTTCTAGGCTATACAGTTGCTGTGTAGCTGTCTGGCACAAAACCAAAGATTAATGTATTGGAGTCGATGTGCTTGAATAGCACAATTATCAGTTGATCCAGATGCTGCCATAGCTTGTGTAGCGATTGATTGGCATTGGCTTTAAGTTAGCAATGCAAATGACTTATATACCTATAGCAATGTCCTTTTTAATGGGGCAAGAAATATGAGGTTCCTCATTTTATGTACTGGTTCCTCCTCATAATCAGAATACCTTTATTTGGTCCAAGTCCCAGAGAAGTCTGCCACAACTAGAGATTCTATCATGGCTTTTGTGGATCTTGCTGCATTCCATGTGTTCCACTTCCAGTACTTATGTGGACATCTACCAGAATGGTTTGAGAGAACTTGGGTGTTACACAGGCCTGACAAACTGTCCAGAGACCCACTACCTACTGAAGAAGTCTTATTGTTCAACTGTCCTGGACTTCTGTGCTGCAGTCCATCTTCTGGTTAAGTATTATAAATCATCCTTTCAGGACAAACCCGTTACTTTCCCAGTGAGAAGTTGAAAGAACTGCACAATTGCAATAAAAGTTTATATGCTCAATGAATGTTCTAAATGAGATTGGTATCTTACACTTCAGAACCTCCCTCAAGGTTTGAAGCAATAACTTTCTCAGGACAGTTTCTTGTCGAGAAACTTTCGGTCCTGGGGTTGATGAGCAAACTTTTATCATGCGATTGGTGAAAGACTGTTTAATGCCATTGGAACTATTTTGTGCAGTGGTGCTATGATTCCCTTTGATTCAGAGGCCACCAATCAAACAGGAGGTAGTTGATCCCTGAAGAGGATGGTCTTGAGACAAATATATTGAGCAGATTGTGGCTGTACATGCCCTGTCTATCACCGGGATGACCTCACGGCACGAGCTGCCCATGTGCAAGGAGCAAGAGCACACATCTTTGCTCAGCCACATTCTTCTTGGCACACAAATAGACTTGAGCTCCAAAATCTTCGTTAGCTCTATTCTCCTATGATCAGATCAGCATATTAGGGAGAGTTTGTATAGATGATACCACCTAATGAGATATGCAAACAAGCAGGATGTGACTTATTCCTGACTTTTGTCTCGCTACCATGCAGATATGGCAATTGTGTCACAACTTCAGTCCTTTCTGCTCAACAGCTTGAAGGCGTGCAGAATGTCGCTGTGGATGCTCTGAGGAGGGACAGTTCGGCTGCACCAACAGACACACTATCAGGAGACAGCTCAGCTCTTTTGACAGGTGGGGTTTTCCAGCAAGGGATATTATGACTACATTTCAGACGAGAAGCTGACTATTTTGTTGCAGGCGTGGATAGTTTAGGTATAGAATTTGATGGCAAACCTCATTTGCCTCTTATGTTGCACCCAAGATCATTCATGTTTGCAGAAGAGTAAAAGGCAGTTGTCTTAGAACCCCAGACTGGCCAAGAAATCCTTGGATGTGGCTGAATGCCAGTTGACCCATACAGATCACATACATATGGGATATGTTATAACAGAGAAAAAGCCAAATTTGGCATTGTTTTTAGCATGCTATACTTGAGAGCTTGGCTCTTGAGAAGGCTAGCCTGATTGTGCAAGATGTTTTTCCCTCCGTGGTGGATACCTTATTACTGTTGAAAGTTTCTGCTTCAAAAATCTACAGTGCCAAATGAAAATGGTTTGTATTTTGGAATTGTGAAGGAAATGTATTAGGGTGTGAATTCTAGCTGCAGTTAAAGCTTACTCAGGATCTAGCACCCAGGTTATTAGAATACATGCATCAACAGACACTTATGACAAACGCTCAATCTCCACATAAAATTTCCCTTCCCTTTCTGCTCCCAAATTGTGTTTAATCTGCGCTTTGGAGTTTATTTTGTTTGTTTCAACTTAGCCTACAATTGATAAATGGTCTTGTCTGCAGTTGGTAAGTGAAGGGTGGTTCAGAATGTGGCTCTTGTGTACAGTGGTTGGGATGTGGGGTGGCTTCCTTAGTAAGGCGATCCCTGCTTAGTACCAAATCCTGATGGAAAGAACTTGCATTAATAGTGTGTTATGTCCTTGGGATGTCTCTTGAGTGCTTCACAGTTGTTATGTAGGCAAATGCGACAGCCAGTGCGCGCACAGTCCCACAAACAGCAAATGAGATGAATAACTGGTCAATACTTTGTGTCGTGTTGGTTGAGGGAGCAGTGTTGGCCAGGGCACCAGGAGAACTCTCTCGTGGATAGTGGGATCTTCTGGTGCTCTGGACAGCATTTGAATGTGACTTTAAACTGAAGCCCCGCCTACCAGAACAGGTATGAGAGGCCTTGGTGTAACATCTCCTCTGAAAGCAGTACTTTGTCATGCCTTAGTCAAGAAGCTCTATTGGGGCTTCTTGGCAAAAGCTTTTGTACATTTAATGTCCTAAGTTCTACTTTTGACCTTGTTTCGATAGATTGTAGGGTTTGTGGAGATTGAATTACATTCAAGTGAAGAAATAGAATAGAAACTAATGAATTTGCTAAAGATACAGCATTTAACTTTATTAAAACCTGATGTAAATAAGACCATTATGAATGGAAACAGTAACTGCATGAAAAATGGTTTTTCTCTTCATTGACTAAAAAGCCATAATGTATTGTGCATAAGAATCCAGAATATATAAGTACAAGAAGGAAGCACAACACTACATATGACATGGGGTTTCTGTTTTTTGTACCTTGGATGATATATTTTGAGACCATCTGCTATGCCAGTTATATTAACGCTGGGACTTGTTTTCAATTTATTATGGCTTGTAATTTGGGGTGGGGGAAATAGATAATAATTTATGAAGCCATACTTCAGAAATTGGATTAAAAGTAGAACCTAGGACGTTGCTTAAATGTACAAATGCTTTGTCTGAAATGTGCCACTAGGGTATTTAATGCTTGGTGCCTGAATTATCGGCAAGCTTGAGAAGGGACTTTTCCAGCCCCGAGAACATGCATCAATTTTAACCAGTACAAACCTGGAATAAAGGATAAAGCAGCCAGAGTGTGTGTCTGTTCTTCGGGTAGGGGTAAATATTTTGTTACTTTTATTCACAAGCTCAGTAATTAACTACTTCAGTCTGAACTGCAGATCCTGATGGATACTAATATAAATATGATTTTAAATGATGGATTGGCTTTTATGGGGAAAGGAATTCCGGTAAATCCATTGTAAAGAAACATTGGCAAATTGAATGGTAGAGTGCATTTTATGTTGTCTGCTTCCAGGGTAGAACTAGACAGCCACTTCTCAAACTGGATTGAGGTTTCTTCTGACGTCTCCAATGAAGGCAAATACCTGACGTGCATATTAATCATTATTTAATTTTACAGCTGTGCTGAAAGCCACGTTGAAGATCTAGGTCTTCAGAACCCCACAGCCAGTTTCTGCACTATGGTATACTTTTGGTTTGTGGAGGTGGAGTAAATGAGAATATTAAGTTGAGTAACATAGGTGTAGTTGTACTCCTGTGAAGATGCTCCACCTCCATATGTAAAACTTCCTCCCAGCTTCTTCCTTGCATTTTCTGACCTGGCATGGCTTAAAAAATGTGTAACTTTGCCACTGGATAGATGATTTTAAAATTGACTTGGGTACATTGGTAAGTGAATTAAACTTCATACTCCTCCATACCTCTTAGGAATGCAAGATCAGTATTAGTAGGAGTGTGGCGTTTGTTCACTTTTATGTTAAAACAGTTTGGATTACCTACCTACTATCACAAATTACAAGACTTCAAAACATTCAGCACGTGTTCAAGGTACGGCTGATCAAGCAAAGTTTAAATGCATTGGGCTGACGTGTTGCATCGAGATTGAATTTTATTTAATATGATGGCAAAAGATGATCTTTGCCAGTTTAAATTGGCATCAATATAGATGTTGGATCAATCTGAGTATTGAGACTCAGTTATGATGTCATCTAGAAAAGCAGTGCAGGAATTGAAATAACTGCACTCTTACTTGCCTGTAACTTAATGGTGTTCAAAATTTATGCTCCAAGACAACATGGCTTTTTTTCTAAATACCACTAGGTGCTGCATATCACACGATAATAGCAAGCTGTTAAAACTGCACTAGGTGAAAATATAAACTCTCTACCATATTATATACTAGCTCGGATTTGGGAGCAATGCTATCTATTAACCTATACTTTTCAAATTCGTGTTTGATTTGAGAGCAGTCAAATTTTAAGCATAGTTGATGGAAGCGCACAGTACTGTTTAGGTAGTTAGCTAACGTAATAAGATTGAATCTCAATTTTGCTGATGTTTTTTTGATAGATACTAATTAGTATTTTTATTCAAGCATTTAACATTGTTGAAAATTCTTAACAGATAATTTCACCTGCTGCTTTGTTCTTGGCTGCAAAAGTAGAGGAACAGCCGCGTAAACTTGAGCATGTTATAAAGGTGGTACATGCCTGCTTGAACCCTCAAGAACCGCCACTAGATGTTAAGAGTGATGTAAGTTGTAAATAATATGGCAAAGTGACATTTAGGATATGAATGTAATTTTTAAAAATTGGGTTTTTAATGAGCAAACCATACTTGATCAGCAAATTGAGTATAAAAGTAATCCAGCTGAGTACAAGTCCAATTTTTCATTTATTTAGCTAAATAATAAAGAAAAAGAAATCTAACATTGTAACTTTGCAAAACAACTATTCCTTCACCATATCTATTTGTTGTACCAAAGGGGCTGCTGCTTGAGGGAAAATGTTCATAAAGGTGTGAGCTTATTTGTTGAGTCGCTATGCAAATTAGCTTCTAATACATGTTCTTTAAACTTCAGGCATATCTTCAACAGGCCCAAGACCTGGTCATACTTGAAAGTATAATACTGCAAACCTTGGGTAAGTTGGAGTAAGGGCTAGATTACAGCGACAAAATGTGTTTTAAAGGACAAGGCATTTAACTTCATAGGTGCTTAGGCAATATAGACTAGTCTGTTGAAATGTTTTACACTTTAAAGAACATATTCTCAATCTTAGTTTTGCATGTTATTTCCTGTTCTCTGAATTGCATGTTGTCATTGAAAGTTAGGCTTCATTTAGCAATGATCTCTACACTTACTGATTGATGTAGACATTTTTTTGTTCTTGGTTTCTGGATGACTCTGAGCTGCATTTATTGCCCATCCCTAGTTGCCCTGCAATGGTGGTGGTGGACCTTCCTCTTGAACAATCGCAGTTTCTGTGCCGCTGGTGCTCCCATTATGGTGTTGGGGAATTCCAGGGATTTGGTCTAGAGAGGATGAAAGAATGGTAGTGTATGATCAAGTTAGGATACTGTGAGACTTAGAAATGACATTCCCATGATCTTGCAGCTGTTGTCCTTGTTGGTAGAGGTCAAAGGGCTTGGTGGTACTGTCAAAGTAAGTTTGGTGAGTTATAGTGCATATATCCTGTGTCAAGACCACAGTAATTTTGGTTGATTTGTTTGGTCCCATCCGGATTAAATGGCTGCTTTTATTCTCAACAGTATTTCAGTTTAATTGCCTTTGATTAAGTTTCCAGAGTAGGATGAATACTTTAAGTGACTACTTCTTGTATGCTCTCTCAGAACAGGAATAGTGTATGGCATAGAGATGGAGAGAAATTTATTATTTTATTGTTCATGGGTCTCCTGTAGTGTTTCTCACAGTAAGTGGAATAATGTATTGTTTTACAATAGGAGTGTTCTACCATGTGGTGCACAATATTATTCTGGTAAAGTGCACTTGTATTTAATGAGGCTTATCCCTTTAAGGCCACAGAGACTAATTGATGTATTAGATCCTTAAGTCAACTAGAGATTATTTGTTGGCAAAGGGAACTTGGAAATTTTCAGATGCTTGTAAATTTCTTGCTCCAAGTCAGAAGATACCAGCATGGATTGGGAAGTGTCCTTTTTTCCTTAATACTTCTGACCTTTTAAAGTGTCCTCATCATCTCTGCCCCAATCTCTCTCTGCTCTTTCCTAACTTCTTTGCATTTGTTAGAGAGATGGTGGGAAAGAAGATGCTCGGGGTTGGAAACTGCATCTCCAGGCATCAGGTGCATGGCAAATATGGCCTACAGGACTTGGCTGCTCGCTTCCAATCCCTCACCCTGTCTTGCCTTCCATGATGCATGCCCCTTGTTCCTGTCGCATGCTGTACTACTCATTTTCACATTCCTGCCACTAGCTCCTGATCCTATCGCCCCATTGCTGACAGGCTTCTTCCCTTTGAACAGGTAGTACAAATGCATGTATTCTGGACACTGCCTCTCTCCACTGTTACCTCCCATCCCAATTCTCGCTGAGGGTGGATGGCAAGAGATGCGAGGCATGTTGACTCTCTTACTGTGAAGCCCCTATTACCTCTGTTCACCTGCTTCCATCACCCTATTCACTCTGGTGCCCTTCATTCCTGCATCTCTTACCACATCAGAGTACCTCCTGAGCCCAGTAACATTGGTTCTCAATTAGTTCCAACTCCCTCCTGTGTTGCCCTAACCCACTGCTAATCTTCTGATTTGAGCCCTACAAAGATTTAAAAATATTTGGAATTTAAATTGAAGGATTTTATCCATAATGCAATTCTGAAAAAAATCCCACTGGTGCTATTCAAGAAGCATCGAAGCCTTTTGAACAAAGCTTGGCAAGTTGCCCAGTCATTGGTGTAGCAACTTATAACTAATTATAACTTCTTGCAACCAGAAGTCAAACTGGGTGTCCTAATTATCCCTGTGGCCAGGGTACTTGGGTGGTATATATATATTCATTTTGGCGGATGAAGTTATATTTTCTATTTCTACTTTGTTGTTGAGCTTTTATGATAAAACTAATTTTTACTGCTTAAATCCTCTTTCCTATTTTTCTTTTCTCATTTTGACTGGTCTTTATTTTTCTGGCTCCTATCAGTTTAGACCACAGCACTCATTCACCCACACCGTGTGTATGGAACTGACAACTTATCGATGGGGTGAATCCTTGACGAGCCAAATGTGTTGAGCTCCTTCAAGAGAATTTTCTGCTCTAACTAAAATTACACCTTTTTCCTTTAGTGTTGTATTTTCCCTGCTCTGCTTTTCAGTTCATTCAGCTGCCACACACAAACCAGATTTGCTTTCATCTATGGGGAGGAAATGTATGAGGGAGAACAGTCTGATCCTTTTAATAAATTTGTGACCTTCAGCATTGTTTTTGCTTAGGTGCTTCTTCCAGTTTTTGTAGGCTGTGATTACACCCATTGCTGTTTGTGGGATCTTTGTGTAAAATTACTACTGCATTTGTCTGTATAAGTCAGTGCATTTCAGAGAAAGTAATTCATTGTACGTGAAATGCTTAATCAATGATACGGTGGTATATCAATGCAAGTCTTTGTTTTTATTTCTCAGTTAACAGTATTAGCTCTTGTACACAGAGGAAAACCATTTATTTAGTGGTTGTTTTGTACACTACCATAATTGCTGTTTGTAGTGTTTCTTTTGGATCATCCTTCAGTTTTGAAGCTTGCAAGTATTGGCCTATTTTCAGCAGAATGGTTCTGCTGGACTAGATTTTGGGAACCTGGCTTCAAATATTTAAAGGATCCTTCCAATTGACATACGCTTGCTTTGTCTTCACTGCACAACTTTCAGAAATACAAAGTTTGTTCTGAACTCGGCAAAGGGACTTACCTTTCTCTTATTTTTCTCCACTCTTCTATCAAAGGCACTGACTCCTTTTTGTGGGTAGTCTGCACTGACATTGGTCACCAACCAGTAATTTCCCCAAGTCGCCATTATTCACAGTGAGTTTCTGGCTATTCTACTGCATGGGACATAAGTCAAGTCTCGCCCTGTTCTCATCCAAAGTTAATTTCCAGTATGGGTAGCTAGAGAGTGGACAGGAGCAGGAACCTTGGTTTTCTTTCCCCTGTCCAACCAAAGGCCAATTGTAGAATAGGAAGGCACCAGCCTTAAGGCATTCCATCTGAAAGATTTTAAGCATGTTGGTTCATTTGGAGTTGGAAGCTGTGTCTGTTGTCACTTGGACAAATGTGAAGGTGACTGCTTTGACTGACAACCACAGTGTCTCTACTGACGTTGACAGGAAAGGATTCCACACATTCAATGTGCAACTGATTTGCAGATAACTGCACCACATTATGCAGATGAATACCGACTTCTCTAGGAGCTCCCACGATGGTTTCACTTTAACGTAGTCTGCATTCCCAGCACTGTTTGACCTAGAGTGGCAAAGTCTTGGGGTAGCTTCTGGTCGATCAGGGCTAACCTTTGCAGCCATTGCTAATGACAGCATCATGGTGTATCTGAAAACACACACTATAGTAAGGTCCATACACATACCAGAATAATAACTGGACACAATATTAGCATGTTGCTGGTGCCTGAAAGTCTGGGGTGTCCTGCATATAGTTTTGAGGATTATGGCTGCAAGCTGCACAACTTTTGCCTTACAAAGAGGCTTCATCATGGAACCCTTGGAGGAATTAGGCCTCTGTGGCAGCAAGGTGTGGTCAGCAAAAGAAGCAACAGCAGTCTGAAGAGGATAAGAACATAAGAAATAGGAGCAGGAGTAGGCCATTTGGCTCCTCGTGCCTGCTCCGCCATGCAATAAGATCATGGCTGATCATCTACCTCAAATCCACTTTCCTGCATTATCCCCATATCCCTTGATTCCCTTAATATCCAAAAATCTATCGATCTCTTTCTTGAATATACTCAACGACTGAGCCTCCACATCCCCTGGGATAGAGAATTTCAAAGTCTCACCACCCTCTGAGTGAAGAAAGTTCTCATCTTGGTTGTAAATGGCCGACCCCTTATTCTGAGACTGACCCCTGGTTCTAGACTCCCCAGCCAGGGGAAACATCCTCCCTGAATCTACCCTGTCAAGCCCTGTAAGAATTTTGTATGTTTCAATGAGATCACCCCTCATTCTTCTAAACTCTAGAGAATATAGGCCTAGTCTTACTCGATCTCTCCTCATAGGACAATCCCCCCATCCCAGGAATCAGCCTGGTGAACCTTCATTGCACTCCCACTATGGCAAGTATATCCTTCCTTGGGTAAGGAGACCAAAATTGTACACAATACTCCAGGTGTGGTCTCACCAGGGCCCTATATAATTGCAGTAAGACGTCTTTACTCTTGTACTCAAATCCTCTTGTAATAAAGGCCAACATACCATTTGCTTTCCTAATTGCTTGCTGTACCTGCATGTTAACTTTGTGATTTGTGTACAAGGACACCCATGTCCCTCTGAACACCAACATTTCCCAATCTCTCCCCATTTAAAAAATACTCTGCTTTTCTATTTTTCTTACCAAAGTGGATAACTTCACATTTCTCCACATTATATTCCATTTGCCACGTTGGGAATAATCCACTCCTGGTTGCGGGAATTGTTCTTGCCACTTGTACATCTGAGTTCCACATCTGGCCATGGTATTAACAGGCCTGACTACATCTTTTCTCCCTTCACATAGCAAATATGTCGTGATCTGAAGATCTTTCTCTGTACACATCTGAAGTTCACCTCCTGCAACTTGATGAAAGCAAATTCCAAGCCTTTGGAAGAATCTCTTAATGATAAATCATATGTATTCACTGAGTGCAACTCCTGACCTCGTAGAGTGTGGAGGATTACCTGCCCGATGGAGTCTTCAGCCTTCAGATGATGTGCATTCTACGCTTATCATTTTTTTCATAAGGGATGTGGGCATCACTTGTAAGGCTGATATTTATTGCCCTCGAAGGTAGTGGTGGGCCTTCTTGAACTACAGTAGTGAAGATGCTCCCACAATGCTATTAGGTAGGTAGTATCATGATCTCAGCCCATAAGCCCAGCCTGGGTATCGTTTGGGAGAGCTGTCCGTGTTTAGTAGCTTTGAATGAGAATGAATTAGTGCAATGTTGCAAGTCCTGTGTCTTGATGCAGTGCACAAGTGGGACCATGTGCAACATTGCCAGGCTGCAAAATTATGCTACTTTCATGTGTGCAGCATATTTACCCAGAGCCCAGCAAGCTAGATTGTATCCCCACAGTGTGTAGAGAATGCATGTCATTCAAAGAGTGAATACTATACTGTGGGCTTTTTTCCGATTTGCCTTACTTTAATATCCTTTTTTTTTTAAAAAAAAAAAATTGTAAATGTTTAATTTTAATCAGACTGACTACTTACAGTTCAGTTGTCTGCTGTTTCTGCGGGCCTGTGATTTCCCCCCCCCCCCCATATCTTTTTGTTAATAAAAATATATAATTTCCTAGTGTGTGGTGTTGTCTTTGAAAATGAATTGGGGTTAATTGAAGTTACTTAACTTTACAGGTTTTGAGATTACTATAGAACACCCTCATACTGATGTGGTGAAATGTACCCAGTTAGTGAGAGGTAAGTGTCTTTGTTTATATAGTACAGGTATACATACAGAACTTCAGTTGTGTCCAATAAAGTATACTGAACATTGGTTATACCCACTGAATTTAGTGTGCAATACCCAAGTATACTTGATGTTTATCTGTAGATTTTCCTTTTAGCTAATTCTGTTTTATTTTTATTACAGCAAGCAAGGATTTGGCACAGACATCCTATTTCATGGCTACCAACAGGTTGTTATCCTGACCCTCTTTGTTGCACAGTTTCAGGCACACTATTGCTTCCCTTACTGCAGGGCCCCCTAACACGTGTCTCAAGCCCTTGTTGCAGCAGAGAAATGTCCCTTCATCTGATGTGATGGTACCTCTCTGTTTGCAGTGCGGTGTACTGTACGAGGGTGTTTTGGGCACTGAGGGGTTAAATGCACAATGAGAAGTGTAGTGGTGCTCTCTGGTTACATTAACTCGATTCTGAGTGCATAACTCTAAAAAAAAATTGGTAGCCTGAATAGCAACTAAAGATTACAAAGAGATAAACTTAACCTAGAATTCACAAGCATCATGGTAAGTATGAAAGCATTTAACATTTTTACACTTCTCGTTGAATTGCAGAATTTCATTTTTCCAAAATTACTTGATTATTGCTAACAATATTTTGATTTCAGATTAAAACATTACAGCTCATTTTAAGAACTGCAAGTTGTTGGGTTGTACTTCCAGTTTCAATGGAAATTATTCAGTGGCCCCTTAAAACTAACTGGGGGTACTAAATGTGGGTAATAATGTTAATGTTGGAGGTTAGATCGTTGCAAAAATTTGTTGAAGTTTCATTTTAATTAGCTGTACAGCATATTTATAAGGAATAGGGCTCGAACATTTTGTTCAATTTTATTACCTAAATTGAGATTATATTGCTGGTGCCAAGTGCAGCTATACCACCGGATAGCAGATCCATTGGCATTAACAACTTGTAAAACACACTGAAGTTGTGGAAAATATTGGATTGAGAAAACATAGAAACGGCAAAAGATCCTGTAATTTGCTGCTGTCTGTAGGGACTGGATTTTATGCATACCCACATTCAAAGAAAAGTATAAACAACCAGTGCACATTGGTTTAATTAAAATCACATCTCTGTTGAATTAATGTCTGAACTTACAAAAATATTTGAGCTTAAGCATTTTCCTTACCAGCTAGCTGTTCTAAACTTCAATGTGTGTTTGCAGATGATGAAAGGAATTGGTACATTTCTGGCTGGGCAAACCTCAAGATAATTATATACTTCCAATGAAAAAATGTTGCTAAGCTTAATATAGTTTATCACCATTATTAAATGTTTTGATTTCTTTATGGACAAACTTTTTTGTCTTGCAAACATTCTGAAAGGGGTTTCTTATTAAAGTTTGAGAACTGCCTAGTAAGGAACATGGTGGATAGTAGCTTGACACACAATTTTCATTAAGCCAATGTGTAATGGTGTATATACTGCCTCCGTTGATGGGACATGTGTATTTGCACCATGTTCTTCCATGCTCTATCTGAAGTAAACCCATTTTCAGCTTTGTGCTGGAAGTGTGACCCACCTTCTGCAGATATTGATGTCTTTTTTTTACTCGCAACTAAATAGATTCCTGTTTTTTTGTCTCTTGTATTTTTTTCCATGATCCGCCGATCACCAATATTCTCCACTACAGTTTGCACCTGACAACATTTTGCTTGCAGTACAAACCTACCGTGATAGCATGCGTGTGTATTCATCTGGCTTGCAAGTGGTCCAACTGGGAGATACCTGTATCCACAGATGGGAAACACTGGTGGGAATATGTGGATCCATCTGTGACTCTGGAATTACTTGATGGTTAGTTGTAAATTTGTAGGGAATTTGTTGCTAAAACTAGATTTGCAGACTTTTATTTTGTAGAGCAGTGCAGTAAATTTCTAATGATGTGCTGTGTTTGAGTGCTGAGCTGCCACAACCCTTGATAATGCACACTGCATATTTCTCCTTTCCCCGCCCTAATCATTCTTAATAGTGGTGGGTGGAAATCTATATCCTGTGACTAAATGACGCTTACATGGGGCTGCAAGCAGAGCGCAGAAACTATCTCCTTAAAACTTTTGTTTTATTTTAGAGAATGGGGAGTATTTTGTACAGAAAACCATCCTAAAAAATTACATTTTCCTAGATTATACACATCACTTTTTTTCCAGCACTTCCACGCGTTGGCGTGAAATTCAAAAAGCAGCCTTGTGGGAAAACTTCCCAAAATTGCATTAATCTCCTGGTTGACTGACAGTAGTATGGTGCCATCTTAACTGAATGTCTCCTACTAGATATTCCACAAGCACTCCATGATTAATGGCAAAGCTATAAAATGGGACAAGTTGAAGCTATTTTCAAAATGTAGTCTTCCAAAAAAAAATTGGGTTCAGTTGCTGGTATATTAAAAGCCCCATTTAAAACATTTGATTTCAGTAAAATATACAGTGGCATGTCTAACTAGGTTCCTGTTATCTGACACTTAAGTTATTTAGCTGGAAAATATTAAAGTTGTGAATATTAGAGCTTTTACAAAAGTAACTGAACCCACCATGGAAAAATTTAAGAATGTTATTGTGGTAAGTTTTCTGTATTTTATATTTATAGATCTATAAATTGCTGCTGTCTTTTTTTTGTGGCCTAACCTTTTATTTTGAATTTTACTTGCAGAATTAACGCATGAATTTCTGCAAATACTGGAGAAAACTCCAAGCAGATTGAAGAGGATACGAAACTGGCGGGTAAAACTTAGTTTACATTGTTGATTTAATTTGAGTCTTATTTTCAATTACTGTTGTAAATATTAGCTTCATTTTGGTTTCTTTCCTTTATAGGCTAATCAAGCTGCAAAGAAACCAAAAATAGATGGTCAGATAGCTGATAATGTTCTTCCTGGTTCATCTGGGCCCCATGAATCTTCGTGTTCTGTTGGTGATCCTGCTTCAAGTGCAAATTTTCCTAAATCAAATTCCACAACTGCTCTACCTGCATCATTGAACTCTGGTAGTATTTCAATTCCAACGCATGTCCCTGAAATGATGGCTACCACATCATTCAGTTCTACCTCCCAACAAGACTGGCCTCAGCATCCACACCAGAACATGGAGCAAGCTCATTCTCACAAACAAGATATGTCCTTATCTGTCAACAAAAATGACATGATCTGCATTCAGCAGTCAACTTCTGGACAGTTAGCTCAAAGCCACCATCGATCTGAAAAAGGTTCAGGGCATTCATCTAGTAAACACGAACATCTTAAATCTGGTAATGGCAAACATCATGGATTCCCCCTTCCACCTGTACCAGCTCCTCAAAAATTAGCTTTGGACAGATATAGAGAGAAATTTGCTGCAGAACTTGCAGTACAGAAACGCAAACTAGAAACACTGGAGTCTGATGTGAAAGAACAATATGCCTCTGCTGCTCAAGCCCTGGTAGAACAACAGAAAAAGCGTGTGCCAGCGCAGCAGCAAATTCAGCATAATAGTAATGCTGTGACTTCACCAATTAAAATGAAAATCCCAATTTCATCAGAAAAATCAGAGAGGCATGCAGCAGATAAAAAGGAAAAGGGTTTGCTTAAATTACGGATACCCATCCCACCCACAGAAAAGGCTTCTAAGGATGAGCTAAAAATGAAAATTAAAGTTCTCTCCTCTGAAAGACACAGCTCCTCGGATGAGGGCAGTGGCAAGAGCAAGCACACAAGTCCACATGCAGGCAAGGAGCATAAGGAGAAACGCAAGGACCATTCTTCTCACCATCATCATAGTAGCAGCCACAAGCATTCGCATAGCAGCAGTAGTGGGAGTAGTAAACACGGTATTGATGCATCGAAAGGAGGAACTTTGCGGAGTCCCGTAGGTCTGAGCGGTGATGGCAGTTCCACTGGCTCCGGCTCTTCACGCAAGAGGGTGCACGCCAGTGATACTTCTCACAACCACCATCCCAAAATGAGCAAAACCTCCAAGACTGCAGGTACTTCATCTAGCTCTTCTTCCTCTTCCTCTTCTTCCTCCTCTGTGAAGCAGTATATATACCCTTACAACTTAATTCTTAACCTTCCCTCCTCCCCTCCTCCCACTGTCACATACCAGGTGGGCTATGGACAACTCAGCACCCTCATGAAACTGGATAGGAAACCTACAGAGGCCAACGGTCACAACGCCAATCCAGAATACAATGCAAACAGCCAGCACATGGACTACAAAGATACTTACGATATGCTGGAGTCACTCTTAAGTGCCCAAGGAGTGAACATGTAGCCGTAATTCGCAGCCTGTGTTTGAAGTTGGAATTCTACTCCCTCTTAATCCAGCTGTGACAAAAGTCATTGCTGCCACTGCTTCCATCAGATCTGAGCGCTGCTTCCCCATTCTCCACTTTCAAAAGGAGATTAGCGTAAGCATAATCAGAGGTGAATGTTGAAAGGGTTGTGCTCTACACATAGTATTATAATTACAAAATACTGTTAACTTCTAGCATGAAATGTGCATATTTAATTTTGCCGATATTTCAGCAATTGAAAATTAAAGATGGCAGACTGCTGCTTGTGAAGGTTTAACGCCTAATGTGTTGTGCACACCAATAATGTGGCAGTTTATGTTGGTTTTGCAATGTCAAAGCCCATGTTTGTATTGCCACATGTTTTAAAGGAGTGCAATTTTTTTTTCAAATTTCATTTGTCCTTTTATTGTATGGTGATTTTGCATGTTTCTAGGACAAAAGGGATGTAAAATGGACATTAGAGACAACTGTATTAGTTTACCAGAAAGTGGAGAAAAATGTACATACATTTTTGTATGTTTAGATGTACTATGAATACTCAGGTTTGGAGCTGCTTGTAAGTATAAAAAGTTTAAAAAAAAGAGAGGTTTACATATGACTGACTTTGCTATAAAGTGCATTTAACAATTTTCATGGCTTGTTGAAGTAATTTACCCAGGCACCGTGCTGTTTCTTGATTACATTGGGTTATTAATGTAACATTTAAAAAAAATTAAAAAAAAATTGTCAAGGCTCATGTAGGAGAGAAGTTAAGTCACGAGTGTAATAGCTGTATTTTTTTAGGTTAGCTCTTCTATAAATATTACTTTAAATACATCTTAATACTCTACAGGGATCAAAGTGTCAATCAGCATCTTAACTTTCCAGCTTCTGTATGCTTGGATTATAAAGTAAAAAGGAACAAGTTACTGTTAATGTGATTTTTTTTCAGGCATATATAGGTTTGCAGTCAACTACACAAACAAGAACACCGTAAAAAGGTATTATCTGACCTTTATGGCTGATATTGCACCAAAATAGTACTGTTGAAAATTATAATATACATCTTAATTATTGTAGTTACAGAAAAACACTAATTATTTTGTGTGTAGCGGGGGCAACACAAGAATAACCTGAGAGATAATCTAGTGTTCCTAATGACTGAACAGTGGTTTGGGTCTTAACTATTTGAGACTTAAGCACTTTTTGAGCCATAATAGTAATGTAAACAAATTGCTGTCAGTGGTCAGATATTACCTTTTTAACATTGAAAATTTCTTAGTTGAATTCATCAATAAATGTGATAGTTATTCACGTTGTTTCCTGTAGTCTTTCTTTGCTCTGTCATGAACACACTGCTGTGCTGCATCATTCAAATAGTAAAACTACATATATAGGAGCTTTGAAAAGTATATTTTAATAAGCATAGTGCAGTGGTTAATGAAATACCTTTTTTTTAAACTACTGCTTAACTACAAGTTTTCTAGTAAAATTTTATACAAATTGAAACATTTTACATTCCCTCTTCCTTATCACGCACACCGTTTGAATTATTTCTAAGCCATGGGGTTCAGGGAGATATCTGCTAATACTGCTTTCTAGCTAGTTGCTGCATGAGCAGTTTGGTTGGCACATTCCTTTTTGCTATGGGGAAGCGCAAATTCACCATGTAAAGATTTTCATAAGGATATGTGGCCCACTGCTTTTATTATACAAGTATATGGCATCCTGTGCCACAGTGGAATTATCCTTGAAGTAAATATTCCTAAAATTATAATTTAGAACTTCCAACTTTTATCACATTTCAGTTTTTGTTTACTGTTACTTTGTAATAACTTATATGTCCAATATGATATTTTAACTTTTTTTGGTACTGCAACCCCATTTCCTGCTTCAAGTTCAACTGCTTTGCTATATATTTTGATACTGCAGTATTAGCTTGTTAACTGAATATTCTAGCAGTGAGTGGTACAAAGGATCTCTGTTATAATTTGCACTGACTTCACAAACCATGTTACAACAAGAGTTTATTGTATTACTTTAACTTTATTTCCTTTCTTCTCCCCTACAGGCTCTAGTGTGTATGCTTTAGCCTGTCTTGTGGTATTATATTTTCAGATAGTTATGCCACATTGACTTCAAAAACCCAGACAAATATAATGCACAAAAGCTGTTGCTGTCTTCAATCTAGAATAATATCTGAACATTACTTTTTTAAATTGTTTCATGTTAAATCTTACTGGTTCTGTCCTATTGCTAGTCAAATAAACTTGCACTTGCATTCAGACATTCACTTGGGATATTTTAGACTTGGTTTCTTCCTCGTATTGGCTGCAACTGATGCTTCCCAATATTAAAACTCGTCCCTGTCAATTTCAGATCTTCATGTGAAACACTATCTTGGTAAAGGAAGTTGAACATTAAAGGGTAGCTCTGAATATTGCAGTGTAATGTACCACCTAATACAAGAATACTCATGCATACCTACATCTCCCCCCCCCCCCCCCCCAAAAAAAAACCATGGAATATTTAACAAATTAACCCCTCACTTATTTTGTACCACTATCCATTCAACATAGTAACCAAAAAAATTTTGTCACTTTTAGGTGTATGTCAGTTTATTTGTGAGTCAATGACAAAACAGCTGTGCAACTAATGATGGTTCCCATCTTGGGTTTATAGCTGTCTACTTTCAGTTATTTGCTGCTTCCATTTACATTTTATACTGTAGATTTTTTTTTTTATGGTACCCATTTTAGATTGTCTAATCTCCATATTTTTAAGTCTACTTTCTCACCAGTTGTGATGCAAGCTGTCGATACAACACACAGTCCTGGGTTTTGCTTTTTTATTACTGATATTCTAAATTTTCTGTTACGCTGCACTTGGTTTATGTGTATCATTCATAATGAAAAATGTGTTTAAGCCAATAATAAAAACAAATGCAAGCAATTATGGGTTCATACTGACAATGTAGGTTTGTGCTGGTCGAAGGGATCATTCAAAAGTATCCTCTTATAATGACCTATTGTGACATCAGAGGATTAGTGGTTACTGAGACTCTTGGCATCAGTGTGACCTGTATCTCTGAAGTTGTAATTTTATTTGCTCTTGCTCTACTAGTAGTCCAAAGCACTTTCTATAGTGACCGCCTTCTAACAAATAGCACACAATCTCATTTACTTACAATTCAGCAAACACTTGGTGTTGCATTTTGCCACCAGCATGTGTTCACGTGTTTTTTCCAGTGTGTTAATACTTTGCAATTCTTTTTTCTGGGTGCACAAAATGCAGCTAAGTGCCAACACTAGAATACCAGTAATGAAGGCATACATAATTTTCAGACCATTTGTGTACATTTTCACATTATCACATGGACACTCCATCTGTGCCACCAAATGGACTGCCATGCAGCAACGCACAAGTATGGCTTGTCCATAACAAGTATTACAATATTTGCTGAGCTGGTATGCTTTTTATTTACAGATTAAATGTTGTGTGTGGATTTTAGGCTGCCTAATTTTTAGGTTTTATTTCTTTCCTGAATTTAGATCATAATGTATTGAAATCAACTGCAAGAAAACATCTTTTGGGTCAAAAATAAACCACAATCAGAAAACTTTGGGTTTGATCAGCAAAACAATTTTGGAAGGAGCAAACGATACTTTCATAAATATTTACAGCTGCCTTCGCAAAGTATAATAAAAGGAGTTGGAGTGCACCATAGCTGTATCCTCAGTACCAGTTCCCCGATGAAACTTTCTGCATCTCTCTGACGCAGGCAACTGGAGGTGAGCTTTGTCAGTGCTGTCGTTGGTACAGAGAGAATATCAAATGCTCCTATGCCTAATGGAAGTGACTACATGGTCACCCTGGATCTGCACAATGCTGAAGTATTTTGCAATTCATTTTTGGGGGAGTAATTTTTGGGTTTAGCCTTTAAATCAGAAGGTTTAGTTTTTTTACTACTGATTCTATTCATGATTGTATCTTTTGATGTCAACAGTTGAAGTGCTAAGAAATTGAAATTAATTTTCAGTTTTGTGATTACAAAGTCTGGAAAAAATTGTTTTCAACCAGCACAGCTATTTGACATGAGTGGCCAGCTCCGTAGATGAGGTGTCTGTGGCCTCACCATGGGATGATTTTAGCCAGACGTTTTTAATAATGGCGCAACAATTGATTAGTTCTTATCTCAATGTACTTGGTAACCTGATGCAGCATGTAGTCTGATATCCTTCTCTTAAAATAAATAATAAACCATGACCAGAATGGGTGAATCTTAAAGGAATTGCTTTCTTACTAATTTGATTGCTGCCATCCATGCAGCAATGTGTGGAAGCTCTTCTGATGAGCATTAGAGTCTAATTCATGGCCTGTAATTTGTGGACAGTGGCAAAACGAAGGCACTCGCTGCTGAACTCGATGAACGTTGCCCACAGATCTCACTATCTCTGGCGAGAACTTTACCTTTCTTGACGTGCAATTGATTGTAGCACTGTATAATGAGAATCCGCAGCAAAGAGCTGCAGTAACATCAACAAGCTGTCTAAGCAGCCAATCACATTGAAGAATTCTCAGACAGCAAACCAAGAAAATAAAAGCACTGAATTATCTGCACTTTTTTTAAATGTTAGCAAAATAAAAATGAGGACAAACACTGGGGTTAAGGTAGTTGAAATATGAACAATCTTTAAAATATATATTTAAAACGATTGTAATTCTAATTATAATGAAGAAATCTGACACTCCACAAATATAAAAAATAATTTTTCAGGGCCAGAGCAGTTTTTTAGTAATCAATACGCTGTTAAAACCCCAGTTACACCTATTCCAACACGGCTTAACATTTAATGGGATATTTAAAAGCGATATTAGCGCAGAAAAGCTCAAGTTTTCATCAGTTCCACTGATTTCACAGATTGTCAGCAATGGGGGAGGAGGGTCCACAGCGCAGCCTGTGTCAGAGCAGTGAATGACCACAACTTCAGGATTTCCACGTTTAGATGTACATGCGCTAAATCCTGAAGTTGCGGTCAGTTTCAGGGGTAATGATGCCGAACGCTGACAGTTCGCGGTCATTACCCACTGCAAAATTTGAGCCCATCTGTTAGCGGTTTCTGATGTCTCAATTTCTCTTCCCTATGCCATCTTGTCCCAAAATTAACTATAATTGAACCATGAAAGGGTTAGCTCACTTCTTTCAAGATCTGATTTTAGAATGAATAATTTAAATTGTTGGTTTCTTACACAGAAACAATAGGTTTTATTTGTAGCCTGCAAGAAGTGAATTTAGTAAGTTGAAGTATCTTACCTGTACCACTCTCAGTTCGTAAATTAGTTTTGACTAAAATCCTTTAAGCTTTTGGGATAGCACGCCCATAACTTAATAGGTTGCTAGTGCATTCTCAATTCTCATACTACGAACATAAAACCTGTGGTCTACATAGAAATAATTTGCCTCGATTTGCCCTTGCTGATGTACTGTGTTGCTTTATACTGACTCCAGGTAGAAACTGGGATCCATTATATGATGCTTGCTGTGTACATATATGCATGTGTTTAAAATATCTGCAAATCATCAAATAGAGTTGAGATATTACAACAGTTCAGTTTTACTCCATGATGATGCCAATAAATAGTTTTGTGCAATGCCACACTTAAACTTTTCTTTGTCTAATAATCATTTTACTGATCCATTTTTCCTTGAGCTATATTCTCATGCTGGCCTAATGTCCACTCTGGCAACCATAGTGAGAGGTCTTACAATTGTTTTTGTTTGGGTTAGCTGATTTTTTTCATTGAAGAGAAACTGCTTCCTGTAGAACCAATTTGCTTCTACTTAAAAAGGCTGGGAACATCAGTGCCTTCAGTGAAAGGAAATACACCATCTTACAGCTGCTAAACATCACTATGTCTTTGAACATGTGTACATGAGTGACCAATATAACTTAGTACTGTTAACTACACAAATGCAAGTGCAACATTTGCCAAATAACTCACATATTTACATTTGGAAGTCTAATCATATTCATCATGTATGAGGAAAAATAACGACCCTCCCAATTATAAGCAATTTTCTTGCTTGCAATGTCTCACTCACTCACAGGAATGTTTTGGTCCCATGGACTTCAACACCGACCTTTTGCCTCATATTTTGCACTTTTCTAGGGTCTAAATAACAAACCAAAGACAGGCTTAATGTTTGCAGTTATTTTTTTTAGATCTTGGCTGTCTGTTCTATAGCTCATTATGCATCCAAAAGCAAAGAATGGACATAAACCTTCTAATTCAGTGTGTTAAATTGATTCAAGTATTGTATGTAGCATTAAATCCCATATAAAGATTCTGGATCATACTAATCTTTAGGGGAGCAGTGCTTCTGCATAATTCACAGGTGAATTGTATTAAAGGAACATAGTCTTCTAAGATATTAGGATTTTTCTCAACCCTATGAATAATGTCAACATGAATTGTGCTGTTTTTCACCCAGCTTATATTTCTTGGGCTGTTTGTTTAATCTTTAGTGCTTTGAGATAGTATGTGTGGTGAAGTAATGTTTGGTAAAAGTCAGTTACTTGCTGACTGGTAGAATTGTAATTTTTTTAAATCTCAGATCTCACCTTCTGAGGACTTCTATTTAAGTCTGTAATTGTATTTAAAAGCTTTATGTACAGCAATTAATTGTTTAAACCCCAATTGCCACTTTGTAACTTAAAATGCTTCACCAGTATCTGCTTCCTTGTCAAAAAAATCAAATTGCACATTTTGAAAATGCACTTTTAAAATTCTGAACCATTCAATGCACTGCCCATCTAAAAAAATCTTTGATTTTCACCTAAATTGATGAGGAAAAGTTGGTGGTGGAAGCTAGAGGCAAATTCTTGGTAGATTTAAAGATCTAAAATTTGTAGAAATGTCAAAAGACTTCAATGACAGGCTCAGATCAGATGCACAGTGCAAGTAGAATAATGGTAACTTTCCGTCTCTTTAGCAAGTTGGCATTGATGAAAGGTCATCGACCTGAAACGTTAACTCTGTTTCTCTCTCCACAGATGCTGCCTGACCTGTTTCCAGCATTTTCTGTTTTTATATCTAATTAGGGAGAGTATTTGAAGAGTGCACGAAATATCCAACACTTCTAGTTTACTAATTACATCCTGACACAAATTTATTTCCTGAAGATGTAGCATATCTTAATGGGTTTGGGAGAACTTCTTCAACTTACTCCTACAGTGCCAATATTAAATTTATTAAACACATTCTCCCACCGCACTTTGATTTATCATTGTTAAAGGGACCTTTGTGTCCTCAAATAATTGCAGTTTCAAGTTAAAAATACAAGTGTATTCTTAAGAACTAGCATGCAAAAAGAGTTGCACAGTAAGTTAGATCATGAGTGCATGCCAGCCTCTACCAGAATAAGCCTGCAGTTTTTCTACACAAATCTGCATCTCAACAAAGATTTGACATACAACTAGAAATTGCTGGGCTGCCAATTCCTTTAATGTTTGGCTATTCAGTGGTCTTATTCTCATTAAAATGGTCCTAGCCATGCATTCTAAATAAATCAATTTCTGCCAATAATCATTCTCATAATATTTAGGAACTACCCTGACTAGGAACTCAATAACTGCATCAACATACAGTCAAGCTCATGTAATCTTCAACAAACTATAGTTACACCAAGAAACTGAGTGGTACAGGTATTGTAACATTGTTAAAATTTGTTCTAAAATCTTCTTGCCAATTTTCCTGCAACAATTCCGATCACTTAATAGCCCATAAATTCTTGGAAAGAAAGACTTGTATTTATATAGTGCTTTTTGTGACCTCAGGACATCCCAAAGTACTTTACTGCCAATTAAGTATTTTTGAAGTGTAGTCACTGTTGTAATGTAGGGAAACTTGGCAGCCAATTTGAACACCGCACGATCCCACAAACAGCAATGTGATAAGGCCAGATTATTATTTTTTTTAAGGTGTTTGAGGGTTAAATATTGGCCAGGATACCAGAAGAACTCCCCTGCTCTTCAAAATTGTGCCATAGAACCGTTTATATCTACCTGAGAGGGTAGATGGGACCTTGGTTTAGCAGCACCTCTAACAGTGCAGCACTACCTCAGTGCTACACTGAAGTGTCACTCTAGATTTTGTGCTCTAGTCTCTGGAGTGGAACTTGAACCCACAACCTTCTGACTCTGGCGAGAGTGCTACCACTGAACCACAGCTGACACAGCATATTAATGACTACGTAAAGTTCTTGATATACTTCCCACAACACTGCTCAAAATAAACATTGTATTAAAGTTAAAGAATGTGTTTTGAGCACTCCTGATTGCTCAGCTGGTTAAGGCTGATTGAGCTGTACAGGTTAGCAATATGTCAGGCTCTGTTCTGTGCTGAATTTATTAATCCAAGTGGCAGCCAGAGGATGCTGCAATTGGCCTCAGCACTCTTGGAGAGAAAAATCAGTAGAGTTCCAAATAGCCTGCCTGTTCTTTGTCAACTCACTTGTGGCCAAGCACCAGAAGGTGGCTGGAACCTGTGCAGCCATACTTGAGCAAGGATTTAACACTTTCTGAAGAGGTGGAGGTGAGCAAAGGCAATTGTTGGACAGAGGGGAAAGCGGATTCTGTAAATTTGTATCTTAATTCTAATGTTCTTTTTTTCAATCAAAACTACAGCTGTCTGCTCCCCTTCCTCGGTCACATCACTGCAATGTGATCATTCCATGACGATAATTGCAGTGATGAACAGCCACTTCATTTTTGTGGCTGTCAAGTATTTCCTATTTCAAAAAATCCAGATCATTTTTGTCTTTAAGTGTTTTTAGCACCATGATGCAGACAGTAACTTGTAAATTTTGGTTGGGAGAGGGAGCAGATAGGATTTTTGTTTTTATAAACCTGATGGGTACTTCATATGTTTTCAATGCTAATATTGCCAAAGGGATCATATTTCCTAATAATTCTGCAATTTAAATTAACTCAAATTTTTGAACAAAATTGTCTGACATGAAATGTAATGCACAATTCAAAAGTTAGATTTAGTGCAATCTTTTGTTTGAAAAATGTATAAAATGGCTTTTTACATACTATATAAATAACAATTAAGTAGTTAGATTAGAATGTGTAGATATGATTCTACAGAGAAAATACATAATTTCATATCGGTTGTTACTTTTCCTTGTTGCTGTTGAATATTTTCATGACACCCAGTGGTTCCTTCTTTGAAACTATTGCTTGTAATTCTGTTTCTGCTACAATTTTGTCTTCCTGCAATGGCTGTTTCTTTTGTTTCTTTGCGATGAATGGATGTCTCAGGAGCTGTTTTGCTGAAGGGCGTTCATGCTGGTCACTGGATTCAAGAATTTTTTTTAAATTTTTTAAATATGCTGTTGCACTATATTCGACAACAAGATACATGTATTCATATTGACCATTCCACGAGTGACTTGGCTACGAAATAATTTACTGAGATTGTTTCAATGGAGGCAAGAATGACCAGTGACTTAGAGAAATTTGTTTTACCTAGTTTTAACATTTAGCACGTTCATGATCTCATATTGCAAGTTTTCAATAAAATATGCAGCATCAAATATTAATGGCCCAGAATTTGCAGTCAGCAACAAAGCAAAGCCATTCGCCGCTGGCCCTGAAGTAAACTTCACACAAAGATCTCGCAGTGTCTGTCAAGAATTTCAGGTTTTCTGATGCATTATTCAAATCAGTGGAAGTTAATGGGGATTCCCAGCGAAGAGCTGCTGTGATGTCAACAAGCTGTCTAAGCAGCCAATCAAAACGCAGAAGTCTCAACAAACCAGGAAGTGGGTAAGCCCCTAAAATTCTAACTTTTTAATAGGAGCAGGAGTAGGCCATTTGGCCCTTTGAGCCTGCTCTGCCATTCAATCAGATCATGGCTGATCTTCTACCTCATCGCCACTTTCCTGCACTAACCCCATATCCCTTGATTCCCTTAATATTCAAAAATCGATCGATCTCTGTCTTCAATATACTCAATGACAGCTGCCACAGCCTTATGGGGTAAAGAATTCCAAAGATTCACCACCCTCTTGAGTGAAGAAATTTCTCCCCTCAGTCCTAAATAACTGACCCCTTTTTAAAAATGTTAGAGAGCAAAGCAAAGATTGGGGCTCTCGCATGTGGAAAATTGCAAACCTGAAATAAAGATGAACAAATTTTTTTTTTTAAATGAAGTTTCTTTAAAATTTTAATTATCGAAATAGATAAATTTGACTGCACAACATTAAAATAGTTTTTTCAGGGCCATAACCTTTGTTTAGCAGTCAACGCGCTGTTAAAATCCCAGTTACACCTAATCCAACAATGACTCATTATTACAAGAATCCATGACTTACTTGCATTTGAATTCAGTCAGATAGGTTTTAAAGAGGAATTTGTGAGTTTAATGAATTTCAAAGTGTGAAAAATTGCAACTTTTAAAAAAAACTTTAACTTCTGACGGGGAGCAGCAAGGGTTATTGCCCAGCACTTCCATCAAGTAAATGTTACTTGCACTTATCAGCCCAAGTATAAATATTGTTCAGGTCGGCATAGACTGCATCATTAGTAGTGAAATAATAAATGCTTTTAAAATAATCAAACAACCCTACTTCTGACGAAAGGAAGGTCGTTGAAGTAGTTGGGCTGAGGAACTCCTGCAGTGACATACTGGGGCTACATTGATTGGCCGCCAACAACCATGACAGTCTTCCTCTGGTATAACATAGCCACTGGCAAGTTTTCCCTTTGATCTTCATTGACCTTAATTTTGCTAGGGCCTCTTGGTGCCATACACATTAGAATGCTGTCTTGTTATCAAGGGCAGTTACTCTTGCCTTTCTGGCATTCTGCTCATGTCTGGAGCAAGGTGGTGATGACATCTGTGCTCATTTCCTGTCCGGCATACTTGGCAAATTTCTGTTACTATGCAAATATCTTGCAGCTGACATTAAATATTTATAAATAACAGAAAAATCAAAACCCAGACTGAAGCCCAATGTACAGCACACAATGCTTTTTAAAAAATTCTTTGATAGTAATGAATCAAAATGTAGTCACTCCAAATGGGTAAAGCCACCAATTTAAAAATCAGAACTGAACCAATAAAATTGTTCAAAAATTTTCTTTCAAACCTTTTCATCTGCCAATTTTCCTTCTCAAAAATGGAAATGTTCAGGGTTCAATATAAGCTTTCATACCTAATGCAGGAACATTGTGCCTCACATAAGTAGATTAAACTTGCCTATAGCATTTTCATGTGTTCAAACACATTTATAATGGCCTGGATTTTGCGGACAGTGGCGAACGAATGGCACTTGCCGTTTGTTACACTTACAGCTGCCCATAGATTTAGTGGACTTTTGAGCAGCAACCTATGGTAATTGTGCATCTGAAACAATGTGGCGCCCTCTACAGTGAATCTGGGACCTGTGTGAACAGGGCAAGCAGCAGTATCTTCAACCAACCGGCTTGAAGAATCCTTACAACAACTTTATATAGCACCTTTAACGTAGTAAAAAGTCCCAAGGCACTTCACAGGAGTGTCATAAAACATAGTTTGATACCAGGTCACAAGGAGAAATTAGGGCAGATGACCAAAAGCTCGGTCAAAGAGGTAGGTTTTAAGGAGCGTCTTAAAGGAGGAAAGCGGTTTTGCCAAGGCAGCTGAAGGCATAGCCACCAATGGTTGAGCAATTAAAATCAGTAATTTTATCAACAGGCTAGAATTAGAGGAGTGCAGCTATTTTGGGGGTGGGGAGTTGGCTGGAGGAGATTCAGAGATAGGAAGGGGCGAGGCCAGGGATGGATTTGAAAATAAGGATGAAAATTTTAAAATTCAGGCATTGCTTAACTGGGAGCCAATGTAGGTCAGCGAGCGCAGGGGTGATGGGTGAATTGGACTTGGTGCAAGTTAGGACACAGGCAGCAGAGCTTTGGGTGACTTCTGAGTTTACATAGGGTAGAACGTGGGCAGCCAGGAGTGTGTTGGAATAGTCAAGTCGAGAGGTAACAAAGGCATGGACGAGGGTTTCAGCAGCAGGTGAGCTGATGAAGGGGTGGAGATGTGCAATGTTACGGAGGGAGAAATAAGCGGTCTTAGTTATGGCGTGGATATAGAAACATAGAAGATAGGAGCAGGAGTAGGCCATTCGGCCCCTCGAGCCTGCTCCGCCATTCAATGCGATCATGGCTGATCATCCAATTTCAGTACCCGGTCCCTGCTTTCTCCCCATACCCCTTGATCCCTTTAGCCTTAAGAAATATATCCAACTCCTTCTTGAATATATTTAATGAATTGGCCTCTACTGCCTTCTGTGGTAGAGAATTCCACAGGTTCACCCCTCTGTGGGTGAAGAAATTCCTCCTCATTTCTGTCCTAAATGGCCTACCCCTTATCCTTAGACTGTGACCCCTGGTTCTGGACTCCCCGACCATCGGGAACATCCTTCCTGCATCTAGTCTGTCCAGTCATGTCAGAATTTTGTAAGTTTCAATAAGATCCCCTCTCATTCTTCTAAACTCCAGCGAGTATAAGCCCAATCGTCCCAATCTCTCCTCATATGTCATTCCTGCCATCCCAGGTATCAGCCTGGTGAATCTTTGCTGAACTCCTTCCATGGCAAGAACACCCTTCCATGGTAAGAACATCCTTCCTCAGATAAGGCAACCAAAACTGCACACAATACTCAAGATGTGGTTGGAAGCTCATTTCAGGGTCAAATATAACACCAAGATTGCGAACAGTCTGGTTCAGCCTCAGACAGGTGCTAGGAAATGGAGTTTGTGGTGGGGATTGAAGAAAATAGCTTCGGTCTTTCCAATATTTAATTGGAGGACATACCTGCTCAACCAGTGCTGCGTATCGGACAAGCAGTCTGACAATTTGGAAACATTGGAGGGGTCAAGAGAAGTGGTGGTGAGGTGGAGCTGGGTGTCATCACCGTACATGTGGAAACTGATGCTGTGTTTTTGGATGATGTCGCCGAGGGGCAGCATGTAGATGAGAAATAGGAGGGGCCCAAGGATAGATCCTTGGGAGACACCAGAGGTAATGATCGAGAGAAGCCATTGCAGGCGATTCTCTGGCTAGATAAGAATTGAATCAGATGAGTGCAGTCCCACCCAGCTGGACGATGGAGAGGCGTCAGTGGAGGATGGAGTCAGCCATATCAAAGGCTGCAGACAGGTTGAGAAGGACGAGGAGGGGTAGTTTACCTTTGTCACAGTCACATAGGATGTAATTTGTGATAATAGCCATTTCGGTACTGTGGCAGGGGCGAAAACCTGATTGGAGGGATTCAAACATGGAGTTCCAGGAAAGATGGGCACGGATTTGGGAGGCGACAACGCGTTCAAGGCATGTAAAGTGTAAACCAGGAAGTGTAAGTTAGAATATTAAATTCAATGTAAAATCAGGTACATAAAACAAAATAAAGTGAGGGAAAGAAAGATGGGATTAGAAGAGAGCTAAAAGAAACAAAGAAAAAGTAATACATTTTAATTTTTATAAAATCAACAATTAAAATCTGAAAAAATGAGACTCCACAGTTGTGAAAGTAAATTTTCAGTGCCAGAGAGGTTGTTTAGAAACATTGAAAAATAGGGGCAGGAGTAGGCCATTTGGCCCTTCGAGCCTGCTCCGCCATTCAATATGATCATAGCTGATCCTCTATCTCAATACCAGATTCCTGCTCTCTCCCCATTCCCCTTGATGCCTTTTGTGTCTAGAAATCTATCTATTTCCTTCTTAAATGTATTCAGTGACTTGGCCGCCACAGCCTTCTGTGGTAGAGAATTCCACAGGTTCACCACCCTCTGAGTGAAGAAATTTCTCCTCATCTCATGTTTGATAATAATTAAGACTTAGCACGCCATTAAAAATGAACTTACACTTGAACGGACATGCCCTAACCTTTTCTCTGTGTTTAGTGGGTAAATACCGTAACTTCACGCCTGAACATTCATGTGTTTCAACGCTCAATCTCTCTGTGAGATGCAGGTGTAGCAAAGCTTGTGAAGAAGCTGGGCAAATCGGACAGAAACTTTCTGATTTCCGTGTTTTAACTTTGCATATGTGGATGCTAGAAGTTGCTGTCTGATTTGCTCCTTAATAACGGTGAGCCTTGGTAGCCTCACCGTTATTCCTACCGCAAAAGCCAGGTCAATGAAAACTGCCTGTATAAACATGTTAGGCTGTAATTACACCCTCCCACCAATGCTGGCACTAGTTTGTTTTGCATCTCCCAGCTCCTCACTCTATATTGTGGAGACACCCCCATGCTTCAACCAGCTCCATTTCTCTGTTTACCAAATTGGTATAGGTTTTGCTATTTAACTATAAGTAATAAGTAAACTAATATATAAAAAAAAGTGTGATTTTGAAATGGAGACTGAATCACAACTGCATCCAACACCACCCCTGCCTCAGGCTTCAATGGAATAAAAATTGGACAAATTCTATAAAGGGTGGGTAACCCGCTCCACCACATTACCACCCAGGTGCTGAATTTAAAAATTACCTCGCACTTTGCAACACCATAGGAGATTGATTAGTATTTTAAAAATACACTTACCTTGTTAGACAAGTCTGTACAAAGTCTCTTGCATTCTCAGAAAACTGCTCATGCAGGGTAGGCATCAGACCGCGATGTGCTCCAATATAAAACATGGCTGCCATTTTGTCCATATGAGCCAAAGGCGGTTTTCCAGATGCCATTTCAAACACAGTACAGCCTATACTCCAAATGTCAGATTTCTTGCCATGTCCAGTCTCATTAATCACTTCAGGTGCCATCCAGTAAGGAGTTCCATGCATTGATTTAAACATTTCACTGTGTGTATCACTCATATTCACACATGTCATGCGTTTGGCACATCCAAAGTCAATGAGTTTTATCACACCATTAGGCATAAGCATAACATTGTTCCCTTTTATATCTCTGTGAATCACCCTGTTATCATGTAAATAGTCCACTCCTTTTAAAACTTGTTTAGTATATGTACAAAAAACAGGCTCTGGTAATGGCCCAAATCGGCTGATGACACCAGCAATGGAGCCACCAGGAACAAACTCCATGAAAATGTTGACAACATTGGCTTCTAGGTTTGTACCTAGAAAATTCACAATGTTGACATGTTTTAGGTTTTTTAGTAGCTCTATTTCCTCTTCCAATTTCTGATATTCCTTTTCTGCTGCAATTTGATTTGTTGCATCCAAAGCAACCTGTTTAACAGCAATTAATTGTCCGTGACTGGTTAGACCACAGTACACCTAAACAAATTGAAAATAAAAATGACTATAAGTACACTGCATTTATTATGTACTCTTGGAAGGACAGAATGAAAATATATTTGCCTACAATACCAACTTTATCTTCTGTAAATTCTTAAAGTTAAAAAGTAAGCCTGAAGGACCAAAACTGCATTTTCGTTACAACTAGGCATCTCAAATGAGTTCAACAATTTTTACAATCAGGATGATTGGGTGGTTTTACTACATTTTTCTTCCCTAATCATTTCTGATTCTTTTTTCATACAACATACTGGAATCCCTATAAACAAGGGAGCATTTTAAAGCAATAATTTAGTCAATTTCTGTAACAAAGCAGATGAGGAAAATGCTACAATTTACTACATTATTGACTGTTACCATTTGATCTTTGAAGTCAACAGCAATTTACAGTTACTCACTGTGCCATAGGCTCCTTTGCCAAGCACATTGCCTTTGGTCCATATAATGGCATCCTCACAACTGGAGCTACACTCAGACTTTATGGAGTTACCAAGTGAACTGCTCGGCCTGCTAGAAGTCTTGAATAGTTTTGTAACTGTATATTCAGCACTCTGTTGGGAACAAAATAGCCATGTTTATGAGCTTTTCTAAATGTTTTCTTTTTTCCTCCAACACAATTTAGTGTGTTGTAAGTTTATTACTGCCATGAGCCATTGTGCTAAAGATCAGTGTAAAACTTTTAAAAATCATTTACCTGAAGGTTTTTTTCATTTATCATTTGTCCATTTACATTTTGAGACAAATTGTCCTTATTATTGTAATCTTCCTTTTGTTGGACGTGTTTGGCCATTTGTATTGTGTAATCACAAGTATTATTTTCTTCTAACAACAATGCTGATGCCAGACAACTGAGCAGCTCATCTGTAAGATTGTCCTGACCACATTCAAAATGATATGCTGGGGTCATTGTTTCCGCTGTCCACATGTTAATCAGTGGTTGAGCTGGAAAACTTGTTTGATCCAAATCTGGACCTGAATTAGCTTTTACTCTGGAAGAAGTGTTAACTTGATCTTCAACAGTACATAAGGCAGTAGATTCTGCTTCATCATTTACAACATCCCAGTTAAGTCTATTAAACAAAACAGTTGTAGACTCATGTGCATCAGTAGTCCCTTGGCATTCTACAAATTCACTTCTTTTATCTGTTTCTTCATCAGCTTTATCTTTCTTACTCAGATGCTGTTGTAACTCAAAGAAATCAGCAGCAAAACAATCTGTGTTCTTGGTCTTTGGGAGCATTGAGGACTTACACTGGTCAGTCACATTATCTCCCAGATCGCCTCCGTTAACACAAATACTAGATGATTCCTTACATATATTTTCTTGACCATCTGAAGTGACAGATTTGACTGAAGTTTGCACAAGTGAGACTTCCATAATGGTTGACAAATACTGGTTGTCCAGGTGAGCCTCATAATCTGGTAATGGATGAGGGGACTTAGAGCCACCTGAGAGATGGCCACTATCTGAATCTTCCTGGCTATCTAAGTCGTGGAATAAGACCTCATTCCTGAAAGTTTTTATGTGCCAATCGTGGCCAGAAATTATCGCAATATTTTCTTGTTCTTCATTACTATTGAACAAAGAGGTGTTTTTCTCTCCATTTTGTAATACATCTATGTTCTTTTTTTTTGCATTTGTGTAAATGTTCTTATGTTTAGAATTCAGGTTATTTTTTGTATTCTTTGCACTGTTTTTTTCAATTGCTCGATTTGATTTTGAATTCTTACATATCGATTGTCTTCTGGGTGGCGCAGAATGAATAACTCTGTGATTAGTTTCACATGTTGTGGACTCTCGCATGAGGCAATACACTGGAGTGCCAAACATTTCATAAATTCCTGGGCCTTTGTCAGTTGGATTTATTTCCTGAAACATATCACTATACTTTAATGCTGAGAAATCATTAGTAGAATGTGATCTTGGAACGCGCAGAATTGGTGATTTGTTAAGACTATTTGAATTTCTGTTGATACACGGAAGAGCTTGTTCATTAGAACGTGACCCATTTTTCAAGACGCATTTAATTCCACCTTGTGTTTTTGTTTGTACTTTTGATGAAACTTGGTGTAGATCAGGATTCTCCAGTGAAGGGAGGCATGGACCTTTTTTACATTTTAGAAAATGAGCAGCTGATGGCACATGTGTACTTTTCCTCAACCAACTTTGTGTTGAAATGGGGAGGCACTGTAATGACTTGGAACTAGATTTGTTTCTTTCTAGAGCGGAGTTATTCCTTTGATTGACGCAATTAATCTTGCTCATTTTCTTTTTCTCTTTTTTTTTCCATGCTAAAATATTGAAGTTGTGGTTGACATTGTGAGACAAACCATAACTGGTATCTTTCATTTTAACAGGAGTCTTTTTTGAAAAATGCTGTGCTTTGGTGGGTGATTGCTTTGCCACTGTGACATACACAACAGGATTACTTTTTGGTTCAGTTTTCATATCCTTATGTGCTATGTTTTCTTCTTTTACATAAGTGGCATATTTTGTCCTGACTATCTGTTTCGGTACAGCTGCACTTTGTGCAAAATACTCTGCTAAATTTTGAGCAGTGCCTTTGTGATTTATACTTTCTCTTGCTTTGTCTCCTTGAAACAGATTATCACTTGGTTTGATCTCTTGTCTGCATGGAAGAGCCTCATTGGCTGGTATTTTGGTGTGTGCATTCTGCAAATTTGTGTTTTGATTTGGACCCACAGCTGCAGACTTAAGAACATCTGCAATCATATTTTCTTTAACAAGGGGCAATGATTTGCTAGTCTGTAAATTACGCTCTCTACATAGAATTGTATCCAATAATACAATATCATCTTTGCAATAACTAGCATTTAATACTTCTTCAATTGTTAAGTTTGTTCCTGCAATATCAGGTTCTTCGCATTTGTATTTGTTTTTATCTGATCCAACTGAAGTACATTCTGTATTATTTTCTAAAGGGATCATGTGAGTGACATCCATTGCACACAAATATTTAGCCATTTCTTGACCTAGAAGCTTTTCATTGTTGTTTTTTGTACCAGCAGCTACACAGTCCACACATTTACTGAGAGGCATAGGAGGAGGTAAACTTAACAATTTGTCACTATTCTCGATGTCAAATCCTGTTTCTTTTGGCTGTACATTTAAGTACTGTATTTCGTGGCTCTGTGAGTGTTTAGGACTCTCATCCATATTGAAGGAGCTTTGGTTGCTAGATGCACCGGCACTAGCGTATTCATTTGCAGTTTCTTGTCTGTGGGACTGTGCTAAGGATTGTCTGTTCAGTCTTTTTCTCCTTGTGATTGATTCATGTGCCGATAAAGAATAATGTGGGCATCGTTTTGAAGGCAATGTTATAGCAGTGGTACTGGAGATATCACTTTCATTTTGTTTATCAGTGACTCTTTTACCCTCTATTGGAAGAAGTCGCAGAGGCGCTGGAGACCTTACAATGCTGGTGCTCAGTTGTGGTAAAGAAATCTGCAATTTTCAAAAGTTTAAGATTTAGATTTCATCTGAAGTCATGCATGTCTTTTAGGGCCACATGTTATGTTTTTCTTATTATGTTTAAAGCAGAAGTGACATCACATATTCAATGCTTTGTTAATGCCCTTTTCAGTTATAAGAGAACAACCAATAAAATTGCATATAAAAGAATTGCTGATATAGTTATGCAGAGGGCTGTGATTTTGTCATGGAACATAGCAATGAAAATAATAGATAAATCATAGTAAGAATGTTAAGAGCCAGTGAAATCATAGTAAAAATCATGAACATCAACCAATGTCGTGTGGATTGTTCTTGCTGGTGCTGCTAGTAGTCTCGGGGCATTGTATCTGGGGCTAGACAGACATGATTTTTTTTCTGGAGTTTATGTTCACCACTGAATATTACATTTAAGCCTTGGCAGGCTGAGTGCATGGAGATACTGCTGTGTTTTGACGGGGGGAGGTGTGAATCTTGGAGGGTTGCCTTAAATGGGAAGGGGGAGTAAATTACTGCTGAGACCAAGGTCAGCAATTTTATTCAGGTCCCAGATGGGGGTGGGTTGTCAAGGGTCAGAAGCTCCAGGTTCACCTGCTGCCCAAGAAAAGTAAAAAGGGGAACAGAAGCATGGACAGGAAGGGATAGTGTGCAAATTATGGTATTTATTATGACTCCCTTGATGCCAATAACAAAATTATAACCTTAGTTATGTGCAATTGACATTTAAGAAGAAAATAAATTTGGAATCACACAATACCTTGAGAATGTTGCTGCTGCTACTCTCTAAATCTGCTGGCACTTGCTTTTTTAAATCTTTTAAACAACAATGAAACAAAAAATCGCATATGAAATCAGAAATATTGTATCAAGCTGTCCAGTTCAAATAAAGCTGCAATTTAACAACGCTTTAAGTAAAATCACAACATTGTAAATCTATTTGAATTGTCTTTGCAGTAAAAGGTTAGTCATTAATCTGTCTGAAAATCATATTTTAGAACTTCGTAACTATAGCACTTTTTGTTAAGATTAGCTGAGTTTTAATTTCTAATATCAAATGAGATAAACATTTTAAAAATGTTGATAGTGAATACACAATATATATGCATATTCAATGTTTTATTTTGCAGTAATCACTTATTGATCATCGCCTCATAAAAATGCAGTGATTATGTCACAACTGTGTATCCTTCAGTTTGAGTGTCATCGCACATCAATATTTCACTGCTGCCAAAACTAAACAAAGGCACCCAACTGTTAGGTAGCCTTGCCGTGGTAATTTTCTTCAGGGCTGCCAACTTCTTGGATATTTTGTGCACCTCTAGGTGTTGGAGACAGCATTCTCTCTGGCAGCCACTTCCTCCCAGGGATTCTGCACTGCTTTTCTCTGGGGAATGTGCCCTAGAGTGGCAAACAGTGTCGCCCTCCTTGTACCTGCCACGCAGCAATAACTCCACTCTTGCATCAATGAACCTGGCAGTTGTTAGTTGTAGTATTGTTCCACGGAAGCTCAACGTAAACTCGAGGAACAGCACCTCATCTTCGGATTAGGCACTTTGCAGCCTTCCGGACTCAATATCGAGTTCAACAATTTCAGATCATAACCTCGGCCCCTATTACTTTTTTACTTACATTTTTTCCACCCCTTTGTTTTGGGTCTTCCTTCCTCCCCCCCCCCCCTTTTCTTTTGCTTCTCTCTCCCACCTGGCAGCTGTCTCTTATCCTGCCAGTACACTTCACACCTAATCTCAGCTGTCTTTTGTCTCCACTGGCCTATTACCATCTCGTCTGGTTTCGAATACCTTTTATTGTCTCTTTTACTTCTTTTGTTCGATCGCAGCCCTGCCTTCGATCTATTTTATTTTCTTTCCAGTTTTGAAGAAGTGTTTCGACCCGAAACGTCAACTCAAATTTCTCTCCACGGATGTTGCCTGACCTGCTGAATTTTTCCAGCATTTTCTGTTGTTATTTCGGATTTCCAGCATCTGCAGTATTTTGCTATCGTACTAGTTGTTAGTGCTAGTCTGCTTCCCTTTAAATGGCTGTTCCAACTCTTTAAATAGCTGTATTATCACTCAGAAATTCTGATCAGGTGCAAGTGAGCTCCCAGAGGCTGTCCACTGAGTGGACAGGTGGGTAAGAGGTTACATTGCAAAGCAGAAATTGAGGTTGAAACAGCCATGTGCAGTAAGTTGAAAGATGTTCTACTGATCATTATTCCTGCTCTGGGATGCAAGAATCAGAATTTCTACAATACAGTGATTTTGTTTTTAACTTTAGGAATGGTTAGATGACCAGAATGGTCTTTTCCAACCCTGTATGTTCCCAAAATGAATACAAGTTGTTCTAGCTTTGTACTCACAATTTAGACATTACTGGAACACCTGATGTGATTGCTGCTTTGTAATCACTTCCAACTAGCCATTATTTTCTACATATTTTACAACATCTCTGCAAAATGGTACTGTACTAAGAAAGAGAATGAGAAAAAACATGGAAGTCTGCTTACTTTGCTGAATATGAGTTTTTGTGTCTTGTGAGGAATCCAGGTGTACTTCAGTATTACTGATATTTGGCTCAGATTGTGAGCCCTGCATTCCACTGATAACTTCAATACTGGACACATTTTTAACCTTTTTGTTCCTTCTGGTGGATGCATTTAATGAAGATGACGTCCTGAGCTTTATAGGAGCCAGCAGTATTTCATCAGGGAGTGATGAATGATGTAACTTTTCTCTATTAAGACCTTTCCAAGGAATTGTCCATGTAGTATCTGGTCTGTGGAAGATATCATAAATTACTTTACACTGGCCAGATTTTGCGGTCAGTGGCGAGGTGATGGTGCTCGCCTCTGACCTCGAAGAAAGCTGCCCTCAAAGATCTAGCAATCACTGTGGCATCGATTTCACCTCTCCCAACGTTAATTTGAATCTGACGCCAAGTCTAGGGGATTTCCAGTGTCCAGCAACAGTGATGTCATTAAGCTAGCTAAGCAACCAATCACATTGAAAAATTCCCACAGACAGCAAACCAAGAAGTAAAATGCACTGATTTTCCTTCACTTTTTAATCATTTTACAGAAAGCAAAATAAAGATTAGGACATACACATGGGGTTAAGGTAGAAGCTGAAATATAAACAAACTTTTAAAGAAAAATATATATATATTATAAAAACCATGGAATTTTTATCATAATGGAAACATTTGACATTCCACAAATATAAAATTAGTTTTTCAGGGCCAGAATGGTTGTTCAGCAGACAGTACACTGTTAAAAACCCAGTTACACCTCTTTCAACAAGGCTTAACTTTTTCAGGGGTTTTTAACAGCGACATTCCAGCGTAAAAGGGTAAGTTTTCATCAGTTCAGTGATTTTAATTGATTGCGAGCTCCAGGGAGTTCAACAGCGCAGCCTGTGGAGAAGAGTAGGATCACTGACAGCAACTTCTGCATTTCCACATTTATCTGCATATGTGTGGACTCCAGAAGTTGCTGTTAGTTGCAGAGGAGTAACGACTATGAACGCTGACAGTTTTGCCATCATTACTACTCTTGTACCTAATATCCTTGAACCTGAGTTAACTTTACTCACAGCTTTTAAATGTATCTCACATGACTACATAAAAACTGCAAGGGAATCAATAATCGAAAGTGCATCAAACATAAGACTCATCTGTGCACTGATAATTTGTTCTTGTTTTCTACTACATGAGTTTAACTTTAGGGCTTTTCTATGTATTATTGTAAACGTGAGGTGAAAAAGAGAAGGAATTCATTTTTTTTAGAAAAATTGCACATACCAGCACTGTGTGTTGATGCATGCACAATTTCAAAAACCTTTCAGCAGCTCCATTTACCAGCAGTGACAAGAGGAGCTCAATTCTATGCCATTACAGCCATTTGCAATGGCAGAGAGACAGTACAAAGGGGTGAGATTCAAGTAGAATGGCAGCTACCTTGTTTTGTTTTGCTGTATAAATATGGTTGATGAGCCTTTATAATGGGGAAACATTTGGCTTTATAACAGTCAGGATAAATGAAATCCAGAAAAATATTGGGTTATGTTGTTATTATGAATAGAATACATTTTTGATGTTTATGGTTCCAAATGAGAGCTAAGCTAGTTCATTTTTTTTCTGGAAATTCATTTCCCATTTGGGACCACAAACCAGATATAACAAAATGTTTTTTAAAAATTGGGCACTGAATTAACTTGTGTGCATTATTACATTACCAAAGGTGTGCTCTTACAATTTATTTAACATTGATTTCAAAGTACAGGCAATACATAATTTGGGATTGCAAAACATGGAATTTCTCTATGCGCTATTTTAACTAATGCATTAACACATTTAACCCCAAATAAATCTTGGAATTTTATGCATGGGCGAATTTCATGATCCTGTTCCTAGCAGTAAACAATGCTCATAGGGAGTGTGGGTCGTAGAATCGGCGCTACAATGTTGTAGCCCCAACTCTGTTCCTTGATCCCTTTAAGCACGGCTCCCTAATGTGGAAGTACAGTTTCTCACTTAGACACAAAATGGCTTCCTGGGCATAGAATAAAAACTTAAATGGCCGACAGCATGATTCACTAACCAGTCTCTAGGGAATAAGACAAGTTAGGAATGCTACATACGTACTCCTTATCTATGATAAGCTTACAAAGAGCCTCATTCACCAAACAAATAGCCAAGGACATGATAAGGTAAACATCGGCCTACAGGCCCAGCTGGTACAGTGAGAGAACAGAAGGAACAGAGGGATCCCATAATAAAGGATTAGTTAATCTTATCCCGAGGTATTTCTGTTTGCTATTCTAACGCAGCCCGGAATACGTTGTTTCAATAATTCGCAAGGTCTGTACCTTTGTAATCAGGTATGATTCCATACTATCTCATGTGGCATAGAAAGCCTGTTTTGTTTCTATACTGTATAAATATGTTACAACTTCTTTATTACTTTGAAGAGGTCTGATGTAGCCCTTGACTACACAACTCTTCCCTTGCAAGCAAATAAAGCCTGTCTTTAACGATACTTTGTGTTTAAGAGTCTTACTAGGGAGTCAAGACTTCGACACTCACTAAATTAGCCCATTGTTCTTTTGTTATCTGCCAGGTTACATAATTTAGGTACGTTGGGGTAGATTTTTGTCTTCGCCGACTGGGCAGTAATCTGGCAGAACAGATCGTCCGCCCTTTAAAGAACAGTTTGATTTTCATTCCATTGATTTCAAAGACCATTAGTCTATTGATATCATCTATTGGTGTTCCCTATGATATCTGACTTAAAAATGTCTGTTAATCCAAGATATAGAGGAGATTTTTCCATTTTTTTCCTAACGACAGCTGTATCAGCCGAAGCACATATAATGGCTGCCTATGTACACACTGGCTGCCATTTTTCTGACTACAGACAGTCTGAGTGCTCAGCCCACTGGTACTGGCAAATTATATGATTGCCCACTGGCTGGCTTGTAAAAGCCTCCTCAGCGATTAGATAAAAATCATGGCTATGAAATGAAAGTCATGGCTGTCCAGTTGTTATGTGTTGCTACTAGGGCTGTGAAGTCTGGCTCCCAATGTAATCGGGGGCAGATTTCACAGCACTGGAATCGCCAACATATTAGAGATTCATGTGTAATAGAAGTGGTTTGTAATAAAAGGGGGTATAAGCTAAAATGAGGCTGACATTCAAATTTCTCTCTTTTGAAAGCCAGCAATTCACTCCTGTAACTACCAGACAATAAAGAATATTTTAGAAAAGTTGCTGCTAAACGTGATTATAACTCTTTTTGGTCTAATTGCAGCTATCTCCATTATGTTTTGATTGATTCACATAGATCATATTTTCGTTTTAAGCCACAAATACGTTCAAAGCCTTAAGTTTTAAAATCTACAGCATATCCGCTAAAATCAGTTGTCTTATTGTACTTACCGACTTATTTCTAACTCATTGTAAACACAAATCATCTCTTGTAATGTTTTTTTTCCAGTGTTCAAATAAAGAAGAATTTGTTGACCTATTAAAGAGATTTTAAAATAAAATTATTCAATATTACATATACTAGTGCAACTCAATCTACTGTCTATATAATAGAAAATAAAAGTGTCATGAAATGTCATTATTGGATGATGTCAATAGGTCATGGTGTGAATATTTATTAATGAATAGTTATTCAATGGGCTGGAGTTTGCCCTCCGCAGCGAATGAATGGCACCAGATGTTTGTTACACTTGCACTTGCCCATAGACTTTCTATGGGGTTTTGCACTGGAACCTATTATAAATTAGTGTCATCCATGGCTCAGTTGGTAGCCTCTGAGTCAGGAGGTTGTGGGTTCACGTCTCACTCCAGAGACTTCAGCACAAAAATCTAGGCCGACACTCCAGTGTAGTACTGAGGGAGTGCTGCACTGTCAGAGGTGCCATCTTTTGGATGAGACAATAAACCGAGGCCCTGCCTGCTCTCTCAGGTGGACATTAAAGATCCCATGGCACTATTTCAAAGAAGAGCAGGGGAATTTTCCCCATGGGTCCTGGCCAATATTTATCCCACAATCAACATCACAAAAACAGATTATTTGGTCATTATCACATTGCTGTTTGTGGGACGCTGTGCACAATTTGGCTGCCGTGTTTCCTATATTACAACAGTGACCACTTCAAAAGTACTTCATTGGTTGTAAAGTGCTTTGGGACGTCCCGAGGTCATGGAAGGCACTATATAAATGCAAGTCTTTTTTTTCAAAAAGCGCAGCACCCTCTACAGAGCATCTGCAACCTGTGTGAACAGGGCAAGCAACTGAATGGCCCAGAAATTCCAGAACGGGGCTTGCAGCACGTGCAAGCCCCGTATTTACACTTACCCCGCGCTACTGACGATCAGCTCCAGGGACGCCTGGACTTGGTGAATGAAAAAGAAGAATCCCGGGCAGCGTATGACATCACGCCGCCCAGGAGTGCAGCCAGCGCGAAGCCAGGAGCGTGCAGTGTAAGTGAGACACGCCCCTTGAGGTCTCAGTTTCACTGGACACGCCCCCAATGTTTCTGTCAAGCTGCTAATCATTTTTACATGCAAAGCAGCAGTTTAAATAGGTTTTTTGAAGATTTTGGTAACTTTTATAAACTTTTTAAAATGTTTACATTATTTTGAGTAATCTGAAGTAGTTTTAAAGAGAATTAAAGCAATTTAAAGACTTTTAAAAGCCCTAAAAGAATTTTTTAAATTCCATTTATTTATTTAGCAATGTCGTCGTCATACGTGTCTTCACACTGTTCCCTTTGGGGAACTGTATGAAGTGGTGGAAGGATTTATGGCCGTGATTAACGCTCATTCCGTGACCGTAACCATCTTTGAACCAGCCATTAGGGCGGTTAGTCCTATGGCGGGAGGGTTTTACGGGCTCCCACAAGCTATACAAGGAGGGGGGGCCACCCACACCCACGGACGCAAATATCCCACTGGATGTCAACCCAGAATTTAGAGCCGGAGCTCCGACTCCACTTGCCGGGACTGTCTGGAGCGGGGTTCGAAACCCTACCCTGATCTGGCCCAGCGGCGGGGATCCTACCGCTATGACAAAGGCCCAATCCGATTAGCAACATGAAATGGCAGCATAGGGCTCCAGTCACGGGGAGGGAAAAGGCGCAGGAAACGTATGGGTGTCACCTTTTGTGCGGAGTGGGCCTTTTGCGTAGCAGTAAGCATCCCCGCCGCTGGGCCAGAAGGAGTAGGGTTTTGAACCCCACTCCAGACAGCCCCGGCAAGTGGAGTCGGAGTTCCAACTTTAAATTCTGGGTGGACATCCAGCGGGATACTTGCGTCCATGGGTGTTGGTGCCCCCCCCCCCCTCAGATGGGTTGTGGGAGCCCGTAAAACCCTCCCGCCATAGGACTAACCACCCTAATGGCTGGTTCAAAGATGGTTACGGTCACGGAATGAGCGTTAATCACGGCCATAAATCCTTCCACCACTTCATACAGTTCCCCAAAGGGAACAGTGTGAGGATACGTACGATGATGACCTCTTGCGCAATGCACCTCCTTGGACCCTCAGTCGCAGATGCGAGGGGGCAAGTCGTGCAATTGTTAAATTTTTCATTTTATTGACATGTAAAATGTTGGCCCAGTAATTCCCTTCCAACTGCGTGAGTACGGTTGGGGTACTTACGCATCTGGCCGGATGAAATGCCGGTTTTCAGCATGCACAGTGCTTTTGGGGAAAACCGGCATTTCCTGTCCTCTGAACGAAGGGGTTCAGAGGCAGAACGCGTGCGACTGCACAGGCAGCGCGTGCGCAGTATAATTCGCCGCTTTCATTACTGCTTTCAGTGAGGTCAAGTCCTTACAACTTACACATGAAAAAAGCATGGGTACAGTTGCTCCAGAGGCTGCGGAGGAAGATATTTCTTATCGTGGAGCTTCTGAAAGTATGTATGTCTGTATATATTCCTTTGCGTGTTATGTATATATTCCTTTACTTATGTGTATGAATGTATTATTTAATTATGACTTTCAGAGAAAGTAACTTATTTGAAAATCATAATTAAAAACATACATTCATACACATTAGTAAAGGAATATAAAACATACATACATATACGTAAAGGAATATATGTGGACATACATACATAACTCATTCTCACATTCCATTCACACAGCCACAATTGCTCCTTCTACCTACCGTTCTGAAAACCCTTTTTAAAAAAAAAAAAAAAATTTTAACTTTAAAACTTACTTAAAATTTCTTAAAATAACTTCCCTCCCTTTCCCAAACAAAAATATTGCATTTCAGAAGCTCCACGATAAAATGTTTCTTCCTCCGCAGCCAATGAACCACTTTACACTTGCTTTTTTCAAGTGTAACTTCTGAGGACTTACCCTCACGGATTTCATGAATGAAATCTACGAAGTTCACTGCGCAAGCGCTGCCTGTGCAGTCGCACGCGCTCGAGGTCTGGAAATGCCGGCGTTCCCTGCATGCGCTGTTCATGCTGAACACCGGCATTTCCAACGGCCAGATGCGTGAGTACCCCGAGCGCACTCACGCCTTTGGCCGCGAATTTCTGGCCCTATATTTCCTTGACCAATCAGACTGAAGAATCATTAACGAGCAGCGCAGTGTCACTAAGAATATTGAATTCAATATCAAACCAGGTACAGAAAGCTAAAGGGAAAGAAAGATTGGATTAAGGGAGAGATAAAAGAGGCAGAAAGTAAAAGTAAAAAAAATAACTTTTTAAAAATCTCCAACAATAATTAAAATCTGAAGGAATGAGGTTACCACGCCGTTAAGAACATACTTACACTGGAATGGACAAGCCCTACCTTTTTCTGGTGAGTTTAGTTTGTATATATCTGGTAAGTACAGCAACTTCATGCTGTTCAATGTATTTGAATGGTGAGTCAGACAGCGAGATGCCGTTTCCATGTAGCTTTTGGAGGAGCAGAGCATCCCAGCAACTTCGTGATTTACGTGTTTAACTATGCATGTGCGGTCGTCGGAAGTTACTGTCTGATTTCCACGTAAATAACAGTGAGGGCTGTTGGCCTCACCCTTATTTCTGCTGCAAAATACGGCACAATGCCTTCCCTCTCGGTATTCTATTTATAGATCTTTTCAGCACTTTTCATGTTTTACAGAATTAAAAATAAGTTTTTAATATTCACTTAAGTAAAGGTGCCATTGGTACACAGCACTTACCAGTAATCTGATCATTCACAGGATCATTTCCAAAAGCCCAGCGGCTATAGCAATTTTCTGCATTTCGGGATGTCTTGAGACCTATAGTATTTAATGGATTTAATGATAACACTAACAGTATACAATGGTGCTTAAGTTCAGTATTCTACTGTTTTCTCATCTTGCAAGCCCCTGTCCATTCTTTTCTAGCAAGCAAGACAGAATTGCTGGAGGGCAGATTTTCTGATTAGTTGCACCAAACTAATGGGTGTAAAGTGGTCTTAACCAATTGGAAAAATGGGTAATGACCCATTATGTTCATTTAGCATCACATTCAATTTTCCAGTCAAGCTTTGTACTAGTGGCAGAAGCATCTGCCAGTATGAAATTAATTAAATTGAAATTAGGCCCAATAACATCATTAAACCAGTATAGTGCTCAATCATCTACCTGCCCATATAAAATTATAAGAGTGTTGTTTACAGAAATTGATTTAGAAAACGCTATAGTAAAATCTGTAGCAGCATTTTGAAACTATTTCTCAGCCATTTTTTTTCCTGTTTCCATTTATTCATGCCAAGTGTTCTGGCTCTGACATTTGTTCGTACATCCATGATACTGGAACATTGCTTTCACAATGGAAATCGCCCTTTACGTATGTTCTTTGCAGGAAGAGGAAGAGGCACAATGAAGAATACCAAGCTGGACAGGTTGCACCAGAGCCAGACTACACCCACTTGCTGTACCCTCCCACCCATACTTACAGACTGAGGTGCGCCTACTGGCAATGACCATGTGGAACTAGATAGTCAAGCTATGGATCAGCAGATAACCACGAGCAGAACTGTGCTATTTACTGCAAGGGCACTTGCAGCTAACATGCACCACACGGCTGGCACTCCCTGCCTTCTCTGCCTTCTTTCAGGGATTCTGCAATGCTTTCCTATGGGGAGGCTGGGAGGGGAAAAAAGGAACACTTACCTCTCTACCATCTCACTCACAGCCACCTCCACTTTGCCAGCCAAGAAACAGAGGGTTCAAGTGTTGTGCTACTACATCACTTAGCCACCAACTCTGTTTGTTGACTCTACATTTACTGTGCTAGCCACTGGCTTTGCTAACCATTTTATTTTTAATCCAAATGATTTATGAAAAGGCTAAAATATAAAGTAAAGACATTAGCAGCCTTTGGAAAAGCTACCAAAATTTTATGTCCCCATATGCAACTAACTTGAAGTGGCTGCATCTATTTAAATGTATCTATCATCATTCTTATAAACATTCCAAATTATTTGGTTCCCCTCTCTTATGCGATATATGCAACCGTTAATCCAGCTAAAAAACTGATGTATAACTAACCTTTCACAAATTTTGTTGGTTTCAATGTTTTTCTATATTTAGAGCATACAATGTATCAAAATCAGGGCAATATTGTCACAGTATTATTTGGTATGTTTAAAGGTGTGCAGCTGACATCACATTTTGAGGTCAAATACCTAGATATAGGGCACTGAAGTCATGGAAATCATGTTAGAAATCCTACAGTATTGCACTTAGGTGTCAGTATTAGCTCAGTGATAGTACTCTTGCCTCTGAACCAGAAAGTCGTGAGCTCAAGCCCCACTCCAGAGATTTGAGCACATAATCTAGCTTGACACTTCACTGCAAGACTGAGGGAGGGCTGCACTGTCAGAGGTGCTGTCCCTTGGACAAGATGTAAACCCTTAGATTTAACCTCAGGTATATATAAAACATCCCATGGTACTATTTGAAGAAGAGCAGCAAAGGTCTCCAGGTATCTTGGCCAACATTTATTCCTCAACCAACACCTCAAACAGATAGCAAAATACTGCGGATGCTGGAAATCCGAAATAACAACAGAAAACGCTGGAAGAACTCAGCAGGCCAAGCAACATCCGTGGAGAGAGAAACAGAGTTAACGTTTCAGGTCGAAGACCCTTCGTCAGAACTGGAAAAAAGCAGGAAATGGAAAGCAAGTTTAGGGGCTGGGAAAAGGGGGGAGGGGATGAAGGAACAAAAGGGAAGGTCAGTAATAGGATAGAAAGCAGGAGAGATTAAGAGACATTACCAACTCCTCTTGCCTCGAATATCTCTTAATGGGACAGGTTAAGGAATAAAGGATGGCTCTAGATGAAGCGTGAATTGCGCTGGCAGAATGAAGGACAGCTGCCATGTGGCAGGGAAGAAAAAAAGGGCCAAACAGAAAGTGTGGATAAAAAAAGAAAATATATATGATAGGGGCCGAGTTTATGATCTGAAATTGCTGAACTCTATGTTGAGTCCAGAGGGCTGTAGAGTGCCTAATCGAAAGATGAGGTGCTGTTCCTCGAGCTTACGCTGAGCTTCCGTGGATCAATGCAAGAGGCCGAGGACAGTGAGGGCTGAGTGGGAATGGAGCGGTGAATTAAAGTGACAGGCCACCGGGAGCTCAGGGTCCCCCTTACGGACTGAATGGAGGTGTTCCGCAAAGCGGTTTCCCAATTTGCATTTGGTCTCCCCAATGTAGAGGAGACCACATCGTGATCATTAAGAGGACATATAAATTGGCCAGAAAAAGCAGTAAACCTGAGGGTTGGGAGCAGTTTAGGATTCAACAAAGGAGGACAAAGGGATTAATTAAGAAGGGGAAAATAGAGTATGAGAGTAAGCTTTCAGGGAACATAAAAACTGACTGTAAAAGCTTTTATAGATATGTGAAGAGAAAAAGATTGGTGAAGTCAAGCGTAGGTCCCTTGCAGTCAGAATCGGGGGAATTTATAATGGGGAACAAAGAAATGGCAGACCAATTAAATACATATTTTGGTTCTGTCTTCACAAAGGAGGACACAAGTAACCTCTCAGAGATGTCGGGGAACATAGGGTCTGATGAAAGGGAGGAACTGAAAGAAATCAGTATTTCTAGGGAAATGGTGTTAGGGAAATTGACGGGATTGAAGGCCGATAAATCCCCAGGGCCTGATAATCTACATCCTAGGGTACTTAAGGAAGTGGCCCTAGAAATAGTAGATGCATTGCTGATCTTCTTCCAACATTCGATAGAATCTGGAACAGTACCCATGGATTGGAGGGTAGCTAATGTTACCCCACTATTCAAAAAAGGTGGTACAGAGAAAACGGGGAATTACAGACCGGTAAGCCTGACATCGGTAGTGGGGAAAATGCTAGAGTCCATTATAAAAGATGTAATAGCAGAGCACTTGGAAAACAGTGACAGGATCGGACAAAGTCAACATGGATTTACAAAAGGTAAATTGTGCTTGACAAATCTACAGGAATTTTTTGAGGATGTAACTGGTAAAATAGATAAGGAAGAACCAGTGGATGTGGTGTATTTGGACTTTCAAAAGGCTTTCAATAAGGTCCCGCATAAGAGATTAGCGTGTAAAGTTAAGGCACATGGGATTGGGGGCAAGGTATTGACTTCGATGGAGAACTGGTTGGCAGACAGAAAGCAAAGAGTTGGAATAAACGGGTCTTTTTCCGAGTGGAAGGCAGTGACTAGTGGGGAACCGCAGGGATCGGTCCTTGGACCCCAGCTATTCACAATATATATTAATGATCTAGACTAGGGAACTAGATGTAATATCTCCAAGTTTGCAGACGACACAAAGCTGGGTGGGCGTGTGTGCTGTGAGGAGGATGCCGAGAAACTCCAGTATGATTTGGACAGGCTGGATGATTGGGCAGAAGCATGGCAGATGCAATATAGCGTGGATAAATGCGAGGTTATCCACTTTGGTGTCAAAAACAGGAAGGCAGATTATTATCTGAATGGCAATAGATTGGGAGAAGGGAAAGTGCAACGAGACCTGGGTGTTCTTGTGCACCAGTCGCTGAAGGTAAGCATGCAGGTGCAGCAGGCGGTTGAGAAGGCAAATGGTACGTTGGCCTTCGTAGCGAGAGCGTTTGAGTACAGGAACAAGGATGTCTTGCTGCAGTTGCACAGGGCCTTGGTGAGACGACATCGAGTATTGTGTGCAGTTTTGGTCGCCTTATCTGAGGAAGGATGTTCTTGCCATGGAGGGAGTGCAGACAAGATTCACCAGGCTGATACCTGGGATGGCAGGAATGACGTATGAGGAGCGATTGGGTCGATTGGGCTTATACTCGTTGGAGTTTAGAAGAATGAGAGGGGATCCCATTGAAACTTATAAAATTCTGACAGGACTGGACAGACTAGATGCAGGAAGGATGTTCCCGATGGTTGGGGAGTCCAGAACTAGGGGTCACAGTCTAAGGATAAGGGGTAAGCTGTAATGTATATACCTTTATTAAGGGGGGAACTATCTTTTACAGCTCATGTATACTGCAGTACCGGCAGTGACCACACCTGTATATAGCACTGAGTAGTAATCTGTACAGATCAGTTCCAGTGTGAGCCACGTTGAGTAAACACCTGTTGTACCGTTCTCCTGCAGTCTGTGTCTTATTATACACAGACACAACATTGGCGACAAGGCAAGTTCGAACCTACCTGCAACTCTGCATCACCTCCCGGGGATTCGTTCCTGGAGATCAGTGGATTGGAGGTCAAAGCCAGAGACTCGGGCGTCGACCACGGGCAACCGCCCAGTCATCCAGCAGAGACTCGAGAATTGCGGGGGAGGCTGTCGAGAGCCAGGCTTGGCTTTCCAGTCAAGGTGGTCCAGCGAAACGGGCTGGCAACAGGTAGTGCGCAGACCCTTCCCGGACAGCAGCGGGCTAGAGCCCGACCGAGCGGCACAGCAAAGGGCCGAGCAGCGTCGACGGGGGAGAGAGAGAGAGGGCAGAGCACACAGGGCGCAGCCGGTGTTCAGGGGCCGAGCAGCGTCAAAGAGAGGGAGAGAGAGATGCGCAGAAACCTGCAAGGCGCCGCCATTGCCACGAGGACCGCCGAGAGCAGCGTTGGCAGCAGCGCAGGAGAAGCGCGCGAAACCTACAGGGCGCCGCCATTGCCACAAGAACTGCCGGGAGTGGCGTTGGCAGCAGCGGGGGAGGAAGGAAAGCGCGGGAGATGCCATTTTAAGCCATTGGGAGACGCCATTTTAAACCACACCCAAAATGCCGAAGAGTGGCAGTATCACCGCGTTTGACAATGAAGTCGAAGATTGGACTACATATGTCGAACGAATAGAGGTATACTGCAAGGCAAATGAGGTGTCAGCTGACAAGAAAGCGTCGGTATTGTTCAATTTAGTGGGTGTAAAGACGTATGGTTTATTACAAAATCTAGTAACCCCAACAAAGCCAATGGAAAAGAGTTTTGAAGACATAGTAACGATACTACAGGAACATTTAAACCCCACACCGCTGCTGATAGCAGAAAGAGTCCAGTTTCACAAACGGAACCAGCATAAGGATGAAAGCAATGCTGATTATTTAACAGAACTGCGCAAACTATCGAAACACTGCCAGTTTGGAGCTGGACTGGCAGATACTTTAAGGGACAAGTTTGTGTGTGGGCTTCAAAGTGAAGGAACCCAGAAACGGCTTTTATCTGAAAAGGACCTTACGCTGGAAAAGGCTTTCAGCATTGTGGTATCATATGAAGCAGCAGCACAGGGCGCTGCAGAGATACAACAGAGACCGCAAGAATATGGCACAAACGAAATGTCATATGGAACAGAGAAGTGCTATCGCTGCGGCAGAACAACACACGACCAGAATGATTGCTGGTTCAAAGACAAAGTGTGCAGACAGTGTGGAAAAGTAGGACACATAGCACGAGTCTGCAGGTCGGGAAAGAAAACCAGCAATAAGAAACCTACCAAAGAAAAGTACAAGAAGGTACATAAGATGACGGAGAATAGTTCAGACGAACAAAAGAGTGATAACGACTCCGAAAGCAGGGAACTGAGTTGTCTGAAACTACATAATGTGATCACAACGGAGGATCACCGAACCATTTGAGTCACTCTCAAGATAGCAGGAGTCCAGGTAAAGATGGAATTGGACACAGGACCAGCCCTAACAGTCATAAACCGATGGGACTACGAGTGGCTATTCTCACACATACCCTTGAGAGACACAAAAATTATTTTGAAAACGTACACGGGGCAAAAGGTCTACCCCAAAGGAAAAATAAGGGTGACCGTTATATATAACGGTAAGGAAACACCAAAACTAGACCTGTATGTATTGCAAGATGGAGGACCACCATTACTGGGACATGAATGGATCCGGAAAATACAACTGGATTGGCATTCCATACAGGCACTGACTGTGGCTGACAAAAAGGATGACGACGTCACACCTGGGTGACTGTCAAAGATCCTAACTGACACGAAAGAAGTGTTCCAGCAAGGACTCGGAACACTAAAAGGCATGACAGCGATGATTAAAATTGAAGAAAACGCAAGCCCAAAATTTTTTAAGGCCAGACCACTACCTTATGCGATCCGCCCAGCCGTCGAAGCAGAGCTGGAGAGTCTGGAACGTTCAGGTGTACTGTCCAAGGTAGACTGGAGCGAGTGGGCTACACCCATCGTCCCTGTGATGAAAAAGTCGTTGAGCAGCACACCTGGGGAACCAAGGAAGGTTCGCATCTGTGGGGACTTTAAGGTAACAGTGAACCCGATCCTTCACGCCGTACAATATCCACTTCCGCGGATTGAAGATATTTTCGCCTCGCTATCTGGAGGGAAACGCTTCACTAAGATTGATCTGGCCCAGGCGTATCTGCAAATGGAGGTAGAAGAAGCATCAAAAAAATACCTCACAATCAACACCCATAAAGGTCTCTACCAATACAACCGGCTGGTATTCGGGGTAGCATCAGCTCCGGCTATTTGGCAGAAGGCAATGGAACAAGTCCTGCAAGGGATCCCAGGGACCCAGTGTTATTTGGACGACATCCTGGTCACGGGCGAAAATGACAGTGATCACCTTGCCAACCTGGAGCAGGTGCTCACTAGATTGCAGGAATATGGGCTCCGAGCTAACCGCCCCAAATGCGAGTTTTTTAGAAAACAGATCTCGTATTGTGGCCACTGTGGTGTATGTAACCGTTCCACCTTTAAGAGAACTATTTTAAGAGATGCACTACTTTATCTTGGCTGCTGTATACTGTAATACCGGTGGTTACCACACCGGTATATAAGTGCTGTGTAATGATTTATTGGGCAGTTCAGCCTGACCTTCGACTAGTAAAGACCTGTTGAATTTATTCTTGTGGTCTGTGTGCAGTGATTCTTATTAACAATAACTAGAACACACAGACTTAACAGTGGCGACGATGACTACCTTACCCTGCGGCAGAGATATATCCAAGGCAGTTTAACGGGCGTCGAGAAGAGGCATCCGCCCTCATCATCCTGCTGAGAAAAGACTCGGGTCTGAAGAGCAAAGAAGAATCCTGACATGAAGCCTTCCATCAGCAACAGGCAGTGATCATCCCTTCTACCACAGGTGGTGGGTAAGCCGATCAGCGACGAGCAGCAAGTCGGCCACGTTGGCTGTGAAGTAGGGGAGGGAAAAACGGAGGATATAAGGGCGGAGAACTCGACCACGGCCGGGGAAAGGAGCCGGACAGAAGTCGGGGCCAGAGGCGCTGAGACTGGGGCAGCGTAAGGCACGGGAGCCGCGGTGAATGCAAACGCAGCCGGTGTAAAAGACCGGGCTGCAAGCGGGCTGGGAGACGCAACAGCGTCGAGAGAGAGCTCGACCGCGACCGGGGAAAAATGCCGGGCAGCTACCAAGGCCGCGAGGCGCGGGAGAAAATAAAAATAATTTTTTTTTAAAACGCGGAGAACTCAGCCGCAGCCGGTGGAAAGGACCGGACTGCAAGAGGGGCTGGGAGGCACGATTTGAGAACCGCTGGGGAGGGCGAACGCAGCAATACGGCAATCGACATTACAGCCAGCGGGGGAGAAAGGCAAACGCGGGAAGCCGCCATTTTTGTAGGCGGGGGAAGAAGACAAGCGCGGGAAACCGCCATTTTGAAAAAATAAATAAATAAATAAAAGAAAATTTTCTTTTTGTTTCTCAAGAAGATTGCAAGGATGCCTAAGCGTGGTAACATCAATGATTTCGATGCCGATGTTGAAGATTGGGCCACGTATGTAGAACGCATAGAGATTTATTGTAAGGCAAATAAAATATCAGATGAAGATAAAGCACTAACCTTACTAAACTCAATGGGTGCGAAGACATACGGGCTATTGAAGCATCTTCTATCACCAGCTAAACCGGCGGATCAGGCTTTCGCTAATATTGTTGCTGTCCTGAGAAATCATTTGAACCCCACACCGCTGATGTTAGCGGAACGATTTAAATTTTATGCGAGAACGCAACTGAAAGAGGAAAGCAACGCGGAGTATTTAATTGAACTGCGTAAGCTAGCGAAATACTGTCAGTTTGGGGAAAGACTGACAGAGGCACTGAGAGACAAATTCGTGTGTGGATTGTCGAAAGAAGGAACACAAAAGCGGCTGCTTGAAGAGAATGATCTTACACTTGATAAGGCTGTCACTATTGCAGCATCGCACGAAGCCGCAGCGAGAGGCACTGCGGAAATGCAGCTGAAGGCAGCGGTACTCAGCGTAGATCAAATGGCTTTGGGTACAGCGAAATGTTATCGTTGTGGAAAGACAACACACGATCAGAACCAATGCTGGTTTAAAAATCAGGAATGTAGAAAATGTGGCAAGCTTGGTCACATAGCTAAAGTATGCCGGTCAGGAAAGAAGACCAGCAACAAAAAGTCACTGCAGGAAAAGTGCAGAAAGGTACATAAGGTGGCTGAGAAGAGTTCGGATGAACAGAATTCGGATTCAGACTCCAACAGCAAGGAACTGGGTAGTCTGAGAATTCACAATGTGAGTAAGGAAGCTGACCTACAAACTATCTGGGTCACACTTCAGATAGCAGGAGTCCAAGTGAAGATGGAATTGGACACCGGATCGGCGTTGACGGTCATGAATAAGCAAGATTACAAAAGGTTATTCACACATATTCCCCTACGGGATACGGAGATAGTATTGCAGACATACACGGGGCAAAGAGTATACCCCATCGGAAAGATAAAAGTCAAGGTGGTACACAAGGACAAAGAACACCAAGGAATGGACTTATATGTACTACCTGAGGGAGGTCCACCACTTCTGGGACGGGAGTGGATCAGGAAAATAAATATGGACTGGCACTCCCTAAAAGCAATAACGGTAGATTCCGGAAAAAAAGATGTCAAACCTGAACGATTGTCCAGAATATTGGATGATGCTAAAGAGGTGTTCCAACAGGGACTGGGAACACTGAGAGGAATTACGGCAAAAATCAAGATTGCAGAACATGCAAACCCAAAATTTTTCAAAGCCAGACCGGTACCTTATGCGATACGACCTGCTGTGGAAGCTGAGCTGGAAGGGCTAGAACGTTCAGGAGTAGTGTCTAAGGTGGACTGGAGTGAGTGGGCCACGCCCATTGTTCCCGTCATGAAGCGTTCATCGAGTAACAAGCCAGGGGAACCGGGGAAGGTCCGCATCTGTGGAGACTTCAAGATCACGGTTAATCCGGTGCTTCACACGGTGCAATATCCGCTTCCGCGGATTGAGGATATCTTTGCTTCATTGTCTGGTGGGAAACACTTCACCAAGATAGACCTGGCGCAAGCGTACTTACAGATGGAAGTTGAGGAAGAGTCGCGCCAGTATCTCACAATCAACACGCACAGAGGCTTGTATCGATATAATAGACTGGTTTTTGGAGTGGCTTCGGCTCCAGCAATTTGGCAGAGGGCCATGGAGCAGGTATTACAGGGAATTCCAAGCACTCAATGTTACTTGGACGATATCCTGATTACAGGAGATGACGATGAGGAACACCTTGCAAATTTGAAACTGGTGCTCACCAGGTTGAAGGAATATGGACTTCGAGTTAATCGCCAGAAATGTGAGTTCTTTCAGAAACGGATCTCGTACTGTGGTCATGTCATTGACAAGGAGGGGCTGCACAAGTCACCTGACAAGATCGAAGCTGTTGTGAAGGCTCCCGCTCCGGAAAATGTATCCCAGTTGAGGTCGTTCCTAGGGTTGATTAACTATTACCATACGTTTCTGCCAAATCTATCCACGGTGCTGCACCCGCTGAACGCTCTTTTGCAGAAGGAAGTACCATGGAAGTGGAGCGAGGACTGTAAGAAGGCCTTTCGCAAAAGCAAGGCATTGATCACCTCAGAGGAAGTGTTGGCTCACTTCAACCCAACGCTACCTATTCGTTTAGCTTGTGATGCTTCTCCTTATGGTATTGGAGCAGTACTCTCACACAAGTTGCCAAATGGCTTGGAAAGGCCAGTCGCATTTGCACCCAGATCATTGACCTCCGCTGAGCGCAACTATGCTCAGATAGATAGGGAGGCTCTCAGCCTTGTGTGGGGTGTAAAGAAGTTTAATCATTACCTGCAGGGCCAGAAGTTTACACTGCTGACAGACCACCAGCCATTGGTATCCATTTTTAACCCTAAGAAGGGTGTTTCGGTGATGACAGCACAGAGGCTCCAGAGATGGTCCCTTTTCCTAGGGGCACATCAATATCAGATAGAATTCAAAGGTACAAAGCAGCATGGTAATGCTGATGGGCTGTCGCACCTGCCACTACCTACTGAGGAGGAGGCACTGACGGTTGACCCGGTGGAGTTATTTCACTCGACCATCATCGAATGTTTACCTGTCACCAATGCAAATATTGAAAGGGAGACTAGGAATGACCCGACACTGTCCCGGGTCTACGAATTGACAGTAAAGGGATGGCCAGCCCATGGTGATCCACTGTTACCGGCATTCTCAGCAAGACGAGAACAGCTGTCCATCTGTCAGGGAACATTGATGTATGGAACAAGGGTGATTATCCCTCCTAAGTTAAGAGAGAGAGTTCTAAAAGAACTACATGAAGGTCATCTGGGGGGAGTCAAGATGAAAAGCCTTGCTAGGGCTTATGTGTGGTGGCCGGGTATCGACCAACAGATAGAGGATCTGACGAAAAGCTGCTCAGGGTGCCAAAAAGTCCAAAATGCACCTCCAATTGCACCGCTGCATCCATGGGAATGGCCTTCAACCCCATGGCAACGTGTACATATTGACTTTGCTGGTCCATTCATGGACTCCATGTTTTTAATTGCGGTGGACGCACATTCTAAATGGCCAGAAGTGATTAAAATGACTACCACTATCTCGGAGAAGACGATCGCGGTGCTAAGAACGATATTTGCAAGAAATGGATTGCCAGAGCAAATATGTTCAGACAACGGACCACAGTTCGTGTCAGAGGAATTCCAGAAATTCCTGAAGAAGAATGGGGTGAAACATTATACCTCTGCCCCATATCATCCAGCTACGAATGGGCTGGCCGAGAGGTTTGTACAGACGTTCAAAAAGGCAATAAAGGCCATGAGCGAAGATCAGATTCCACTGCAACACAAGGTGGACAATTTCCTACTGGCATATCGAAACGCCACCCATGCAACAACAAACCAAAGTCCTGCCATGATGTTCTATAACAGGAGGTTGCGGTCCAGGTTGGACTTGTTAAAACCAAATGTGCGGAGGGAAGTCGAAAACAAACAGTTCCAGCATATCAATAACAAGCCCACTCAGAGTTTTGAAATAGGACAACCGGTGTTAGCCAGGGACTATAAAAACGAGAAATGGCAATCTGGAACAATTCGGGCCAGACAAGGACCCCTGATGTACACGGTAGATGTTGGTGAAAACGTAATGCGATGTCATGCTGACCAACTGGTGGGATCGAGAACAAGGGTCGAGCCCATGGTTACGACAGAGACAACCGTGGAGGAAGTTAGTGAACCTGAAGCATCTACCTCAGAAGTGAATATACCTGATGATGATGTCCTATCCATAGGGGATCAACTAGATGAGTCACCCCAGCAACGAGAACCAGAGACCCCTGAAAGGCGTTATCCGTCTCGGATCAGGAGGCCTCCTCAGAGACTGAATCTGTGAACTGTTTTTACATGAAGTTGTGTATATATGTTATTATGTTATGTTAAATGGGGAATATATATACTGTTAAGCTAAAAAGGGAGGATTGTGGTGTATGTAACCGTTCCACCTTTAAGAGAACTATTTTAAGAGATGCACTACTTTATCTTGGCTGCTGTATACTGTAATACCGGTGGTGACCACACCGGTATATAAGTGCTGTGTAATGATTTATTGGGCAGTTCAGCCTGACCTTCGACTAGTAAAGACCTGTTGAATTTATTCTTGTGGTCTGTGTGCAGTGATTCTTATTAACAATAACTAGAACACACAGACTTAACAGCCACGTTATCGATAAAGAGGGGTTACATAAGTCCCCAGAGAAGATTGAGGCAGTAGTCAAGGCTCCAGCACCGGAAAATGTGTCACAACTGAGGTCGTTCCTCGGGCTGATAAACTACTACCATAAGTTCTTGCCAAATTTGTCTACAATACTACACCCACTGAACACCCTACTGCAAACTGGAGTGCCATGGAAGTGGAGTGACGAATGTCGACGAGCTTTCCAGAAGAGCAAAACACTAATTACATCGAAAGAGGTAGTGGCCCATTACAACCCGGCATCACCAATTCGGTTGGCATGTGATGCGTCACCCTACGGCATTGGAGTGGTGCTATCGCATAAATTCTAGGACGGCTCAGAGAGGCCAATAGCCTTTGCGTCACGATCACTAACCTCAGCCGAGTGTAACTACGCCCAGATTGACAGGGAGACCCTCAGCCTAGTGTGGGGAGTGAAAAAGTTCAATCACTATCTGCACAGGCAGAAATTCACCTTGCTGACTGATCACCAGCCTCTTGTCTCCATTTTTAATCCAAAGAAGGGCGTTCCGGTGATGACTGCGCAACGACTACAAAGATGGTCACTTTTTCTAGGGGCGCACCACTATGAGATTGAATATAAGGGCACAAAACAGCATGGAAATGCTGATGGGCTATCACGCCTGCCACTGCCTACTGCGGAGGAAGCACCAGCAGTGGATCCTGTCGAAATATTCCATTCGACTATAGTTGAATACCTACCGGTAACTAACGCTTGTATCGAAAAGGAAACCCGAAATGACCCAACATTGTCTTGGGTATATGATTTGACGGTGAAGGGATGGCCAGCACATGGCGACTCACTGTTGCCAGCATTCTCGACAAGGAGAGAACAGCTGTCAGTGTGCCGGGGGACCTTGATGTGTGGATCCCGAGTGGTAATTCCACCCAAGTTAAGGGATAGAGTGCTCAATGAGCTTCATGAGGGTCATCTGGGAGGGGTAAAAATGAAAAGCCTAGCCAGGGCTTATGTGTGGTGGCCGGGAATCGATAAACAAATCGAGGACCTGACCAAGAGCTGCTCAGGATGCCAGAAAGTCCAAAATGCACCACCACAGGCCCCTCTACACCCATGGGAGTGGCCCTCATCTCCATGGCAACGGGTGCATATTGGTCTTGCTGGTCCATTCATGGACTCAATGTTTTTAATAGCCATGGATGCGCACTCGAAATGGCCTGAGGTCATCAAAATGTCCTCCACCACCACGGAGAAAACTATTGCAGTCCTACGGACCATTTTTGCCAGGAATGGCTTGCCAGAACAGATTTGCTCTGACAACGGACCACAGCTTGTGTCCAAAGAGTTCCGGAGGTTCTTGAAAAAGAATGGGGTAAGGCATTACACATCCGCCTCGTATCATCCAGCCACAAATGGATTGGCTGAGAGGTTCGTACAAACCTTTAAGAAGGCAATAAAGGCTATGTACAATGACAACATTCTGCTGCAGCACAAGGTGGACAATTTCCTCTTTGCCTACCGGAATGCGACACATGCAGTCACCAACCAGGCCCCAGCCATGATGTTCTTTAACTGAAGGTTAAGATCTCGCCTGGATTTGCTCAGACCAAACGTACGAAGAGATGTTGAGAGTAAGCAATTCCAGCACATCCATGAGAAGCCAACAAGGAGCTTCAATGTAGGGCAACCAGTCTTGGCCCGCGACTACCGAACAGAAAAATGGCAGCCAGGAACGATATGCACACGGCAGGGCCCACTAATGTACACAGTGGACATTGGGGAGAGCATCGTGAGACGCCATGCTGACCAGACCCTAGAGTCACAGGAACAAGTCAACCCCATGCCTCGCCCATACGTACCTGGTGATGAACCCGACGTACAGGTCGCATCTACCCCAGAAATAGTAGCATCGGAAGCTGATGAACCAACCGACGACAGGGGGCCAGAATCGCCTCCGCACCAATAGCAAGACACTCGGGAAAGGCGCTATCCAGAAAGGATCAGGAAGCCTCCCCAAAGGCTGAATATATAAATAGACTATTTTCAGCTGATGTTGCATGTTAAAAGTGTTAATTGTAATTAGTTTGATATTTAATTGTTAAATGAGTGTTATGGTACTGTTAATCTAAAAGGGGAGGAATTGTAATGTATATACCTTTAAGGGGGGAACTATCTTTTACAGCTCATGTATACTGCAGTACCGGCAGTGACCACACCTGTATATAGCACTGAGTAGTAATCTGTACAGATCAGTTCCAGTGTGAGCCACGTTGAGTAAACACCTGTTGTACCGTTCTCCTGCAGTCTGTGTCTTATTATACACAGACACAACATAAGCCATTTAGGACAGAGATAAGGAGGAATTTCTTCACCCAGAGATTGGTGAACCTTTGGAATTCTCTACCACAGAAGGCAGTAGAGGCCAATTCATTAAATATATTCAAGAAGGAGTTGGATATATTTCTTAAGGCTAAAGGGATCAAGGGATATGGGGAGAAAGCAGGGACAGAGTACTGAATTTGGATGATCAGCCATGATCTCATTGAATGGCCGAGTAGGCTCGAGGGACCAAATGGCCTACTCCTGCTCCTATCTTCTATGTTTCTATGTGAGCAGCGAATACAGTATACTAAATTGCAAGAAGTACAAGTAAATCGCTGTTTCACCTGGAAGGGGTGTTTGGGGCACTGGACAGTGGGAAGTGGGGAGGTATAAGGGCATGTGTTGCATCTCCTCCGCTTGCACAGGAAGGTGCCGGGCGAAGGGGAAGTGGTGGTAGAGAAGTGGACTAGGGTGCTGCGGAGGAAGCGGTCCCTACGGACTGCTGAAAGGGGAGGGGAGGGGAAGAAGTGATTGGTGGTGGGATCACGCTGGAGGTGGCGGAAATGGTGGAGGATGATCCGTTGAACATGGAGGCTGGTGGGGTGAAAGGTGAGGATAAGGAGAACTCTATCGTGGTTCCAGGAAGGAGGGGCAGGGGTGAGGGCAGAAGTGCGGGAGATAGAACAGACACGGTCGAGGGCCGTGTCAACCACAGTAGAGGGAAATCCTTGGTTGAGGAAAAAGGAAGACATGTCGGAGGCACTGGTATGGAAGGTGGCATCGTCGGAGCAGATGCGGCAGAGACGGAGAAACAATTTCAGATCATAACCTCGGCCCTATCACATATATATATTTTCTTTTCTTATCCACACTTTTTGTTTGGCCCTTTTTTTCTTCCCTCCCACATGGCAGCTGTCCTTCATTCTGCCAGCGCCATTCACGCTTCATCTTTGGCCATCCTTTGTTACTTAACCTGTCCCATTACCACCTCCTCTTGCCTTGAATATCTCTTAATGTCTCTCAATGTCTCTTAATCTCTCCTGCTTTCTATCCTATCAATGACCTTCCCTTTTGTTCTTTCATCCCCTCCCCCCTTTTCCCAGCTCCTAAACTTGTTTTCCATTTCCTGCTTTTTTCCAGTTCTGACGAAGGGTCTTCGACCTGAAACGTTAACTCTGTTTCTCTCTCCACGGATGTTGCCTGGCCTGCTGAGTTCTTCCAGCATTTTCTGTTGTTACCTCAAACAGATTATCTGGTCATTTCTCTCATTGCTGTTTGTCAAACTTTGCTATGCACATATTGACTGCCACGTTTCCCTACATTACAATTATGACTAAACTTCAAGAGTACTGGCTGTAAAGCATTTTGTGAAACTTGTTTCTTAGCAACTTAGAATTATTTTCTGCAAAGGAATACTTTATACAGGCATACTTGGCAGGCTTCTAGGAGAGGTACCTTCAAAGTAATGTAGAAAATAGCTAACTGTTTGCAGTTGATGCTGGAAGAGTTGCCTCTATAAGTCTGGGAATCATTACTTTGCACGCAGCAATCGTTTGAAGTTGCACTTCACTTTATATTACCAGCTTCAAACCTCTAAGTTCTCAACTAACAATTTACTCAATACTTTATTCATTCATAAAAACAATTTATCACCATGAAACATACAAATTTAAATTACATTTTGATTTAATGTTATACAACATTATTAATAAACCTGAGGTACTCTACAGGGCCAGGCAAATGTAATTAGAATTAATGAGGAGAGTTGATATTGCTTTTACAAGTAAAGCAAATCTTTCCTAGATAAAATGACAATCATAAATAACAAGAATTAAAACAAATAAGATCACATTTCCTCAAATGTGTCCCTGATTTTTTTTTAAATAATGTACAGAGCTGGAATTATCCTTTAAACAGCATTTATTCCAACTGCTTTTTAAGGACAATTGGTGTTTTGAGGGCAGTGTCTGCTTGTTTGGAGATGAAAACCAGCACCAGTCCTGCTTCCTCCTCTCAGCACCACTACCAGATCCGAGCTCCTGCTGCTCCTCTAAGAGATTGAATGTTGTTTCATGCTGTAGACAGGAGCTCTCATTAGATTAGGATTTCCTGCTCCATGAAGGCAGCAGCATTCAATTCCCTGCAGTAGCAGCAGAATGCAAAAGTTGGGAGTAGCGCTGATTGGGGGAAAAGGTCAAGGGCAGAAATGGAGTGCCAATGTTAATTGGGTAGGACGAGTAAAGTGCCAGCATCAACTGGGTAGAAGAGGAAAAGTTCCGGTGTGAATTGGAATGTGAAGAGGGAGAAAAAGAGTGCTTCTATGAACTGGGGAGACTTTATGCCATTATATCACTGCTGCAACCACATAAGCATTTTTTAAACTATTTAAAAATCCAACTTAGCAACAAAGAATATAACACACGTTCACAATTTATCTGCAGGAAATAAGCAAAGTCTTCATAATTTTGGCCATAACCACCTGCTATACAAATGCAGCTTTAAATTCTAATGACTGAACTGCAATTTCATTGTGACTTCATTGTCACAGTCTACACTCAGGACTGCTTTGTGTTGTCAGTTTTTTTGAAGCTGTTGGTCAGCTTTTATGAGTTTTGCAGGTTAGCATGTACAAGAGAGTACGATTATAACAGAAATAAACTTTCATTGAACAGTAGCCAATAGCATTATTAAAAAAATGTAACTTCCCTAAAAGAATAAGATCATAAACATGCATAAACTTAAATACTTACAGTGAAAACATACAATTTTGGACGGGACTGCTGTACACATAAAAATGATGTCAACAATGCATTGATAGGGTGACCTTTAGCAGCTTGTTCTCAAACAGTAGGCATTTCAGTCTCAATAATCGTAGTACTGGGGGGAAGATTCCCATTCAAGATTCCCAGAGTTCAAATTCCTCTCTCAATGGTCATTCAAGCTCAATTTATCTCAACAGAAGAGTTTCATTAACTCTTGTCTAAGCTTGAAAATTTAATTTAAAAATACATTTTACCCCACCAGAGTATTTCTCCTATTGGCTGATAAAGGAGCAACATTTATGCTAGCCATGGGAAAAATGCTATGGTCCAGAGTACTCAACCTTCCCAGTAATAGAGGCAGTGTGACAACGTTACAGCAAGTGGGAATCTAACAGAAATAAGGGGGAAACTTTTTAAAGATGTTCTCTAAGAACTGAAAAATTCAATTTTTTCCTTAATGCTTCTGATTCTCTCCCCAACCCACTCCAGTTCTTGGCAGGACACTCAGAACGAGAGAAGACATCCTTTGTGTCCAAAATGTAACAAACACATATTGGGGCAGAAATTCCTCCCCAAACGCGTGAGTACGGAAGGGGTACTCACGCGTCTGGCCGGAGGAAATGCTGGTTTTCAGCATGCACAGCGCATGCGCTGAAAACCGGCATTTCCTCTCCTCTAACCCAAGAGGTGAAGAGGCTAGCGCGTGCGCTGTAGGGGGCAGCGCGTGCGTCTTGGATTTCCTCCGTTTTGGGGGATTTGCGCATGTCTAAAGGCCTCCGGTCTTTACGCTTGTAAAAAGCACACGTAAGTATTTATTTTTACAGGTAAGTGGTGTTTTAGTGTAATTTAGAATTTTTTTTCCACAGGTTTATTATTTTAAAAATCTACAATAAGGTAAGTTTAGTTTTAGACCCTTTTTATTAAAAATTTATTTTTTCAAAAAAAAAAATTATTGTTTAAATTATTTTTTAAAACTTATTTATACTTAATTTAATGTTTGGGATGTTTTTAAAATTTTTATTTAAAGTTTAAATAGTGTTTTGGGCCCCTGTAGTTTTCATGAGTTTGACAGTTCTTATTCTCAAACTCATGAATGAACCTTCCCCTCCCCTGATTGGTTGTACAGTGCTCACCTGATCCCAGCCGGCACATCGCACTAACTACGCCGCTGGATCAGGTAAGCACTGCGCGCTGACATCTGAACCGGGCCTGTGACAGGAAATGCAAGCAGGCCCGGGCTTCAGATGTCAGCGCGCCGGGTGAGTGCAGATCGGGGGCTTGCACGCGCGGCAAGCCCCCGACACCAAGTTCTGGGCCATTACTCCAGTGGACAGAGTGGGACTGTCTGTTCTGCACTTCAATACAATGCTTCTAATAAGGCACATTCATTCACACTTAATAATGGAATCTTTATAAGACATATGTTTTCAACAGCAAGCCTTCACTATATATTTTAAAGAGAACCATCTTCATGAAAAAGGAATTGGCGAACCTTTGTTTACAAATGCACAATGCAATGATAAATTGTGTTCCAGCACATAACCTCACCACTTGCATATGACTTTCGTATGAAAAAAAATTGCATTGGCTCTTCTCCTCCTCAAATATTAAAAGATTTGCCCAACAACTTTTACCATGAAAACAGTGCTCCTTTAAATGATTCAAATAGAAAAAGACAATGATGGTCTTAAAAGAGTTGTAAAATCCCACCCGAAACACTAACAGCTTGTACCTGTTTTGATCTGTGGCACCTGGATGAGGTTTGCATACTTGAGACTGGAAGCAAACACATCCTTATTCTCTGCCTCTGTATATAATCTGCAGTACTGTTCTGCCAACAGCTTCTCACAAAGCTTGCATGTTAAGCAACCCCTGCCTTTATTGTGCATTTAGGTTCCCTGCAGCATAAGTAGTATATAGCTAGTCTGTATTCGCAGATAGATCACAGAGAGGTGCTTACATGTCCAAAGCATACCTGCCCTGATGTTATCTTGCATCTTTAGGAAGAGAACAATACCCTATTCTAAAGAAGGAAATATGATATTAAGAGTGCACTATCCATTCATACATGGCTATTAAAATTACAGTAGTATTATACAAAGAACCCATTATTGGTGTGCTGAAATGTTTGTAGGAAGTCATTGAATGAGGGACTTTTAATAATGAAACTGTATATCCTCCGTCTTCCTGGTCAAAATAATTAAAACCCAAGGTATAATATAACAGTACCTTGTTTTCGACTTTGAAATTCTGTATTTGTTCCACCGCATTGTTTGACCGAAGTGCTGCTTTTTTCAGAAGCTAAAGCCGTATTTCTACTCATCAAACAGTTTGTGGTTTGCGAGTCCTCATTGGACACCTGGAGGCCAGAAAATCGCATGAAAATTGTAAGTCATTCAGCATGCCAGATACTAAGGGGGAGAAATTTGGTACCTTAGTGTCTCCGGGGTGCGCTAACAGGGCGCTACCGGCTTTGCGACCAGGTGCGGCGATAGTGCCGATGCCCGCAAAATTGACATGGAGGTTTGCAGCAGCAGTAACCACCAGCGCCATGATCTCCTGCGCCCAGAGATCATGACGTCATTGCCATGCGCATCGCCCTGGTAGCGCCCTGGACCCGAACTTCGGTTCCACCCCCTGCAGCATCGCCGGGCGACAACACCGACAGCTGCAGGAGGCATTGTTTGGGAGGCCGGACGCTTCGGCCATGCAAATAAATGGGGATGTTGGCGCGAGTAGGAGAAAAATTTTAACAATGTTGATAATGATTTTTTTCGATTCCTCCTGAGCTGTAATCGATCAGCCCGGCACTCTGCAGGAGTGTGTGGGGCTGATCAGGCCAGATCGCAGCTGCCATCGGGGACCAACTAACTGGTCCCAATGCAGAGCCTGCAGCGCTGGCCCTTTCCTTTAAGGGAGGGAAGGAGCCTTGGATCTCGGCAGTGCTGCACGGGACATTGTGCAGCGCTGCACCACTACCGCCCCGCCTGCATCCTTTAGCACTCCAGGAAGGAAGTGGAGCGCTTGATTTAACGCTCCACTTTCTTCCTGGAGCGCAAACACCGAATTTTGCAAAAGCGGGGAATCATTAGCGCCTGGCGCTAAGTTTCCCAGCTTTCAAAAGTTAGCGCCCCAAACGGGTCGATACTGAATTTCTCCCCCTCAGAATCTTAGAATACTCTCTAAAGTGAATATTAATGAGCTATTTTAACTAAACTTAAATAATACCACACTGATTATTTCTTCACAGTAAACTTTTTAATCAGTGCTATTACTGATTTTCTCAAACTTGTATTCACTCAAAACATTTGAATGACAATGGCCCTGAATTTGTGGTCAGATGTGTACCAGAGGAATATGCCTCCGAGCTGAAAAAAAACCCCGAACGTACCTGGTGCCTCCGGAGCTTCGGACTCTTCGGGACCTGGGCCTGCAGGTGTACGCCTGCATAAAAGCCCATGGATCCCGGGGTGCATGCGGTTCACAAGCATCCCTGGGATCACGTGGGCCAGGCCAGCCAATCAAAAAGGGAGATTCCTATGACGCATATGGGGATTCCTTTTACGTACAGAATCCCCATACACATAATAGAAATCCCCAAATAAATAAGAATTCACACCACTGAAATAAAAATAAATGTTTCCATATTCAAAATGAATTAAAAGACCCTTTAATTAAGCATTTAAAATAAAAATGTAAAATTTTAAAAAAAGTAAGCATTTTAAAATGGGCCAAAATTTACCGAAACTAATTTTAAATGTATGAATGTTTAACTTATTTAAAAAAAATATTTAAACATTTATTTAAACCCTTACGCTGGTAAAAGTAGGCCTTACTAAGGGTTTCTTGGGCATTCGCTGGGCAGTGGTTGGGCAAATAGCCATACTCTGCGTCAGTGAAAGTGATTATGTAGCAGATGCGAAGGATTTGTCCAAGCGAAACTTGACTGATCGCAAGTTCCAGGTTTTCGCGCATGCACAGTGCATGCGGAAGCCCAGAACTTGCGGGGCCATTCTGAGCACTTACAACGGCATACGCATGTCATCGGCCCCGTAAAATCCGGGCCAATAATTATGCAGTTAATCAAGGTTTTTTTTAGCCTTTTGTGAATCAGCAATTTCTGTTTATTTTACTATGCTGTAAGGTTGGAAATAATGGCCCAGAATTTGCTGGAGTGGGGCAGCATTAGTTAGAAATTTATCCTCACCAATCAGCTCAAAAAATTATTGCGCTGGAAGTGTGAGCTCATAACAAGGCGGCGATGTCAACGGGGCATCTAGGACTTTGGCGAATGACAGAACCAACAGTCTATCTCTGTAACCAATCAGATTTAAGGATTGAGAAAGAAAGAGGAGCGATGGAGAAGGAAATAGAAACATAGAAGCTAGGAGCAGGAGTAGGCCATTCGGCCCCTCGAGCCTGCTCCTCCATTCAATGAGATCATGGCTGATCATCCAAATTCAGTACCCTGTCCCTGCCTTCTCCCCATATCCCTTGATCCCTTTAGCCTTAAGAAATATATCTAACTCCTTCTCATATTTAATGAATTAGCCTCAACTGCCTTGTGTGGTAGAGAATTCCACAGGTTCACCACTCTCTGGGTGAAGAAATTCCTCCTCATCTCCGTCCTAAATGGCTTACCCCTTATCCTTAGACTGTGACCCCTGGTTCTGGACTCCCCGGCCATCGGGAACATCCTTCCTGCATCTAGTCTGTCTAGTCCTGTTAGAATTTTATAAGTTTCAATGAGATCCCCTCTCATTCTTCTAAACTCCAGCGAGTATAAGCCCAATCAACCCAATCTCTCCTCATATAACATTCCTGCCATCCCAGGTATCAGTCTGGTGAATCTTCGCTGCACTCCTTCCATGGCAAGAACATCCTTCCTCAGATAAGGTGACCAAAACTGCACACATTCTCAAGATGTGGTCTCACCAAGGCCCTGTACAACTGCAGCAAGACATCCTTGTTCCTGTACTCGAATCCTCTCGCTACGAAGGCCAACATACCATTTGCCTTCTTAACCGCCTGCTGCACCTGCATGCTTACCTTCAGCGACTGGTGCACAAGGACGCCCAGGTCTCGTTGCACTTCCCCTTCTCCCAATCTATTGCCATTCAGATAATAATCTGCCTTCCTGTTTTTGACACCAAAGTGGATAACCTCGCATTTATCCACATTATACTGCATCTGCCATGCATCTGCCCAATCACCCAACCTGTCCAGATCATACTGGAGTTTCTCGGCATCCTCCTCGCAGCACACACGCCCACCTAGCTTTGTGTAATCTGAAAACTTGGAGATATTACATCTAGTTCCCTCGTCTAGATCATTAATATATATTGTGAATAGCTGGGGTCCTAGGACCGATCCATGCGGTACCCCACTAGTCACTGCCTGCCACTCGGAAAAAGACCTGTTTATTCCAATTCTTTGCTTCCTGCCTGCCAACCAGTTCTCTATCCAAATCAGTACCTTGCCCCCAATCCCATGTGCCTTAACTTTACACGCTAATCTCTTATGCGGGACTTTATCGAAAGCCTTCTGAAAGTCCAAATATACCACATCCACTGGTTCTCCCTTATCTATTTTACCAGTTACATCCTTAAAAAATTCCAGTAGATTAGTCAAGCACGATTTACCTTTTCTAAATCCATGTTGACTTTGTCCGATCCTGTCACTGTTTTCCAAGTGCTCTGCTATTACATCTTTTATAATGGAGTCTAGTGTGAATTAGCGTCAAATCAGGTACAGAAAGCGAAATAAAGAAAGGGAAATAAAAATTGGATAAAGTGAAAGAAAAAAGAGACAGAAAAAAGTATTTTCCTTTAAAAGTCTCTAACAACAATTTACTTCCTGTAGGAATGAGAATCCACAATTTAAATTGTTCCCTTTCTGGGCCAGAGAGGTTGACATTGCAAGAACATAAATCTCCTCAAAAAGGTAGAAGGGGTTAAAGGTAGTTACTCAGACTGGCAAAAGGTGGGAAGTGGTGTTCCACAAGGATCGGTGCTAGGACCATTGCTGTTTACCATATACATGAATGATTTGGACTCGGGAATCAGCAGTACAATTTCAAAATTTGCGGATGACATAGATAAATGTGAGATGGTACATTTTGGTAGGAAGAATAAGGAAGCCACATATTCCTTGGAAAATAAATGTCTAAATGGGGTAGAGGAACAGAGGAATCTGGGGGTACAGATACACAAAACACTAAAAATAGCGACACAGGTCAATGAGGCCATAAAAAAAACCAAAGCATTGGTGTTCATTTCTAGAGGGATAGAATTGAAAAGCAGAGAAGTTATGTTAAACTTGTATAGAACCTTGGTTAGACCACACTTGGAGTATGCTGAACAGTTCTGGTCTCCATATTATAAAAATGATAAAGAGGCACTAAAGAAGGTGCAAAATAATTTACTAGAATGATACCAGAACTGAGAGGTTCTACCTATCAGGAAAGATTGAACAGGCTGGGGCTCTTTTCCCTAGAAGAGAGAAGACTGAGGGGTGACCTGATCGAGGTCTCTAAGATTATGAAGGGATTTGATAGGGTAGACGTAGAGAAGATGTTTCCACTTTCAGGAGAGACCAGAACTAGAGGCCATAAATATAAGATAATCACTAATAAATCCAATAGGGAATTCAGGAGAAACTTCTTCACCAAGAGAGTGGTTAGAATGTAGAATTCGCTATGACAAGGAATAGTTGAGGCGACTAGCATAGATGAATTTAAGGGGAAGCTAGATAAACACATGAGGGAGAAAGGAATAGAAAGATATGTTAATGGGGTTAGATGAAAAAGGGTGGGAGGAGGCTCGTGTGGAGCAAAAACACCGGCATGGACATGTTGGGCCAAATGGACTGTTTCTGTGCTGTAAATACTATGCAATAGTATGTAAAAAGGTACTTATGCTGTTAAGTACCAGCCCTAACTTTATGAGGCGAGTTTAATGTGCAAATACAGCAATTTCTTGTAACACACAAGGGGAGGGGGGTTGAGGATGAGCTACCAATTCCGTGAGTCATTAAGTTGCTGAACGATTTACACATTAATAACAGCTTGCGCAATTAAACTCGCCGTTATTATGGCCGCAAATTTTGGCCCATTAAATTTTGGTAGACAGCAATCGAGGAATACTTTTGGAAATCCATGTGGATTAAAAGACTAGGGAAACTTGGTAATGAATGATAAAGGGAAAGAGAGACAGATTCAACAAAACTCTATGAACATTATACAATCCCAATATTGACCCAGACTCAGCCACATATAGAAAGCTAAACAGCAAGAAGAAGTGCTGGAAAGGATGGCCATGGAAGTGATCATGCAACATTCCCCCAGAAATGTTAAAAAGGAGTAGCATACCTTACAAAATATTTTTAACAAGGTGTAAGAAATCGTGGATTGAAAGAAATAATAGTCTGTTATGGGTTCCCTAGATCAGCAGTTTGTCTAAGTTGATGACACAGAATGATTCCAGTCATGTCAGAAAAGGAGTTATACAGAAAGCTGAATTACGAGGTCAGAACACAAAAACAGGCCTTCGAGTGGTTATAGCTAGGCCTGATAAGGGATGCAGCAAGGAGCTGTAGGATAAACAAGCTGTCTACGAGAGGGCAAAAAGACCTTTAGAACAGAGATAAGGAGCAAAATGACCTCATGAGGCTGGGCGGGGGCTGGCAGAGGTACCCTCTCCCTTGTAATTGGACAATGGGATAGGTAAAAATGATTGACACCAGGTATCCACCAATCCATCGAAATAAGGTGTAAAAACAGGCGACCGAGAGAGGAAAACAGGTAGTTAGGGACGAAGGCTTCCCTGAGGTGGCTATGGCCGAACACCTTGGTCAAGTTTAGCCTCTGAGGTAGATCAATGCTGGCTGATGGCCTAATACCTCCAACAGCTCGAGGGATGACCCAATGGAAGTGACCGCTACAGCAGACTGCAGGAATCCACCCAATCCGAGACCACTGTACTGCCTCACCATCCGGTCGTTTCGTTCCATTCCAGGGCCAAAGATCGCCCTCATCTGTCACGGGTTGTATGTCTACTGTATCTATTTCAATTGCATGGAAAAGTATTTGATTATGCTTAAACTGTAGCTCTCTAATAAAAAGCCTTACAACTCCTAAGACCCTTTGGATAATTTGTGTGTGACCTGTGATCCAAATCTTACAAAGGTTTGTGAAGAGGAAATGCTACCAGTCATGGAGAAAAGCCTGAATCATACCAGTAATAACAAGGGAAGAGCACTGCAAGTATCGGGACATTAGTTTACTGCAATTATTCAGCAAGCTCTTCGTGCCAGTACCTCTGAATTGTATCAAACCATTAGCAAGGGTAAATTAAGGGAACAGCAAATAGGATTTAGAGTTGATCAGACATTTACACTCAAACAAGTCATTGACGTGAAATGGCAGTACATCCAACCATTATTTGGGTGGTTAGCCTTTATCAACCTAACCAAAGCATATGATTTGGTTCGCAGAGAAAGCATGTGGTGGGTCCTTGAATGCTATGGTATTGGCATACCATCGAAGATCATGCAAGGATTACGTAGCTACGTAAAGTATGAAAGTGAGTGGTTCAACATTAGGATAGAGTCACCTAAGAGTGTGATATATCCTTAACAATGTTTGCCATCTTCATGGACTACATCATGATAAAAATTATAGAAAACAACAAAAAACTGGGGATAGTATGAGAACATTTGTAACAAATGCAATTGGCAGATTACACATTACTACTCTTTGACAGGTGACATACTGAACCTCTAGCACCCTATCCTGCAGTATACATGCCTGCACAGCTCCTTAAACACACAGTAACTGACTAGCGCAACCCTCAAACATGCTCCACCAGTTTGGCACCAGCACACCTGTACCTCTTGCAGACCATCTCTGCAATGACACTTGACACACAGTGATCAACTGCAAGCCTCAACTATATTCTCTCTCAGTTTTACACAAGAAGTTACCGCACAATGCCCACCAGAGGCAAACCACCAGGGGGGTATTACCTACTCTGAGAGAGGGAAGCTTGGGCCTCCACCTTTCTGAAGACCCAGATGAAAGAGGATGATGAGGACAAAGCAGAAGACCAGGGCTGTATTCTTTTATCCTTCCCTGAAAGCACACCATCCACAAGAACCCCAAATGCCTCCATCTTAACCCACCATCACTGAGCTCACCTGTTCCAGACACAAGCTCAGAGACTGGAACTGGCGGGGCTCGGGGTGGAAGGTGGGTGAAGTAACTAGTTAGCAAGAGTCAAGAAAGCTCACAAAGTATAGAGGATCCAGAAAAGTGGCAAGTGGGGGAGGTTGTAGCCACTTCGCAGAGGCTGACGAGAAGGCAACCAAAGACCTCAGAAAATATAGAAACATAGAAGATAGGAGCAGGAGTAGGCCATTTGGCCCCTCGAGCCTGCTCCGCCATTCAATGAGATCATGGCTGATCATCCAAATTCAGTACCCTGTCATTGCTTTCTCCCCATATCCCTAGATCCCTTTAGCCTTAAAAAATATATCTAACTCCTTCTTGAATATATTTAATGAATTGGCCTCAACTGCCTTGTGTGGTACAGAATTCCCAAGGTTCACCACTCTCTGGGTGAAGAAATTCCTCCTCATCTCAGTCCTAAATGGCTTACCCCTTATCCTTAGACTGTGACCCCGGTTCTGGACTCACCTGCCATCGGGAGCATCATTCCTGCATCTAGTCTGTCTAGTTCTGTTAGAACTTTATAAGTTTCAATGAGATCCCCTCTCATTCTTCTAAACTCTAGTGAATATAAGCCTAATTGACGCAATCTCTCCTCATACGTCATTCCTGCCATCCCAGGTATCAGTCTGGTGAATCTTCGCTGCACTCTCTCCATGGCAAGAACATCCTTCCTCAAATAAGGTGACCAAAACTGCACACAATACTCAAGGTATGGTCTCACCAAGGCCCTATACAACTGCAGCAAGACATTCTTGCTCCTGTACTCGAATCCTCTCGCTATGAAGGCCAACATACCATTTGCCTTCTTAACCACCTGCTGCACCTGCATGCTTACCTTCAGTGACTGGTGCACAAGGACACCCAGGTCTCGTTGCACGTCCCCTTTTCCCAATCTATTGCCATTCAGATAATAATCTATCTTCCTGTTTTTGCCACCGAAGTGGATAACCTCGCATTTATCCACATTATACTGCATTTGCCATGCATCTGCCCAATCATCCAACCTGTCCAAATCATACTGGAGATTCCCTGCATCCTCCTCACAGCACACACGCCCACCCAGCTTTGTGTCATCTGCAAACTTGGAGATATTACATTTAGTTCCCTCGTCTAGATCATTTATATATATTGTGAATAGCTGGGGTCCTAGGACCGATTCCTGCAGTACCCCACTAGTCACTGCCTGCCACTTGGAAAAAGACTTTTTATGCCAAACAAGGATGAACAAATTCTGTAGTTCATCCATGCGATCTTTAAATGTTTGCCATTGCCTATCCACCTTTAAGTAACTTTCCCCAATCCATCCTAGCCAACTCGTGCTTTATACCATCGTAGTTTCCTTTATTTAAATTCAGGACCCTAGTCTCTGAGTCAACTACTTCACTCTCCATTTTAATGAAGAATTCTATCATATTATGATCGCTCCTCCCCAAGGGGCCTCGCACAACAAGATTGCTAATTAATCCTTTCCCATTACATAATACCCAGTCTAAGATGATCTGATCTCGAGTTGGTTCCTCGACATATTGGTCCAGGAAACCATCCCGTATACACTCTAGGAATTCCTCCTCCACAGTATTGTTACTAATTTGGTTAGCCCAATCTATATGTAGAGTAAACTCACCCATGATAACTGCTGTGCCCTTATTGCATGCATCTCTAATTTCCCATTTAATGCCATCCCCAACCTCAGCATTACTGTTTGGGGGTCTGTATACAACTCCCACTAACATTTTCTGCCCCTTGGTATTTCTCAGCTCTGCCCATACAGATTCCACATCATCAGAGCTAATATCCTTCCTTACTATTGTGTTAATCTCCTCTTTAACCAGCAATGCAACCCCACCTCCTTTTCCTTTTTTCCTGTCCTTCCTGAATATTGAATACCCCTGGATGTTGAATTCCCAGACTTGGTCTCCGTAATTCCAATTATATCATATCCGTTTACATCTATTTGCACAGCTAATTCATCCACCTTATTACAAATGCTCCTCGCATTAAGACAAAAGCCTTCAGGCTTGAATTTTTAACACTCTTAGTCCTTTTAGAATTATTATTTACTGTGGCCCTGTTTGATTTACACCCTTGATTTCTCTGACTGCCACTTTTGCTTTTCTCCTTCCTGTCTTTTGTTTCTATCCTTGCTTCCCTTTCCTCTGTCTCCCTGCACAGGTTCCCAACCCCCTGCCATTTTAGTTTAAACCCTCACCAACAGCACTAGCAAATACTCCCCCTAGGACATCGGTTCTGGTCCCGCCCAGGTGCAAACCATCCAGTTTGTACTGGTTCCACATCCCCCAGAACTGGTTCCAATGTCCCAGGAATTTGAATCCTTCCCCCTTGCACCATTTCTCTAGCCACATATTCAGCTGAAATATCCTTCTATTTCTACTCTGACTAGCACGTGGCACTGGTAACAATCCTGAGATTACTATTTTGAGGTCCTATTTTATAATTTACCTCCTAACTCCCTATATTCAGCTTTTAGGACCTCATCCCATTTTTTACCTATATCGTTGGTACCTATATGCACGACAACTGGCTGTTCACCCTCCCCCTCCAGAATGCCCTGCAGCCGCTCCGAGACATCCTTGACCCTTGCACCAGGGAGGCAACATACCATCCTGGAGTCTCGTTTGTGGCCGCAGAAATGCCTATCTATTCTCCTTACAATAGAATCCCCTATCTCTATAGCTCTCCCACTTTTTTTCCTCCCGTCCTGTGCAGCAGGACCACCCATGGTGCCAGGAAGTTGGCTGCTGCTGCCTTCCCCCAATAAGCCATCCCTCTCAACAATATCCAAAGTGGTATATCTGTTTGAAAAGGGGATGGCCACAGGGGCCCCCTGCACTACATGCCTGTGCCTACTGCTCTGCTCGGTGGTCACCCATTCCCTTCCTGCCTGTGCAGCCTTTACCTGCGGTGTGACCAACTCCCTAAACGTGTTATCCACAATGTGCTCAGCATCACGAATGCTCCAGTATGCATCCTGATAATCTACATCCTAGGGTACTTAAGGAAGTGGCCCTAGAAATAGTAGATGCATTGCTGGTCATCTTCCAAAATTCGATAGACTCTGGAACAGTACCCATGGATTGGCGGGTAGCTAATGTTACCCCACTGTTCAAAAAGGGTGGTAGAGAGAAAACGGGGAATTACAGACTGGTAAGCCTGACATCGGTAGTGGGGAAAATGCTAGAGTCCATTATAAAAGATGTAAGCACTTGGAAAAAAGTGACCGGATCGGAAAAAGTCAACATGGATTTACAAAAGGTAAATCGTGCTTGACTAATCTACTGGAATTTTTTGAGGATGTAACTGGTAAAATAGATAGGGGAGAACCAGTGGATGTGGTGCATTTGGATTTTCAAAAGGCTTTCGATAAGGTCCCGCATAAGAGATTAGCGTGTAAAATTAAGGCACATGGGATTGGGGGCAAGGTACTGACTTGGATAGAGAACTGGTTGGCAGACAGAAAGCAAAAAGTTGGAATAAATGGCTTTTTTTAAAGGCAGTGACTAGTGGGGTACCGCAGGGATTGGTCCTTGGACCCCAGCTATTCACAATATATATTAATGATCTGGACGAGGGAACTAGATGTAATATCGCCAAGTTTGCAGATGACACAAAGCTGGGTGGGCGTGTGTGCTATGAGGAGGATTCCGAGAAACTCCAGTATGATTTGGACACGTTGGGTGATTGGGCAGAAGCACGGCAGATGCAATATAATGTGGATAAATGCGAGGTTATCCACTTTGGTGTCAAAAACAGGAAGGCAGATTATTATCTGAATGGCAATAGATTGGGAGAAGGGGAAGTGCAACGAGACCTGGGCGTCCTTGTGCACCAGTCGCTGAAAGTAAGCATGCAGGTGCAGCAGGCGGTTAAGAAGGCAAATGGTATGTAGGCCTTCGTAGTGAGAGGGTTTGAGTACAGGAACAAGGATGTCTTGCTGCAGCTGTACAGGGCCTTGGTGAGACCACATCTTGAGAATGTGTGCAGTTTTGGTCGCCTTATCTGAGGAAGGATGTTCTTGCCATGAAAGGAGTGTAGTGAAGATTCACCAGGCTGATACCTGGGATGGCAGGAATGATGTATGAGGAGAGATTGGGTCGATTGGGCTTGTACTTGCTGCAGTTTAGAAGAATGAGAGGGGATCTTATTGAAACTTATAAAATTCTAACACGACTAGACAGACTAGATGCTGGAAGGATGTTCCTGATGGTTGGGGAGTCCAGAACCAGGGGTCACAGTCTAAGGATAAGGGGTAAGCCATTTAGGACAGAGATGAGGAGGAATTTCTTCACCCAGAGAGTGGTGAACCTGTGGAATTCTCTGCAAAAGAAGGCAGTAGAGGCCAATTCATTAAATATATTCAAGAAGGAGTTGGATATATTTCTTAAGGCTAAAGGGATCAAGGGATATGGAGAGAAGGCAGGAACAGGGTACTGAATTTGGATGATCAGCCATGATCTCATTGAATGGCGGAGCAGGCTCAAGGGGCCGAATGGCCTACTCCTGCTCCTATCTTCTATGTTTCTATGTATCCATCCGCAGCTCCAGCGCCGCAATGCGGTCTGTCATTAGCTGCAGCTGGATACACTTCCCGCACACATGGTCATCAGGGACACAGGAAGTGTCCCTGATTTCCCACATAGTGCAGGAGGAGCATGCCACGGGGCCGAGCTGTGCTGCCATGACTTACCCTTTAATTAATTTAAATTAAATTAAATCAAATTAATACCACTAATTACACTACAATTAAATGATATACTCAAGGGCCCTTGTTTACCAGCACTCCCCGCTACACAACAGAGACCCTAGAAACTATAAACCACAAGAATTAAGTTTGGAAAAAAGCGAGAAAGAGAGAAATACTCACCTACCAATCACTTACCTGCTTTCTGGTGATGTCACACTTCAATTACTTTTTACTTCTCTCCTCTCGCTGACTCTGTGCCTTTCGCAGGTCCGCCGCTCAGCTTTGATCCCAGGCCTCCTCTCCGCACTCTTTTTATCCTCCTCTCACTGACTCTGTGCCTCTTGCAGGTCCACCACTCAGCTCTGATGGCTCAGCTCAGCTCAGAATTCTGGCACCAAGATTTCATGGGCACTCACCTCAAAAGACACATGTATCAGCAACATCAGAGGTAAGTGATTGCTCTAGGGATGATCTACTGTACCGTGATTTGTGGCATCTCACAGGTCCGCTGCAGAGTCCACACCTCTGATTGGCAGAGCAGGCTCGAGGGTCCGAAAGGCCTACTCTTGCTCCTATTTCTTATGTAACATCATGGAGGCATTGTCTGGCCTGCAAAAACCTATACAGCAAGTGGCATCTGCATTAAGGTCTACAGTAGATCCCTCAGTAAAAGACGGACAGTAGTGGGTTTCCACCTCCATGGAAGCATGGAGTGAAGCTGTGGCAGCATTAGGAGAAATATTGGAGGGCAACTTTAATCATGCCTTCTAGTCCTTGGGTAATTCAATGACCCTGGGCTTCCAGGATTTAGCGGCTGATGATTGGGGCCACAGACCCATTGTCAATTTGAAGGGTGGTGGTTGGAGTCCAAATGCATGATGATGCCCTCTCTCAGGACAGTAGCACATGCCAGGACTCCTTCATGCTCAGAGTACTATGCCAGTGAAATTCAGCAGGTGAGACCAGGCTGCCCAGAGCTCCCTCCAGAGATGCAGTCATCAGCTATTTCATGCCAGGTTTCAGCTGCCATGAGTTGAGAGCCACCTCAGACCCATGGCCCTTTAGTACCAGGAGCCCACCACTCCCTACCTGCCTGACTCTCATGGAATTGTTAGGTGCTGCACTAGAATAGGTAATGGGAAGCCACGTCAAGGCACCAGGCATATATATTATGAAACAATAGATTGACTGTTTGGTTGTATCTGGTCAAGTTCAAGGTGCACTTACTTTGCTTGTATTTATTCATGGAAGCTGCTTTGTACATTGCCATTGTCATATGATGGTTGACTGTGCACTTATTCAGTTCTGAATTACTAGTGGAGGCCTGTTTATTTTTAGCTATTTCTGTATTAAGCTTCAATATACACTTATTCTGTTCTATGGGGGCTGGTTTATATTTTGCCATTGATGTATTCAGGTTGAATGTTATGCTTTGTTATTCATGGAGGCTTGTTTGTGTTTTGCTCTTCTTTTTCTATTAAAGTTGAATGAACACTTATTCTCTGGTTTGTTAATCATGGAGATCACAGTCATACTGGAAAGGGTGCACTCACTTGATGCAGACTTACTCATGCAGGTCATAACAATTGGCACAGTCATATTAGGGGAAAAAAGGCTGATGAGTTGTCATGTGCTTGGGTGTGCATTGGTTTCAGACAATCTTTATTGGCAAGTGGGGGAGAAAGTGAGCAAGCTATGTTCTGCAGATGGAAGCAATCGGGTTCTGAAGGTCTCTGTAGCGAGCTACCCTTTGACACTCTGTAACAGGCTGCTTCAAGTGATGGCACATCTGAGCAGACGTCATCTATGGGCTCTAGAGCCTGCAGCTCAGGACTTTCTGGTGCAACAGTCTCCTTGCCTGGTATGTCCCTTTTTGTAATGCAAAATTTTAAAGTGCGCAGCAGGCCACAATTATTCTTGCCACCCTCTCTGGCATGTACTGAAGACACCCCTAGCTTGTCCAGGCATCTGAATCAGCCTTTCAGAAGCCCTATGGTCCTCTCCACCACCTGTCTGGTCACTGCACAGGCTCTATCGTAACACACCTCTGTTTCATCGCAGGTCACATGGAATGGTGTCATAAGCTAGGGCATCATGAGTGGTTGTGGTTGTTGGATGCCAATCATTTCAGCCCCAGGACATTGCTGCAGGTGTTCCTCAGGGCAGTGTCCCAGGCACAACCATTTTTAGCTGCTTCATCAATGACCTTCCCTCCATCATAAGATCAGAAGTGGGGATGTTCACTGATGATTGCACAGTGTTCAGTTCCATTCGCAGCTCCTCAGACAATGAAGCAGTCCATGCCCGCGTGCAACAAGACCTGGACAACATTCAGGCTTGTGCTGATAAGTGGCAAGTAAAATTCACGCCACACAAGTATATCGCCGTTCCTTCATCGTTGCTGGGTCAAAATCCTGGAACTCCCTCCCTAACAGCACTGTGGGAGTACCTTCACACGGACTGCAGCGGTTCAAGAAGGTGGCTCATCACCACCTTCTCAAGGGCAACTAGGGATGGGCAATAAATGCTGGCCTTGAACGAATAAAAAAAGTGCCAGGCAATGACTATCTCTACCTTCCTGTTGATGTATTGCAGTGGGTTCCAAGTTGGTGCCTTTCTGAGCCACATGGGTGCTACTGATAGCCTCCTGCACCGTACGGAAGCCAGCAAGCCTGTAAAATTGAATGCCACTGTCTCTCTGCTCCATGTGGCTCATGCCACAGTTGATGAAGTCAGGTGCTGGCAAAAAGTATGCTAACGTAAAAGGAAGAAGACCATGGGAATGCAATAAATCAGATGACACATGATGACTGAGAGAGATCAGGAACACCGTATGACCAAATGAAAGGGCAGGGAGAATGCACAAGACAGGAGTAAATGATGAGCTGCTATGAATGCCTCATTTTACCATATGGTGGAGCAAAAAATAAAGTTACAACACTGTACCAAACTACATGAGAGCAAAATCCAATTCAGGTTAATGCCTGACAGGAAACTCTTCTAAGTAGCCCCTGCTTGTCTATAACTCTGTGTCACAGTGTTTGTAATAATGTTGAATAAATTGAGGTTAAGAAAATATTAAATTATGAAAGTATCTTTGTTTCTATAAAGTAGGATCAAGTTGCTGGAATAAGACAACATCACCTTTAATAATATCAGCCTGAAAGAGTTTATTTGTGCACAAATGAATAAAACTTCTAAATTCTGTCAACTGAAAGAAATGTTATTTAAATAACCCCCAAAGTCAATGAAGAGTATTTGATTATTATAGTCAAACCTGGTTTATTACCTGGCTTCTGTGATTGCTGGCAACCATCTGTTTATAGATGCTGACCATTGCTGCCATTAGACAAAGACCAGCTACTCCTGGCTCTCAGTAGACAAATTATCAAAACTATAGCCTTTGTAAGGTCAGCTGATAAAAGGAGTAACCTGATTCAAGAGCTACAGCTTCATAAGTTAGTAAAGTATTCCTTTATTTATCATTCTTTTAAATGCAGGGTGTACTTATCTCTGGATACTTTTTCCAAAAGATTTGTTTATCTTGGGCCAGTAATTCCTGTCCCAACGCGTGAGTACGGATGGGGTACTCACGCGTGGGCCCGGAGGAATTGCCGGTTTTCAGCATGCACAGCGCATGCGGGGAAAACCGACATTTCCTCTCCTCTGACCCAAGGGGTTAAGAATCGGAACGCGTGTGAGGTTTCAGGTAGCGAGTGCGCGCTGAACTTCCTTTTTTTTTGAAGAGTTGCCCGTGGGGAAAAGACTCCGGTTTTTACGCGTGAAAAAAGCAGCCGTAAGTACTTACTTTTAACAGGTAAGTGGTCTATTAAGTAAAATTAGAAAATTTTTTCACAGGTTCATTATTTTTGAAGACTTTACAGTAAGGTAAGTGTATTTTTAGCTCCGATTTTTTATATTATAATTTTTTTCAAAATTTAAAATTATTGTTCAAAATAGATTTTTACAGTTATTTATAGTTTATTTAAGTAGTGCGATGTTTTTTTAAATTTTCTTTCAAGTTTAAGTAGTGTTTTGGGGCCAGGAGTTTTCATAAGTTTGACAGTTCTTACTATCTAACTCATGAATGAACTTTTGCAACCTCCCATTGGTTGCCCAGTGCTCACGTGATCCCAGCCGGCTCATCGCACTAAGTACGCCGCTGGGTCATGCACGCACAGCGCGGCAGGACCTGAAGCGGGCCAGTGACAGGAAATGCAATGCGTGCCAGGATTGAAATGTCAGCGCACCGGGTAAGTGCACATCGGGGGCTTGCACGCGCGGCAAGCCCCCGAACCTAATTTCTGGGCCATTGTGTTCAGTAGATTAATCCAAATAATATGAGATTTATAGGATAAGGAAAGTCCAGAGGGAGTACTTTTATTTCAAAGTATTTCCTTACTGTCTATTGAAAAATACAGCTATAAAAATATTAATTGACATTTTAAACATCAATCTGGATGCATAGTCACGGCCCCCTACTCATACTGCCTTTGAGAGGGTATAGAGGCAAACAACTCAGATGATCCGAAGTATTAGGAATTTCAATTCTGAAGGAAGATTAAGGAAATTGGCTCTCTGTGGAAAAAGAGACTTCAAAAAGTTTAAATTCATGGGGGGCGATTTTGTTAATGGGGGCGCATTGGAGGCGGGACTGCTGCTTGGCGGGTCGATGTCCTGCCTCCACCGATTTGTAGCCAACCCATGCCATTTTCCCTTGATTGACCTTGTTAAGCCCGCCCAGCGGGCTTAGCAGGCCAATTAAGGGAAAGCCGGTTGCAGAGAACGTCAACGTATGACATTTCATCTGTCAAAAACTTTTGACAGATGAATTGTCATCATTTGGCAGCTCTGTGTAGCTGTCAAACAGTGACATTATCTGTAGTTTGACGAGGTCTTAGACCTCATCAAACTTTTTTTTACAGAAATGAGATGGTTGTTGCATCTGAGAATGCAACGGCCATCTCTCATCTGCAACACGCAGGTCCGAGACTCTCCACATACACACCGACTGAAGCCTGCAGGAAGAAACAAAGGTAAGTACACTTTTACTAACGCTTTGCACTTACCTCAGACATTCACCTCTATACTCTTGCACCCATCACTTATCTTCACAGCACACTTTTGCATGCCCCCGACCCCCACAGTCCCAGTACTCGCCTCGCTGACCTGGCGAGTTTTGGAGCCTTCGGGAAACCCGCACTTGTGAGGGCAAAAAGGGGATAATCCTATTTTCTGCCTATTAACTACCTGTTAACAGGCAGTTAATAGGCTTTAATCTCTTCCTGTCTCTAAGGAGATGGAACCCGCCGCAGGACGGCTACCCGCTTCCTAGGAAGATGGCATGGAGGCGGGTTGGGGGCAGGTTGGGCACCCACCCCCAAATTCTGCCATTTTCCCGGCAGTCCCGCCTCCATACCCGCCTCCCCAGGGCTGGCAAGATCACCCCCCTGGTTTGAAGATTGTGAAGGGAACTGACAAAACTCCAGGCAAATTATTTACCACGTTGAGTTCAAATATCAGGAGACTCAAGTTAAATATTAAGAAATTCAGAGGAAGAAGAGATGTCAGGTGGAACTTTTTCCCACCCAAAAGGTAATAGATCCATGGAATAAGTCAACAGGGAAGGTCATTGGAATAGGTTCAAGAGACAATTAGATGCATTTTCGGAAAGATAAGCGATTGAAGAAGGAGACCGGAAGGAGCAGACCTGGAGGGAGAACAGCGAGAGCGGAGCAGTTCAAAGGAGCGGCAGCAACTCAACAGAGGCAGCTTTTGAAAAAGTGACGCCAGAGTAAAAAGAGTGACATCGACACAAGGGGAGGAGCTGATTGGTGAGTAGCTGGGGAGTGTATGTTTTTTTAAGTTTATAAGTTTATTTCTACTAAGTTAGTTAATAGCCTATTAAATAGAAGGAAAAAGCTGATTGGTGAGTAGCTGGGGAGTGTTTTTTGTTAAGTTTTAAGTTTATTTCTGCTGGGTTAGTTCTTAGTCTATTAAATAGGGGCATGGCAGGGCTGCTCAGTCCCATGGAGTGCACATCCTGTGCCATGTGGGAAGTCCTGGACGCTTTGCGTAGCCTGGACGACCACATATGCGGGAAGTGTCGCCAACTACAGCAACTCGAGCTGCGGTGCATCCGCGAGGCTGAGAGTTACGTGGATAGCACGTTTCTAGAGGTGGTCACCCCACAGCTTAAGAGTATGCAGGCAGATAGAGAATAGGTGGCCACCAGACAGAAGAGGAGGACCAGGCAGGTAATGCAGGAGTCCCCGGAGTGCATCGCGCTGTCCAAACAGTATTCTGTTCTGAGTACTGGTGATGGCGATGGTTCCTCTGGAGAGTGCAGCCAGAGTCAAGTCCACAGCACCACGGGTGGCTCAGCTGTACGGGGGGGAGGAAAAAGATTGGAAGAGCAATAGTGGTAGGGGATTTGATAGTTAGGGGAGCAGATAGGCGTTTCTGCAGCCGTAGACGTGACTCCAGGATGGTGTGTTGCCTCCCTGGTGCCAGGGTCAAGGATGTCACTGAGTGGCTGCAGGACACTCTGAGGGGGGAGGGTGAACAGCCAGAGGTCGTTGTCCATATTGGTACCAAGGACATAAGCAGAAAGAGGGCTGAGGTCCTGCAGGCAGAGCTTAAGGAGCTAGGAGAGAGATTAAAAAGCAGGACCTTAAAGGTAGTAATCTTTGGATTACTCCCGGTGCCATGTGCTAGTGAGTACAGGAATAGGAGGATAGAACAGTTGAATGCGTGGCTGTAGAGCTGGTGCAGGAGGGAGGGCTTTAGATTCCTGAGGCACTGGGACCATTTCTGGAGAAGGTGGGACCTGTACAAGCCGGATGGGTTACACCTCAACAGAGCTGGGACAATATTCTCATGGGGAGGTTTGTTAATGCTGTTGGGGAGGGTTTAAACTAACTTGGCCAGGGGATGGGTACCAGCATATAGGAGTAGAAAAGATGAATAAGGTGCATAAAAGAGTGAGTGTGTTGGATAGTACTAGTGAAGATAGTACTAGAGACGGTAGTAGTACCATATTAGATAGCAGCAGACTAAGAAAGACTACGAAAAAATGGGTTTAGAATGCATGTACGTAAATGCACAAAGTGTGGTGAATAAGGTTGGTGAGCTGCAAGCACAATTAGTCGTGTGGCAAAATGAAGTTATGGTAATAATGGAAACGTGGCTTAAAAACGATGAGGACTGGGCACTTAATATCCAAGGGTACAAGGTGTTCAGAAAAGATAGGGAAGGAAAAAAGGGAGGTGGGGTGGCAGTGCTGATTAAGGAAGACATTGTAGTGTTGGAAAGGGAGGATGTTCTTGAGGGGACAAGGACAAATCCATTTGGTTAGTGTTAAGGAGCTTTTGGGGGTATTCTATAGGCCTCCAAATAGTGAGAGGGAGGTAGAGGAGCAAATCTGCAGGGAAATCGCAGAGATGTGCAAGAGCTATAGAGTGTTGATATTGGAGGACTTTAATTACCCAAATATCGATTGGGATAATGCTAGGGTAAAGGGAAAGGAGGGGGAGGAATTTCTGAAATGTGTTCAGAAGAATTTCCTTGACCAATATGTTCTTGGCCCAACTAGGAAGGAGGCAATGCTGGATCTGGTGCTGGGGAATGAGGTGGGCCAGGTCGACCAAGTGTCTGTGGGAGAACACTTGGGTACGAGTGATCATCGTATCATAAGATTTAGATTAGCAATGGAGAGGAGCAGGGAACAATCTAGAATGGAACTTCTAAACTGGAATAGGGCTAACTTCAATGGGAGGCGAAAGGATCTAGCCAGGGTAAAATAGAACCAAAGATTGACAGGAAAAACTGTAACAGAACAATGGGCGATCTTTAAGGAGGAGATATTCCAAGTACAGGCTAAGTAAATTCCAATAAGAGGGAAGGGTAAGGGAACCAAAGCAAGGGCTCCTTGGATGACGAGGGAGATAGAGAAGATGATGAAACAAAAAAAGAGGGTGTATGATGCATGTTAGGTGAATTCTTCAAGGGAGAACCAGACCAAATACAATGGCCCAGAAATTTGGGTCGGGGGCTTCCCGTGGGTGCAAGCCCCCGACCTGCACTTAACTTGCGCGCTGGCCGTTGAGCTGTGGGCCCCCGTGGAATTCCGATCCTGGGCCTCCTCCAACTGCCGGCGCGCAGTGCTTGCGTATCCCAGGGGCGCAGTTAGTTCGATGCGTCCCCTGGGATCACGTGGGCCATGGAGAGCCAATGGTAGCAGGGAATGCTCCATTCATAAGTTTGACAGGAAGACCTGTCAAACCTATAAATACTATAAGCGCCAAAACATCACTAAATCTTCAAATAAATTTTTAAAAAACATCACATTTTTAAAATAAACTATAAATTACATGAAATAACTATTTTAAACAATAATTTAAATTTTTGAAAAAAATAATTTTATTTTCTAACGGGGGCTAAAAATAAACTTACCTTTCTTTAAAGTATTTAAAAATAATAAACCTGTGGAAAAAATGTTTTAATTTTAATTAATTCACCACTTACCTTGTAAAAAGCAGGCCTTGCGACTGCTTTTTACATGTCTAACTTCTGGAGACTTACCTTTCTGGGAAAACCTGCAAAAAAAACGTAAGTTCGATGCGCACGCGCTGCCTCTCCTGTGCACACGTTCCACCTCTTAACCCCTTCTTTCAGGGGAACTGAAGTGCCGGTTCCCCGCGCATGCACAAAACCGGCACTTCCATTGGGCTTACGGGTGAGTACCCCATGCGTACGCACCTATGGGGACTCGAATTTCTGGGCCAATAAGTTGAGAGGGGATATGAAGATGAAAATAAGATTGGCAAAGAGAGAATATGAGAGTAGAATGACAGTTAACATAAAAGGGAACCCAACAATTTTCTACCGGTATGTAAACAGTAAGCGGGTGGTAAGAGGCAGGGTGGGGCCTATTAGAGACAAAGAAGGTGATAAATGCTTAGAGGCGCAGGGCAAGGCTAGAATACTCAATGACTCCTTTGTATCGGTGTTTACTAAGGAGTTGGATGCTAACAAAATATCAGTAGGAGTGGAAAAGGTAGAAGCAATGGAAGGGGTGAAAATTGATAGACAGGATGTACTAGAAAGGCTGTGTATGTTTAGAGTGGATAAGACGCCTGGTCCAGATGGCTTGCATCCCAGGTTGCTAAGGGAATTGAGGGAGAAGATAACGGAAGGGCTTGCCATCATTTTCCAATCTTCCCTAGATGTGCAGGTGGTGCCTGAGGATTGGAAAGTGGCAAATGTGACAATTTTAGTCTCCTTACCTAAGGAAGGATATACTTGCCATAGAGGGAGTGCAACGAAGGTTCCCGAGATTGATTCCTGGGATGGCGGGACTGTCGTATGAGAAGAGATTGAGTAAACTAGGCCTAAATTCTCTTTTGAATTCAGAAGAATGAGAGGGAATTTCATTGAAGCATACAAAATTATTACAGGGCTTGACAGGATGGATGCTGAGAGAATGTTTCCCTTGGCTGGGGAGTCTAGAACCAGGGGCCACAGCCTCAGGATAAAGGGTAGGCCATTCAGGACTGAGATGAGAAGAAATTTCTTCACACAGAGGGTGGTGAATCTTTGGAATCCTCTGCCCCAGAGGGCTGTGGAGGCTCAGTCATTGGGTATATTCAAAACAGAAGTTGATAGATTTCTGACTAGTAAAGGCATCAAGGGATATGGCGATGGGGCCGGTGAATGGAGTTGAGGCAGAAGATCAGCCATGATCTCATTGAATGGCGGAGCAGGCTCGAAGGGCCGAATGGTCTACTCCTGCTCCTATTTCTTATGTTCTTATGTTCATTGCTCAAGAAAGGGTGTAAGGACAATCCTAGTAACTACGGGCCAGTCAGTTTAACATCAGTGGTGGGTAAAATTTTAGAAAAAATAATCAAGGAAAAAATTAATGGGCATTTGGAGAAGTTTCAGTTAATTAAGGATGGGTTTGTAATAGGAAGATCGTGTTTGACTAATCTAATTGAATTTTTTGATGAAGTAACAGAGAGGATTGACGAAGGGAATGCAATGGATGTTGTCGACATGGGTTTTTGGAAGGCATTTGACAAAGTACCACATAGAAGGCTGGTTAACAAAATTGAGGCTCATGGAATAGGTGGGTCAGTGGCAGCTTGGATAAGGAATTGGCTTAATGACAGAAAACAGCGAGTTGTGGTAAATGGCTGTTTTTCAGACTGGAGGATGGTAGACAGTGGTGTTCCCCAAGGGTCAGTGCTGGTGCCACTGCTTTTTTTATATATATATAAATGACCTGGATATTGGAATACAGAGTAGAATTTCTAAATTTGCCGATGACACCAAACTTGGGGGTATGGCAAACAGTGAGGATGATATCAATTGACTGCAACAGGATATAGAAAGGCTAGCAGAATGGGCAGACAAGTGGCAGATGAAATTTAATACAGGGAAGTGTGAGGTGATGCATTTTGGCAGAAGGAACAGGGAGAGGCAATATACACTTAATGGCACAATTTTAAAGAGTGTGCAGGGACAGAGGGACCTGGGAGTTAATGTGCATAGGTCCCTGAAGGTGGCAGGACATATTGAGAGCGAGGTTAACAAAGCATATCGGATCTTGGGCTTCATAAATAGAGTTATTGAGTACAAAAGTAGAGAAATTATGCTGAACCTTTATAAAGCACTGGTTAGGCCACAACTGGAGTATTGCGTCCAGTTCTGGTCACCACAATTTAGGAAGGACGTGAAGGCCCTTGAGAGGTTGCAGAGGAGATTTACCAGAATGGTTCCGGGGATGGGGGATCTTAGCTACAAGGACAGGTTGGAGAAGCTGAATTTGTTTTCATTAGAGCAAAGGAGGTTGCGGGGAGATTTGATAGAGGTGTACAAGATTATGATGGGTTCGATAGGCTAGATTGGGAAAGGCTGTTCCCACTAGTTGATGGTCTTCTCTTAGGCAGTCCCTCGGAACCGAGGATGACTTGCTTCGCAACTAAAAATGAGTTTGCAGGTGACTGATGAGTCCAATGCGGGACCTACAATCTCTGTCACAGGTGGGGCAGACGGTGGTTGAAGGGGCGGGTGGGTGTGGTGCTTGGGTTGACGTGCACTCCTTCCGCTGTTTGCGCTTGGCTTCCGCTTGCTCCCGCCAAATAGACTCGAGGTGTTCAGCGCCTTCCCGGGTGCTTCTCCTCCACTTTGTGCGGTCTTGGGCCAGGGATTCCCAGGTATCAGTGGAGATGTTGCACATTTTCAAGGAAGTTTTGAGGGTGTCCTTGAAGCGTTTCCTCTGCCCACCTGGGGCTCTCTTGCCGTGCTGGAGCTCCGAGTAGAGCACTTGTTTTGGGAGTCTCGTATCGGGCATGTGGATGATGTGGCCCGTCCATCGGAGCTGATCGAGCGTGGTCAAAGCTTCAATGCTGGGGATGTTGGCCTGAGCGAGAACACTGATGTTGGTGCACCTATTCTGCCAATGGATTTGCAGGATCTTGCGGAGGCAGCGTTGGTGGTACCTCTCCAGTGCTTTGAGGTGCCTGCTGTACATGGTCCATGTCTCTGAAGCATACAGGAGGGCGGGCATCACCACTGCCCTGTAGACCATGAGCTTGGTGCTGTGTTTGAGGTCCTGATTTTCAAACACTCTCTTCCTCAGGCGACCGAAGGCTGCACTGGCACACTGAAGGCAGTGTTGGACTTCGTCATCGACGTCTGCCCTTGTTGACAGTAGGCTCCCGAGGTTTGGAAAGTGGTCCACGTTGTCCAAGGCCTCGTCATGGATTTTGATAATTGGGGAGCAGTACTGTGTGGCGGGGGCAGGTTGGTAGAGGGCCTTTGTCTTACGGATGTTTAGTGTAAGGCCCATGCTCTCGTATGCTTCGGTGAAGGTGTTGACGATGGTTTGGAGTTCGACCTCAGAGTGTGCGCATATGCATGTGTCATCTGCACACTGTAATTCGATGACAGAGGATGGGACGACCTTGGATCTGGGCTGGAAGTGACGGAGGTTGAACAGTTTCCCATTTATTCTGTAGATTAGCTCCACTCCAGCTGTGAGCTTACTAAGGGTAAAATGGAGCATTGCAGCGAGGAAGATCGAGAAGAGCATTGGTGTGATGACACAGCCTTGCTTGACCCCGGTCCGTGCGTGAATTGGGTCTGTGATGGATCCGTTGGTCAGGATCATGGCTTGCATGTCGTCGTGAAGCAGGCGGAGGATGGTGACAAACTTTTGAGGGCAGCCGAATTTGAGGAGGACACTCCATAATCCCTCATGGTTGACAGTGTCGAAGGCCTTTGTGAGGTCAAAGAAGGCCATGGACAGCGGTTGGTGCTGTTCCCTGCATTTCTCTTATAATTGACGTGCGGTGAAGATCATGTCCATTGTGTCCCTTAGTGGGCGGAATCCACATTACAACTCTGGGAGGAGCTCTTCAGCCACTGGGAGAAGGCGATTGAGGAGGATTCTTGCGATGACTTTCCCTGTGGCAGACAACAGGGAGACTCCTCTTTAATTACCGCAATCGGACTTGTCACCTTTTTTGAAGATGGTCAAGATTACGGTGTCTTTGAGATCCCCTGGCATGCTCTCCTCCTTCCAAATAAGATAAATGAGTTCATGTATTCATGCTACTAGTGCTTCTCTGCCATGTTTTAGTGCCTCGGCGGGGATTTCATCTGGTCCTGAGGCCTTGTTGTTCTTCAGTTGTCGGATGACCTTTTCAACCTCATGCTGGGCTGGGGTTGTGTTGAGGTGGTGGCGGGTAGCATGCTGCGGGATGGAGTTGAGGACACTCGCGTCGAAGACAGAGTCTCGGTTAAGGAGATCTTTGAAGTGCTCCTTCCAGCCGGCAATAGCTGCCTCTTTGTCCTTGATGAGTACCTCTCCGTTCTTGACCCGCAATGGGGTAAGACCTTGGGTACTTGGGCCGTAGGTGGTCTTGACTGTGCTAAAGAATCCATACACGTCATGGTTGTCAACTAGCTGTTGGATCTCCTGCGCTTTCTCCACCCACCATCTGTTCTTTAGGTCGTGAGTTTTTTGTTGGACCTCGGCCTTCAGGTGTCTGTAGAGCTGCTTTCTTGCTCTCGAGTTCTGTTGCTGTTTCCAGATCAGGAATGCCTTGCGCTTGCAGCTTATCAGCTCCTGGATCTCCTGGTCGTTCTTGTCGAACCAGTCTTGGTGTTTCCTGGTCAAGTGAACTAGCGTCTCTTCACAGGTGCTGATTATGGAGGCCTTGAGTGCAGACCAGGCACTGTGGACACTCTGGGCTCGAATTTCATCGGGCTGTTGAGGCGGGATTAGAGGCGTGTGGGGGGTTAAAATCGCGAAATCGGGGGGCACAAACCCATCCTGCCCCCAACCCGCCTCCATGCCCGTTTCACAGGAGGCGGGTACCCGACCTGTGCTGGGAGCCACCTCCCTGAGACGGGAAGGGGATTAGTGCCAATTAACTGCCTAATCCCTATTTTTATCCCTGAAGTTTGGCTTCCCAACGGCTCCAAACCATGCCAAGTTAGCGAGGCGGACCGTCGGGCTGAAGGACTTGGAGGGTTCGAGATATCCGGTGTTCAGGTGAGTGATGGGCACATGAGTGCAGAGGTAAGTGTGTTTGGTGTGTGTAAAGTGTTTAAATAAGTTTTTCTTACCTTTACTTAATAATGCAGCCTCCCTTCCTTCAGGTCTCAGGAGTCCCTCATCTTACCGGCACAGAAAGCAGAATGGCCGCGAGCTGTCAAAAGTTGCAGCATTCAGCTTTCTGTTCTGGAGAGATCGCTAAATCAGCCTGAGAGGAAGGAATTAACTTAGTGCTTCAACGAGCTGTCAAACGCTGATATTTCATCTGTCAGAAGCTCTTGACAGATGAAATGTCAATCTGTGACGTCACCTGCTACCAAAAGTTGTAGTCCTGCCTCCTACACGCCTCCATTGATAAAATCCAGCCCTCTGTGTCTCTAAATCACTGGTACAAGGACTAGGGGACACAGGGCTAGAAATTCAGTTGGTTGCGCCAGCCGTTAGCGCCTTAGGAGGAGTAGATGTCGAGCGCTAGGCGCTTAGCGCCCGGGCGCAGCGTGATCTGCGCCTCGCCCCAACTTCAGTAGACATTTAGCGCCGGCGCAAAGTCTTTGCGCGCGCTCAGCTGCGCACGCAGATCATGACATAATTTCCTCGTGCAACGCCCTTTGTGCGCCCCCAACCGGATCTTCAGTCACGCCGCCCCATTGTGCGCCTGGCGGCCCTAGCGACTGTTGAGTGGAACGGTGCTCAGCCGATGCGGGCCGCGGGGAGCGCAAATTAAAGGGCACTTCCCCTGCACTATAAAAGGCTGCCATTTTGCAGCACTCATTCTTGTGAAACGGATCTTTGGAGAGAGACCAAGGTAGAGAGCTTACTGCTTTGGCCCAACACTAGGACAGGTACTTCTGGCTTCAGGCCACAGCTTTGCAATTGTCTTTGCCTTCATTGATATCTCATTGTTTGCCAGCATATTATGGGGGCTGCAATGGGTGTCAACGCTGGCTTTCTGCATTACATCCAAAGGGCTCACAGACGCCGTGAGAGAGTGGCAGCCCTGGCTAGACGGAGAGGGGGCAACAGGCGTCGGCAAGGGAGGCCTTACCCACCCAGGGTATACCGCCAGCAGTTCTCCTATCTCAACATGTCTGACGAGCAGTGTGTTAGGAGGCTGCGATTCCGAAGGGAGGTTGTCACAGAGATCTGCCAGCTGCTTCAGAGAGATCTGCAGCCACAGCTGAGGTGCAGGACGTCTCTGTCGGTGGCAGTGAAGGTGATGGTGGCTCTCAACTTCTATGCCACCGGCTCCTTCCAATCCGCTGCTGGGGACATTGCCAACATCTCCCAGTTCGCCATGCATTGCTGCATCCGCCAGGTGACCAATGCCCTTTTCAGAAGGAGACGTCAGTTCATCTCCTTCCCCATGACCCTGGACAAGCAGCAACAGCGTGCAATGGGATTTGGAAGAATAGTGGGCTTCCCCATGGTGCAGGGCGCCATTGACTGCACGCATGTGGCTTTGCGGGCACCTGTGGAGAATGCCGAGGATTACCGCAACCGGAAGGGCTACCATTCCCTCAACGTCCAGCTGGTGTGTGACCACAGGCAGCTCATCCTAGCTGTCAATGCCCGCTTTCCAGGCAGCAGCCACGATGCCTTCATCCTGCGACAGACTACTGTGGCTGACATGTTCCAGGCACAGCCTCAGCCACGAGGATGGCTTATCAGGGACAAAGGCTATCCTTTGTGTACCTGGCTCATGACCCCGCTCCGCGCGCCCAGGACCCCTGCTGAAGAGGCATACAACGAGGGCCATCAAGCGACCAGGAACATCATCGAACAAACAATCGGCGTCCTGAAGCAACGGTTCCGCTGCCTGGATCGTTCCGGCGGAGCCCTGCAGTATTCTCCGGAGCGAGTCTCCCATTTTTTGGTCGTTTGCTGCATGCTGCACAACCTGGCTATCCGCAGGACTCAGGCACTGCCACCACAGGTTGGAGCACCACCTCAGGAGGAGGAGCAGGAGGAGCAGGAGGAGGAGGACCAGCACAGGAGGGAGGCACAAGGTCCAAGGGCCGCCCGTCGGCGGCTTATTGAACGTAGGTTCTAGGCCCCCTCTCAGGGAATGGCTTGTGCCAATGAAAGAAGATGAATGGAGCCGCTCCGCAAGCCCTCAGCCGGTCAAGGCAACAAAGACTTCAAAGTTCAAACATGGACAATCTGAATAAAGAAAATTGTTTATTTCACAAACTCTGTGCCCTTCCCGCATGACAAACAACAACAGAAAAACCCCCCAAAAAACAGTCAGACACATAACTGGCTCCCACAACCTGGAGAGGATGATCAAAACAGTGAAACAAAAATGACCGTGATCCTCGGCCTTCATAAAAAACAAACATAACATTTTCGGCCTTCATAAAAACCAAACACAACATCCTCGGCCTTCATAACAAACAAACACAACTGCCCACACATTCTACTTTTTGCCCCGCGAGGGCGATGCCTTGCGCATCTTTGTGTGGCCCCTGGCCGCCCTGCTGCTCCTCCTCAATGTGAGCCCAGTGGCTGCAGCAAGGCTGGGGGAAGGCTCCTGAGGGGCACATGGCGTGACGGCAGATGCCCTTGGGGGTCGGCCTGCACGAGCTCTGGCCCTCGAGGGGCCGGCTGGCGACTGCTGCAGCTGTGGCTGGGCGGCATCAGTCTGTCCAGCAGCTCGTGGCAGCTGCACTGGTGGAGTGGCAGTGGCGGTTGCAGGAATGGGGGCAAGCTGGCTGATCGCAGGCGCTCGCTGGTCGCCTGATACAGTGGCACTCGCCCGGGCCAGCACTGCAGCATGCACAGCAATCTGCTGAAGGACAGACCGCTGTGCTGCTGCAGCGCGGCGGGTGCCCTGGCGATGCCTGCCTGACGCAGCGAGTGTGGCAGCAGTTAGTGCCCGTGTTGCCCTGGTCTGTGACCGCATGAGACCAGCCAGTGGCTGGACGGCACGACTGAGCATTTGGGTACTAGCTGCCTGTGCTGCCCCGAATTCTTGCAGACTCCTGGCCTGTGCTGCCCCGAATTCCTGGACACTCTTAGCCAGTGACTCTATGGAGTCAGGCATCCGTGCCACTACCACCATGAGCTCAGTGTGCCTGCGCTCAGAGTCGACGGCCATCTCCTCTAGGAGGCGCACCTCCTCTGCGCTGACCGTCGCAGGACTGGAGGCCGCACTCACCCTCTGGGGAGAAGGCCGCCGAGCTTCCCCACCCCTCCCGCGTTGCTGCAGGCCGCTGGGCCCCGGAACTTGACTCTCCTCCGACCCTTCCCCCAGGCTCCCCTCCAGGGAAGACGTGTCCCCTACATCGCCATGGGCTGGCGTGGCTGAGGGTGCCACAGATGGGCCGGCTTCCTCTTCCTCCTCCTCCTCTTACGAGGGGCTGACACTGGCAGCTTGAGGGACCTCCTCCTCACCTGGCGAGTCACCATCTGAAAGCAGGAAGGCACAAGAGTAGCTTTAGAGTGAGGACAGGGCGTCAGCGAGGGAGGCATGAGTGGTGCCATTCACCGCATTGGTCGGACAGTGGCAAAGGATGTTGATCTGATGCGCAAGTGGAACGAGAGAGGTCCAAAAGGTGATGTCCTTACCATTGGTGCCCAGAACAGGGTCGGCATCTCCAGTGGCAACGGGGCCAATCAGCCGGACTCCCATAATGCGCTCCACGCGCTGGTCGAGGTCGGTGAGCTCTTGGAGCTGAGGTCGGCCTCCCCCGGTCGCAATCTGGCTACGCTTGTTGTTAGCCAGCTTGGCCTGCAAGAGAAAGGACGGCCTCTAAGTACGGTGTGTAGCCCTGATCTTGTCTGCACTGCCTCCCATGGTCGAATAGCTTGGACATTGTGTAGCCCTGATCTTGTCTGCACTGCCTCCCATGGTCGAATAGCTTGGACAGTGTGTAAAGTGCAGAATGTGCAATTGATGGTCATGCCAGTCCCATTGCTGCTGGATGAGGGCTGGCCATTGGGGCTTTCAGGTCCCTTTGTCCATAATGTGAGGTGCACATGCAAGGATGAGGAGGACACTGGAAAGGGTACTCACCCTGACAATCCGAGTGAGGTCGTTGAACTTCTTCCTGCATTGTACAGGATTCCTGGCAACCACGCTGTTGGATGTCACCCTGTTGGAGACCTCCCTCCAGGCTTTGCGGTAGACGCTGGGCAGCGGCTTCTTGCCACTGTCAGGAAACAAAACATGGCGTCTTCGCTCCACTGAGCTAACCAGCAGCCTCAGGTCACCTTCGCTAAAGTGCTGCGCTCTCTCCCGGGCCTTCTGCATCGTCCTGGGCGTTAAAGAGTTGCAGCAGCAGTGCTCAGGCCTAGGTGGAGGGCTGCAGTGTCCAGGGCGTTGCAGGCAAACAAATCGACCCTTCCCCCTTTAAGAGCTGGCCGGCGCCAGCGTGTCTGCCGTCAATCAAAAAATCACCGCACCTGCGCTGCGCCCGACCTCGGCGGTATCGCTCAGCACCGCCGGCTTAGCGCCTAAAGATAGTCGTGCATCGCCAGTTTTAGCGCAGCAGCAACCTCTTAGGGCGATGCTACTGAATATCGGCGAAGTGGGCTCGACTTTGCGCCGGGCGCAAACTTCAGCGGCCGCCCGACTTTACCGCCCCAAAAGTGGCTATACTGAATTTCTAGGCCACAGATTTAAGGTTTTGGGCAAGAGATACAGGGGGGATGTGAGGAAAAACTTTTTTACACAGCGAGTGGTGATGACCTGGAATTCGCTGCTGACGGAAGTGGTGGAAGCGGAGACACTCAATATTTTCAAGGGGAGACTGGATAGGCACTTGAGGGAAATAAACTTGCAGGGCTACAGGGATAGAGCGGGGGAATGGGACTGACTGGATTGCTCTACAGAGAGCCGGCACGGACTCGATGGGCTGAATGGCCTCCTTCTGTGCTGTTATGACTCTATGGGGGAAAAATTGGGTGGAGCTGCAAACGGGGCGCCAAGCTCGCCTGGGCGCCAGATTTTGCGCTGCGATCGGAGCAGCAGCGATCGCCGGAAATTCAGCTTGAGCGCCCCAAGAGGGACACGGGGCGAGGCTCAAGGCGCTCTGCGTCCCTCTTAGGGTGCTGAAACTGAATATCGCAGCGTAACGTGCCGCAGCGCCACACGCTGCGGCATGGTGCGCTGCGGTACTGCAGGCCTTCCTCCCATTCTTACGGGGGAGGGGCCTGCACCAGCGCGATGAGCGATCGCGAGTGCTGGCAAAAGAGCCCTGCACCGAGGAGAAGTGCCAGGCTCTCGGAAAACAGCCGGCAATGCCGTGGGGGGAGAACAGGAGGCCGGGGACGGAGGTGCTGGCAGGCGGCCGCCGAAAAAAACGGCCGCCCCGCACCTCCACCTTAATTTGCACCACTGCCGCCACAGGTAGGCCCTGTGAACCAGGCGCGATTAGCGAACAGCGCTACAGAGGCGGTCGCTGCCAAATATCGCGATCGGGGCGGTAGCGGGGCGCTGCGCACACCGATGACGTCATCAGTGGCGGCGCAGCGCAACAGGCTAATGCCGCCATTAGCGCCCCAGCTAAATATCGCGGGAGGCGTGGCCAGTGGCGCTAAAGCCACTGAGTGCCCTCTTTAGGCGCTAACTGGTGGCGCAGCCCACCAAATTTCTCCCCCATGACTCTATGAAGGATATGATAAGATGCATAATAATGCAGAGCTTCAGATACCTTCCATTGGCATAGGGCCTACTTTCACAATATAAATGTCAAATTAAAAATTAAAAATCATCCACAAACATGTAATATTAGTTTATGTAAATTTTGGCCCGGATTAAAATACTTTTAATTATTTTTCAAAAAATTATTTTTTTATTGTAAATGCTTCAATAAAGGGACTTTTAATTAAATGTGAAAATGGGAACATTTATTTTCATTAGAATTGTGTAAATTGGTAAATGATTTGGGGATTCCATTGCTTGTCATTAGGGGTTTTCGTTCGGAAATGACAGCAATTGAATCCTCCTTTCTGATAGGAAGACTGGCCCACGTGATCCCAGGGACGCTTCCGAACTGCCTACATCCCTGGGATCCATGGGCCTTTACTCAGGCATATGTCTGCAGGCCCAGGACCCGAAGCTTCTACAGCCTGGAAGCCAGCAGGTAGGTTAGTATTTTTTTTCGGGTCGGAGGCGCACTCCGGAGGTACACCTTCAACCGCAAATTCCGGCCCACTGGCCCAGAAATCCCGGTCGGGGGTTTCCCGCGGGTGCAAGCCCCCGACCTGCACTTACCTAGTGTGCCGGCCGTTGTGCTGTGGGCCCACGTGGGATTCCAATCCTGGGCCTCCTCCAACTGCCGACGCACAGTGCTTGCGTATCCCAGGGGCGCAGTTAGTTCGATGCGTCCCCTGGGATCACGTGGGCCATGGAGAGCCAATGGTAGCAGGGAATGCTTCATTCATAAGTTTGACAGGAAGACCTGTCAAACTTATAAATACTATAAGCCCCAAAACATCACTAAATCTTCAAATAAATTTTAAAAAACCATCACATTTTAAAAATAAACTATAAATTACATGAAATAACTATTTTAAACAATAATTTAAATTTTTGAAAAAATTTATTACATTTTCTAACAGGGCTAAAAATAAACTTACCTTTCTTTAAAGTATTTAAAAATAATAAACCTGTGGAAAAAATGTTTTAATTTTAATTAATTCACCACTTACCTTGTAAAAAGCAGGCCTTACGCCAGCTTTTTAAAAGTGTAACTCCTGGAGACTTAACCTCCCGGGAAAACCTGTAAAAAAAATGTAAGTTCAATGCGTACGCGCTGCCTCTCCTGCGCACGCGTTCAGGGGAACGGAAGTGCCGGTTTCCCGCGCATGCGCAGTGTAGTGTATGTAACTGTTCTACCTTTAAGAGAACTATTGTATGTAACCGTTCACCTTTAAGAGAACTATTTTAGGTGTGGCACTACTTTATCTTGGCTGCTGTATACTGTAATACCGATGGCGACCACACCGGTATATAAGTGCTGTGTCAGGATTTATTGGGCAGATTCGCCCTGACCTTCGAATAGTAAAGTCCTGTTAAAGTTACTCTTGTAGTCTGTGTATTAATTCGCCATAATACCTACAGACTTTACAGTGGCGACGAGTTCGATCTTACCCTGCGACAACAATACTTCCGAAGCAGTTAACGAGCGTCGAGAAGAGGCACCCGCCCTCGTCGTTCTGCTGAGAGAAAACTCGAGTCTGCAGAGCAAGGAAGAAGGAAGAATTCAGACACGAAGCCTTCCATCAGCAACAGGCACTGATTGTCCCTTCTGCCACGGTGGTGAGTGAGCCGATCAGCACGAGAAGCAAGTCGGCCACGGTGACTGTGAGTAAAGGGAAAATAAAAAAATAAACGGAGGATAAGGGCGGTGAACTCGACCACGGTCGGGGGAAAGGAGCCGGACAGAAGTCGGGCCCAGAGGCGCTGAGACTGGGGCAGCGTGGAGCACGGAAGCCACGGTACAAGCGGGCTGGGAGACGCAACAGCGTCGTGAGACAGCTAGACCGCGACCGGCGAAAAAGGCCGGGCAGCTACCGAGGCCACGAGGCGCTGCGACCGGGATCGTAAGGCGCGGGAAGATATAAAAATAAATAAACCGCGGGGAACTCAGCCGCAGCTGGGGAGGAAAGCACCAGACTGCGAGAGGGCTGGGAGGCGCGATTGGAAGCCGCTGAGGGAGAGACAGAGCCCGAGCGAGCGGGAGAGACAGAGCCCGAGCGAGGGAGACTGAGCGAGATCCAGCCAGCGGCTGAAACTGTTCGCCGTCAACGGGTTGTACCCAGCGCCGGTTGCCCTGCCGAGAAAAGGGAACAACAGAGCCCGAGCGAGGGAGACTGAGCGAGATCCAGTCCAGCGGCTGAAACTGTTCGCCGTCAACGGGTTGTACCCAGCGCCGGTTGCCCTGCCGAGAAAAGGGAACAAGGAACGCACTGAAGCTGACGCGCAGGCTGCGAACCCCGAAAGCCAGCGGTCGTCGCCCGAGGGAAAAGCTTACCCCTCCCGCCAGGGGAAGAAACGCGGGAAGCCGCCAGTAGGCGGGGAAGATGACAGAAGCGGGAAACCGCCATTTTGAAAGTGGGCGGGGGGAGAAGACAAGCGCGGGAAACCGCCATTTTGAAAAAAAAAGTTAAAGAAAAATTTCGTGTTTGTTTCGCAGAAAGATAGTGAGAGATAGTGAAGATGCCTAAGCATGGTAACATCAACAACTTCGATTCCGAGGTGGAAGATTGGGCCACGTACGTAGAACGTATCGAGATATATTGTGAGGCCAATAAGATAGCAGATGATGATAAAGCTCTCACCTTATTAAACGCAATGGGGGCAAAGACATACGGGCTATGGAAGCATCTTCTATCACCAGCTAAACCGGCGGATCAGACGTTCGCTAATATTGTTGCTGTCCTGAAGGATCATTTGAACCCCACACCACCGATGTTGGCGGAACGATTCAAATTCTATGCGAGAACGCAACGGAAAGAGGAAAGCAACGCGGAATACTTGGTCGAACTGCATAGACTAGCGAAATACTGCCAGTTTGGGGAAAATCTGACAGAGGCATTGAGAGACAAGTTCGTGTGCGGGTTGTCGAAGGAAGGAACACAAAAGCGTCTGCTAGAAGAGAACGATCTCACACTTGATAAGGCTGTCCTTATTGCAGCATCGCACGAAGCCGCAGCGAGAGGCACAGCAGAAATGCAGCTGAAGGCAGCGGTACTCAGTGTGGATCAAATTACTTCGGGTACATCGAAATGTTATCGTTGTGGGAAGACAACACACGACCAGAACCAATGCTGGTTTAAAAACCAGGAATGTAGAAAATGTGGCAAACTTGGTCACATAGCTAAGGTATGCCGGTCAGGAAAGAAGACCAACAACAACAAAAAAAAGTCACCGCAGGAAAAGTACAATAAGGTACACAAGGTGGCTGAGAAGAGTTCAGATGAACAGAATTCGGATTCAGACCCAACCGTTCAGGAACTGGGTAGTCTGAGAATTCACAATGTGAGTAAGGAAGCTGACCTGCAAACTATCTGGGTCATGCTAAAAATAGCCGGAGTCCAAGTGAAAATGGAATTGGACACAGGATCAGCCCTATCAGTCATAAATCGAAGGGATTACAACCGGCTATTCTCACACATACCCTTGAGAGATACCAAGATCGTATTGCAGACATACACGGGGCAGAAAGTATACCCCATGGGAAAGATAAAAGTCAAGGTGAGAGACAGGGGCAAAGAACACCAAGGAATGTATTTATATGTACTACCTGAGGGAGGTCCGCCACTTCTGGGACGGGAGTGGATCTGGGAAATAAACATGGAATGGCACTATTTAAAAGCAATAATGAGTGAGAACTCGGTGAAGACAATCAGCTCAGACTCTGAAACGGATGACGATAAGACCAGCCCAGGTGCGAAAGACAAGTTTAAAATGGACTTGCTGACTAAGGTTGGAAAAACGAAGGAGTGCATAAATGCTTATGCTTCAGAGGAGAACAAAGTTTCAGAACAGAATTCCACTGAACAACAACAACATAGTTTGACAGAGAATTCTGAGTCTGTCCAGTTTATAGATATGCACAATTCTGAGGAACACCGGGCTCGAACTCAACTCCATTTCAAATTACAACAGCAATTAGAACAATTGAGTTGCCGTCTCGAACAAGAGATGAAAGCAATTAAAAAGTTCTGTGACACAGAGTGGGAGAACCTGGAAAGACAACAGAAACAGCTGATGGAGAAAAAGGAGCAGGAGCACACAAACCGTCGGGGCAAGGAGGCCAAACGAATCAAAGCTGATTCGGTGTCAGAAGGTGCGTGCTTTAATCTGGTGGAGCAAGAGGTTCAGCAACTGAAAGCGCTTGTTAGCGGATTGCAGGCAGAAAAGACTGATTTGGTCGCCATGAACTCCGAGCTCCTACTGAAGTTGGGTGCAGCATCACCGGACGATTCAAGTGGGGAAATTCGAATGGTGGAGGCTGCGGATGATGGCGAAGTAGAAACAGCAAAGGAGCCCCAGGGCAAGGTTATAAACAGCCCTGCAGCTACTGGGAAACGTATGAGGTCAGAAGAGTTAACGGTCAGCCAACTCTTTCATATGCTGAAGGACAAGACTCTGAAATGGGAACAAATTGAACATGAGTTTAAATCTTCAAAGGAGAGGGGTTTGGAGTTAACGGTCAGCCAACTCCTTCATATGCTGAAGGACAAGACTCTGAAATGGGAACAAATTGAACAGGAGTTTAAATCTTCAAAGGAGAGGGGTTTGGAGCTCCCAAAAGTTATTGAAATAGCTGAGGTTGCAACACAGACTGAGAAGATGGCAGCAGAGCAACCCTTGGATGCCAAAAGTACGCTGACTCACGTCAATGTTGAACAACAGAAGGTTGAAACAGCTGCTGCAGTAGAGGGATTGAATAGTCCGATCAACCAATCTCCGAATGAAGTTGAAGTATTGAAATCACAAATGACGTCATTAGTAAAAGACTTGCAGGAAGCCCAGAAAAAGCTGGATGAAGCTGAACGCCTGAAGAAGTCTCTTCAGGAAAGATGTCTGGATTTGGAACAAAAGCTGGCTAATGTCCAGCTGGGTATGGAGGAAATAGAAGACCCTCTCACTGGCCTAGCTCAAGATGACACCGAATATTACCATGACCTGTTGGACGACATCGAATATTACGATGACCTGTTCTGCCCAGCTTGTGATGAAAACTCCCAAAGTGCAGAAACCATGAAGAATCACAAAAAGTCTAAGGAACATCGGGAGATGGTGGCGCTACTACGGAAAAAGGAGGACGAGAAGGAGGAACTGTGCATGCAGCTGGCAGCTGACAGTGGAGCCCAGAGAGTCTCCAAGAAGCAGAAAAGGAAAAGACGAAGCAGAAGATGATGATCATCTGGACCATCATCATCACTACTAGATCACGCACGGGGTCCCTTCGAACGGAGCCAAATCAGTTTGGAAGTAGAAAAACTTCCCAAGGTACTCAAGTTTTTACAAGCCAACAATGCTGGTTCAGAAGGACGGAAGTTCAAGCTGTTAAGTCCAGTGAAGGACTATTGGATGAGTCACTCCAGCAACGTGAACCGACTACACCACAGGGAACTGCTACACCACTGAGGTGTTGTCAGGACCGAGTCAAGAAGCACGGAAGGCGCATCCACCGAGATTGAATCTGTGAACTGTTTTCCGCAGAGACTGAATCTATGAACTGTTTCCCACAGAGACTGAATCTGTGAACTGTTTCCGCAGAGACTACATCTGTGAACTGTTTTAACATAAAGTTGGATATATGTTATGATGTTATGTTTAATGGTGAATAAGTATGTTGTAAGCTAAAAAGGGAGGATTGTAGTGTATGTAACTGTTCTACCTTTAAGAGAACTATTGTATGTAACCGTTCACCTTTAAGAGAACTATTTTAGGTGTGGCACTACTTTATCTTGGCTGCTGTATACTGTAATACCGATGGTGACCACACCGGTATATAAGTGCTGTGTCAGGATTTATTGGGCAGATTCGCCCTGACCTTCGAATAGTAAAGTCCTGTTAAAGTTACTCTTGTAGTCTGTGTATTAATTCGCCATAATACCTACAGACTTTACACGCAGTGCATGCAGGAAACCGGCACTTCCATTGGGCTTACGGGTGAGTACCCCGTGCGTACTCACCCGTGGAGACCCGAATTCCTGGGCCACTATCTGTGCCATGTATTAAGCCATACAGGCATAAGAAGATTACACAACTGAACATGTGGTTGCACAAATGAGAACATAAGAAATAAGAGCAGGAGTCGGCCATACTGCCCCTTGAGCCTGCCCCGCCATTCAATAAGATCACGGCTGATCATCGACCTCAACTCCACTTTCCCGCCCGATCTCCATATCCCTTGATTCCCCTAGAGTCCAAAAATCTATTTATCTCAGCCTTGAAAGTACTCAAAGACTCAGCATTCACAGCCCTTTGGGGCAGAGAATTCCAGCGAATTCCAAAGAGTGAGGTAGGGTTTTAAGTTTGTCGGGCATTGGGAACAATTTTGGAACAGCAGGTGGTTGTACTGATGGAGTGGAAGAATACGTAGATATAGAGAAGCAGATATATATATATTTTTAAAGCAATTGGAAAACGCCACAAAAAGGGTAAAAGAGATTCTGAATTTTATATATGGGGCATTGCATATAAAAGCAAAGAGGTGATGATGAATCTGTACAAGACGTTGGTTGAAGTACCGTATGCAGTTTTGGGCACACTCTATTCTAAAAAGGATGTTGGAGCTATGGCAAAGAATAAAATAGATTTAATAGAATGATACCAAGGATGAGAGGCTGACAAGACTTTGGACAAAATTAGGACTGTATTCACTAGAGTAGAGAAGTTTAAGGGCAATCTAATAGAAATGTTGAAAGTTTTGACAGGGTTTTTTCACCAAGTCTTCCATGCCAGCAATGGCAGGCTCCCTAATATGAATGGTATGAGTCAAACTTAAATGCTGTGCTGTAGTACCATATGATTTGAACTGCAGTAATACCAGGTTGTATTTCATTGCATGTTGTAGGGAACTACCTGCACATTATAAAATGCTTGATAAGCTCATCCATCCCTCTATTATTTCTTCGATTACATCACCAGAAAAAAAGTCCCAAAACCTTTGTTTATAGGGTAATTATAAGTTTCAGGTAATCAATATCACTGGAGCTTAAAAGAAACCCTTTATGTTAAGTAGAACACGTTTTTATTTCTTTTGCTCAGAATTGACTCCTGTTTCAACAGTAAGATGAAACACATCCTGTTACCTGTGAACTGCGGATGCTCAAATCATTGTTTATCCAGTTCTTTTCTCCATTTGCAAGAAAGCTGTCTAAAAAAGGTGATTCTGTATGAGGAGAGCAGTCAAAGATATCCTCTGCTTTCATGGCTACAAAAACAATCAAAGGACAAATATAAAGATTTTTTTTTAAACGGTTATTTTGTTAAAACCAAGTTTGGGCAGAACTTCCTCAAAATGTTTTTGTTTTGATTTACGAGCAGTGGGCCCAGTTTAATTTTTGTTAGCACCTGCAGAGCTTGTTAGATGCTCCTGGTCCTATTGCTGTCAATCATTTGCATTCAGCCATACACCTCTTAAAATATAACATCTTATTTTTAACCATTTAGGAGTCCATTGAATATTCTAAATATGTTGTGGCTATAGTTGTAACCATTGCCATTATGATAATGAATTTAATATGATCTATTACTCAATTAGATTGGATCCTTAAATGTCTCTCAGGCCTTCTGGGTTGGTTTTGAGCATATGAACTTAGGAACAGGTGTAGGCTACTTAGACCCGCGAGCCTATCCGCCATTCAATGAGATCATGACTGATCTATGACCTAACTCCATATACCCACTTTTGCTCCATATCCCTTAATACTTTTGGCTAACAAAAATCTATGACTTTCAGATTTAAAATTAGCAATAGACCTATCATCAACTGCCATTTGCGGAAGAGTGTTCCAAACTTATAACACCCTTTGGCCTAGAAATTCAGTTGTTAGCGCCAGCCGCTAGCGCCTTAAGAGGGCGATAAGTGGGGCGCGAAGCGGCTAGCGCCCAGGCGCGACGCGAACTGCACCTCTCGCGAAATTGAGCGGACATTTAGTGGCGGTGCAAAACTGCAATGCCTGCTCAGCTGCGCGCGCAGATCCTGACGTCATTTCATGGTGCAACGCCCTTGGTGCGCCCCAAACCGGAACTTCAGTGGCGCCCCCCTTCTTTCCGCCTGGCGCTCCCAGCGACTGGTTGAGTGGAACGGTTCCCAGTCGCTATGGGGCGGGGGGGGCGCTATTTAAAGGGGGCTCTTCCTGCCTTCTTAGTGGTAGCCATTTTTGGACCACTCCTTCTGTGTGAGAGAGAGAGAGATTTGCAGAGAGACAAAGGGAGAGAGCTTTCTGCATTGACTCAGCGCTCGCACAGGTATTTCTGCCTTCAGGCCAGAGCTTTGCAGTTGGATTGATTTTTCAGTGCCATAGCCTTGAGTGGCCACATACTATGGGGGCTGCAATGGGTGGAAACGTTGGGTTTCTCCATTGCATTGAGAGGGCTCAGAGACGCCGAGAGAGAGTGCCAATCATGGCCAGACGGAGGAGGGCCAACAGGCGTCGGCACAGGAGGCCTTACCCTCCCAGAGTATACCGCCAGCAGTTCTCATACCTCAACATGTCTGAGGAGCAGTATATTCGGAGGCTTCGATTCAGAAGGGAGGTGGTCACTTCTTATGTTCATTAATAAATAGACATTCTTATTATGAACACAGCTAGCTTCTAGCTAGTCATTTATTCAGTACACGTTCTCTAGGTACAGTATCTGTAGAGATGCAGCATGTGTGCTCCTGTGTGCAGGCTGCCACCTTGACTGTTGCCTTGTGGGTAGCCTAGCCTCATGGGTAATGTAGTCTTAATATATATACAGCTGGGTAGTGTAGTCTTATATATACAGCTATATACAGCTCTACACAGCTCTACGGATCCACCTAGTGTCCACTATAGAATGACATGTTATTGATCATTACATCCCCCTTTCTTTGAGGTTTAACAAAATCAATATCAATCAACTTTCAAGAAAACAATAAAGATAATATCAGTAACACTTTTGTTAGTGCTCTATAAACATAAACATTTTCAAAACAGTCAACACATTTTCAAAGCTTTACATTGTACTCAAAGATTAAGTCTATCAGGCTATTTTACTTCACATGTGGATCTTCTCAACACGGGTAAGTCTGATGTGTCTTCATGAGATTGTTCTGGTGGTGAATGACAAGACGCAGTTGCGACATTGTCATCAATCTGCTCTTGTATAGATCGAGGTCTCCTTGCGATCTTTGCTTGGAGAGGGTTTCAGTGTTTCCTTCACTCTTCATGCCATAACTCTCAATGTAGTCAATGCACTCTCGAAAAACTGCTGGCAGCTGGATCCCATCATACAACATAGTCCTCTCAGCAGCCTCGGCTAATGGAACACCAAAGATTGGCCTGAGGGAAGAAGGAGTATCGACCGGAACTGCTTCCTGCTCTGGTGCAGGCTTCTTCTTTTTCTTTTTCTCTTTCCACTGCTTAACAACATCTGCTGCGGTTATATCTTTGGACTTTTTCTCCTTGTGTTTTTCCTCTTTGTGCTTTTCTTCCTTTGGCTTCTCTTTGACCTTAAAGTCTTTTTCTTTCTTCTTGGAGAAACTAGGCTTTTTGAAGACATGGATACCCTTTGGCCTTTTCATCCTTGATGGGCTCTTTGCTTCATCACCTGAGTCATCTGGTCTGCTTATGGCACAGTTTATACGGTAGACTCTCTTGACCAGTTCTAAGTCTTCACAAGCTTTGTCACCTAGTATCGAATCAAGTCTTTCAGCCACAACAGAAAACATGAGATGATGCACTTTGTCTTTGACTGTCACTTTAAGTCTGCATACACCTAAGCTATCTATTTTCTGTCCATTATAGCTCTTCAGTAGTACTGACTTTTTCTGTATTTTGGGCTTTTCTTTCATATTTTTTATGTCACTCATACTGATTAAGTTTGCTTTTGCCCCAGTGTCCAGTTTCAATGTAACTAATGCTCCATTTATCTGCAGTGGGATCATCCATTTGCCCTCTTTTACTGCACTGACTTTATGTTCAGCATTGTCCATTTCTGAGGGCTGCACATTTTCTGTATCTTTTTTGAAATCGTCACATGACACCATTCCTACAAAAAATGTCTCACTTAAATCAGTGTCCTTAATCACATTAACTTGTTGCCCTTTCGTTGTTTTTACTTTCGAAAAGCATTGTTTGGCAAAGTGATTCTTTCCATTACACTTTGTGCACATTTTTCCAAACGCTGGGCATTGTCTTAACTGGTGTTTGTAACCACAGCATTTACAATTAAAAATTTCATCCTCCGATTGCTTTTCATTTCTGTTCTGCCCATGTTTCTTCCCCTTGTAGGACACAGCACCGACAGCAGCATTTTCACTCATTACAATCGCATCATTATTGATTTCACTGAAAGTCTTCGCATGCTTTCGAGCTAACTCGCTGGCTTGGCATATTTTCACCGCATTTTCCAAATTTAGTTCAGTTTCTCTCAACAGACGTTCCCTGACTTTTTTATCATGAATACCAAACACAATCTGGTCATGAATCATGGATGATTTCAGCTCAGAGAAATTACATGTCTGTGCTTTCAGTTTCAGATCAGTTATAAAGCTATCAAAAGTCTCATTTTGTTGCTGTGTCCAAGAATGAAAGATGTATCTTTCATACGTCTCATTCTTTTTGGGAGAGCAATGTGCATCAAATTTTTTTAGCACATCTTCTAATTTTTCTCTGTTCTCCGCTGGATTAAATACAAATGTATTAAATACCTCTATCGCCTGTGGGCCTACAACCGTGAGCAGCAACGCTATCTTCCTTGCATCTGGCTTCGTACCGAATCCGATGGCTGCAATGTAGAGTTCGAATTGCTGTTTAAAAGTCTGCCAATTGTAGTCGATTTTTACTGTGAGATTCAAACGCTCTGGTGGCTTCAAATTCTCCATGTCGCTTTTCACAATTTTCAGCAGATCTTCACCACCCTGGTACCATCTTATGTTCATTAATAAATAGATATTCTTATTATGAACACAGCTAGCTTCTAGCTAGTCATTTATTCAGTACACGTTCTCTAGGTACAGTATCTGTAGAGATGCAGCATGTGTGCTCCTGTGTGCAGGCTGCCATCTTGACTGTTGCCTTGTGGGTAGCCTAGCCTCATGGGTAATGTAGTCTTAATATATATACAGCTGGGTAGTGTAGTCTTATACATACAGCTATATACAGCTCTACACAGCTCTACGGATCCACCTAGTGTCCACTATAGAATGACATGTTATTGATCATTACAGTCACTGAGATCTGCCACCTGCTTCAGACAGATCTGCAGCCTCAGCTGAGGAGCAGGATGTCTCTGTCGGTGGAAGTGAAGGTGACAGTGGCTCTCAACTTCTATGTCACCGGCTCCTTCCAATTCGCTACTGGGGACATTGCCAATGTCTCCCAGTTCGCGGTGCATTGCTGCATCCGCCAAGTCACGAATGCCCTCTTCAAAAGGAGACATCAATACATTTCCTACCCCATGACCCTGTACAAGCAGCAGGAGCGCGCAATGGGATTTGCAAGAATAGCGGGCTTCCCCATGGTCCAGGGCGCCATTGACTGCATGCATGTGGCTTTGCGAGCGCCTCTAGAGAATGCTGAGGATTACCGCAACCGGAAGGGGTTCCATTCGTTGAACGTGCAGTTGGTGTGTGACCACAGACAGCTGATACTAGCTGTCAATGCCTGCTTTCCAGGCAGCAGCCACGACGCCTTCATCCTGCGCCAGACTTCTGTGGCAGACCTTTTCGAAGCCCCGGCTCACCCAGGAGGCTGGCTTCTCGATGACAAGGGCTATCCTTTGTGCACCTGGCTGATAACCCCGCTCCGTGCGCCCAGCACCCCTGCTGAAGAGCGATACAATGACAGCCATCAAGCGACCAGGAACATAATTGAGCACACAATCGGCATGCTAAAGCAACGGTTCCACTGTCTGGACCATTCTGGGGGAGCCCTTCAGTACTCGCCTGAGCGAGTCTCCCATTTCGTTGTAGTGTGCTGCATGCTGCACAACCTGGCTATCCTCAGGACTCAGCCACTGCCAGCAGACATTGGAGGACCACCAGAGGAGGAGGAGGAGGAGGAGGAGGAGCGCCAAGACGGGAGGGAGGCATAAAGTGCAAGGGCCGTCCGTCAGCGGCTTATTGCAAGTCAGTTCTAGGCCCCCTCTGAGGGAATGGCTTGTGCCATTGAAAGAACATGAATGGAACCGGTCCGCAAACCCTGAGCCGGTCAAGGCAACAAATAGTTCAAAGTGCAAACATGCACAATCTGAATAAAGACAATTATTTATTTAACAAACTCTGTGCCCTTCCTACATGACAAACAAATACAGAGAAACCCCCAAAAAAACAGCCAGACACATAACTGGCTCTCACAACCTGAACAAAAGAGTTAACCAAAAATGACCATGATCCTCGGCCTTCACAAAAAAAAACACAGCATGTGCCACACCTCCTACTTTTTGGCCTGCGAGGGTGATCTGCCTCGCTTGTGAGATTGGCCCCTTCCCACCCTGCAGCTCCTCCGCAATGGGACCCCAGTGGCTGCAGCAAGGCTGGGGGAAGGTTGCTGAGTGTCAGATAGTGAGTCAGCAGATGCCCTTGGGGGACGGACTGGACCAGCTCTGGGCCTGGAGGGCCCGGCTGCTGACTGCTCCAACTCTGCTTGGGCAGCAGCAGTCTGTCCTACATGTGGTGGCAGCTGCAGTGGAGGAGTGACAGTGTTGGCAGCAGGAATGCTGCCAACCGGACAGAGCACAGGCACTCCCTGGTCGGACGAAACACTGGCACTGGCACAGGGCAGCACTGAAGCATGCGCAGAAATCTGCTAGGGCACAGACTGCTGGCCTGCTGCGGCGCAGCGAGGGCCCCGCCAAATCCTGCCTGATCCAGCGAGGGTGGCAGCAGTTAGTGCTCGTGTGGCCCTGATCTGTGTCTGCATCAGACCAGCCAGTGACTGCATGGCACGACTAAGCACTTGGCTGGAAGCCGCCTGTGCTGCACCGAAGTCCTGCAGACTCCTTGCCTGTGCTGCCCCGAATTCCTGTACACTCCTTGCCAGTGACTTTATGGAGTCAGGCATCCTTGCCACTGCAGCCATGAGCTCAGTGTGCCTGTGCTCCGCCTGGGCGCCCATTTCAGCAAGGAGCTGCACCTCTTCTGCGCTCACTGTAGCAGGACTGGAGGCCAGACTCTCCCTCCAGGGAGAAGGCTGCCGAGCTTCCCTACCCCCACCGCGTTGCTGCAGCCCGCTGGGCCCCGGAGCTTCACCCTCCTCAGACCCTTCCCCCCTGCTCCCCTCCAGGGAAGACATGTCCCCATTATGGCCATGGGCTGCCTCGGCTGAAGGTGGCACTGATGTTCCGGCTTCCTCTTCCTCCTCCTCACCTTCCGAATCACTCACAGTGGCAGCTTGAGGGCCCGCCTCCTCACCTGGCGATTCAGCATCTGAAAGCAGGGAGGTACAAGAGTTGCTTTAGCGTGAGGACAGGGCGGCAGCGAGGGAGGCATGAGTGCTGCAATGCACTGCATTGGTTCAATAGTGGTAAAGGATGCTGGTGTGAGGCACAAGTGGAAAGAGAGAGGTCAAAAAGGTGATGACCTTACCATTGCTGTCCAGAACGGGGTCGGCATCTTCAGTGGCGATGGGGCCAATCAGCTGGCCTGCCATAATCCGTTCCACTCGCTGCTGCAGATCGCTGAGGTCTTTCAGTTGAGGATGGCCTCCCCCGGTCCGTTGCTGCTGCCTCCTATTGTGGGCCAGCTTGCCCTGCAAGAGAAAGGACGGGCTCTGAGTACAGTGTGAAGCCCTGATCTTGGCTGCACTGCCTCCCATGGTGGAATAGCCCTTACAGTGTGAAGCCCTGATCTTGGCTGCACTGCCTCCCATGGTGGAATAGCCCTTACAGTGTGAAGCCCTGATCTTGGCTGCACTGCCTCCCATGGTCGAATAGCCCTTACAGTGTGTAAAGTGGTGAATGTGCATGTGAGTTTCATGAGAGGCCCATAGGTGTTGGATGAAGGCTGGGCATTGGGGCTTTCAGGACCCTTTGGCCATAAAGTGAGGTGCACATGCAGGGATGAAGAGGATACTGGAAAGGGTACTCACCCTGACAACCCGAGTGAGGTCGTTGAACTTCTTCCTGCATTGCGTCGGGGTCCTAGGTACCATGCTGCTGGAGGTCACTCTGTGTGCCACCTCCCTCCAAGCTTTTCGATATTCGTTGGGCAGCAGCCTCCTGCCACTGTCCGGAAAAAGGATAGCTCGCCTGCGCTCCACTGTGCCAACCAGAACCTTCAGCGCCCCCTCACTGAACCGCTGCGCTCGCTCCCTGGCCCTCTCCATGGTCGTAGGCGTAACAATGTCGCAGCAGGTCTGTCCAGGCCGAGAATCAGGGCTCCAATGTGCAGGGCGTGGCTGAAAGCCAAATCGACCCTCCCCCTTTAAGAGGTGACCGGCGCCAGCGTGTCTGCCTGCAATCGCTAACTGGCCGCATCTGCGCTGCGCCCGCCCTCGGTGGTAGCGCCTCGCCTCTCCGGCTTAGCGCCTTAGGATAGTCGTGCAGCGCCTGATTTAGCGCACCTAGAACCTCTTGGGACGAAGCAAATCAATTTCGTTGAAGGTGGCGATAATTTGCGCCAGGCGCTAAATTTAGCGCACGCTCGATTATAGCGCCCCAAACGTGGTGATACTGAATTTCTAGGCCTATATGTTTCAATAAAATCACCTCTCATTCTTCTAAACTCCAATGAGTATAGGACCAACCTGCTCAACCTTTCGTCATATGTCAACCCCTTCATCCCAGGAATCAACCTAGTGAAGCTTCTCTGCACTGCCTCCAATGCAAATATATCCTTCCTTAAATATGGAGACCAATACTGTACGCAGTACTCCAAGTGCGGTCTCGCCCTGTAAAGTTGCATCAAGACTTCCCTACTTTTATACTCCAACCCCCTTGCAATAAAGGCCAACATTCCATTAGCCTTCCTAATTACTTGCTGTACCTGCATGCTAACTTTTTGTGTTTCATGTACTAGGACCCCCAGATCCCTTTGTACCGCAGCATTTTGTAGTCTCACTCCATTTAAATAATAATTTGCTTTTTCATTCTTCCTTCCAAAGTGGATAACCTCATATTTTCCCACATTATACTCCATCTGCCAAATTTTTGCCCACCCACTTAACCTATCTATATCCCTTTGCAGACTCTTTGTGTCCTCCTCACAACTTGCTTTCCCACCTATCTTTGTACCATCAACAAATTTGACTACAGTGCGCTCGATCCCTTCATCCAAGTCATTAATATAGATTGTAAATAGCTGAGGCCCCAGCACTGATCCCTGTGGCACCCCACTGCTTACTGATTGCCAACCGGAAAATGACCCATTTATCCCGACTCTCTGTTTGTTTTCTGTTAGTTAGCCAATCCCCTATCCATGCCAATATATTACCCCCAACCCTGTGCGCTCTTATCTTATGCAGTAACCTTTTACGTGGCACCTCATCGAATGCCTTCTGGAAATCCAAATACACTACATCTACTGGTTCCCCTTTATCCACCCTGTTTGTTACATCCTCAAAGAACTCTAACAAATTTGTCAAACACGATTTCCCTTTCATAAAACCATGTTGACTCTGTTTGATTGTCTTATGAGTTTCTAAATGTCCTGCTATTACCTCCTTAACAGTGGATTCCAGCATATTCCCAATGACAACTGGCCTACAGTTTCCTGCTTTCTGTCTCCCTCCTTTCTTGAATAGAGGCGTTACATTTGCGGTTTTCCAATCCGCTGAGATCTCTCCAGAATCCAGGGAATTTTGGTAGATTACAACCAATGCATCCACTATCTCTGCAGCCACTTCTTTTAAGACCCTAGAATGCAGGCCATCAGATCCAGGGGGCTTGTCGGCCTTTAGCCCCATTAGTTTGCCTAGTACTTTTTCTCTAGTGATAGAGCTTGTTTTAAGTTCCTCCCTCCCTATAGCCCCTTGATTATCTATTATTATTGGGATGTTTTTAGTGTCTTCTGCCGTGAAGACCAATCCAAAATAATTGTTTAGAGTCCCTGCCATTTCTCTATTTCCCATTATTAATTCCCCAGTCTCATCCTCTAAGGGACCAATGTTTACTTTAGCTACTCGCTTCCTTTTTATATACCTGTAGAAGCTCTTACTGTCTGTTTTTATATTATTTGCTAGTTTACTCTCATACTCTATCTTCTCCCTCTTGATAATTTTTTAGTCATCCTTTGCTGGTTTCTAAAAATTTTCCAATCCTCTGGCCTACCACTAATCTTCGCAACATTGTATGCCTTTTCTTTCAATTTGATACCATCCTTAACTTCCTTTGTTAGCCACAGATGGTTCATCCTTCTCATAGAGTCTTTCATTCTCACTGGAATATACCTTTGCTGAGAGTTATGAAATATCTCCTTAAATGTCTACCACTGCTAATCTACCGTCTTACCCTTTAATCTATTTCCCAGTCCACTTTAGCCAACTCTGTCCTCATACCCTTGTAATTGCCTTTATTTAAGTTTAGGACACTAGCTTCAGACCCAAGTTTCTCCCCCTCAAACTGAATTTGAAATTCTACCATGCTGTGATCACTCTTTCCTAGGGGATCCTTTACCATGAGATCATTAATTAATCCTGTCTCATTACACATTACCAGATCTAAAATAGCCTGTTCCCTGGTTGGTTTCTCAACGTATTGCTCTAAGAAACCATCCTGAATACACTCTATGAACTCGTCCTCAAGGCTACCCTTGCCAATTTGATTTGTCCAATCTATATGATGATTAAAATTGCCCATGATTATTGCAGTACCTTTCTTACAAGCCCCCATTATTTCTTGATTTATACTCTGTCCTACAGTATAGCTACTGTTAGGGGGCCTATATACTACCCACACAGTGACTTCTTACCCTTACTATTTCTTATCTCCACCCAAACTCATTCTACATCTTGAGCTTCTGAACCAATATCATTCCTCACCACTGCAGTGATCTCATCCTTTATTAACAGAGCTACCCCACCTTCTTTTCCTTTCTGCCTATCCTTCTGAAATGTCAAATATCCCTGAATATTCAGTTCTCAGCCTTAGTCACCTTGCAACCACGACTCTGTAATGGCTATCAGATCATACCCATTTATTTTTATTTGTGCCGTCAACTCATCTATCTTGTTACGAATGCTGCGTCCATTCAGATAAAGAGCCTTTAATTTTATCTTATCATTTTTCCTTACTCTGACTCTATTTTCTGGTGCACTCTTATTCTTGTACGCTCTGCCCCTTCCTGATACATTTTGGTTATCGTTACCCCTGTCGTTGCCCTACACTATTGCCTTTTCCTTTCTCTTTGCCTTCCTAAATATCCCTTCACATGAACCCCTATCTTCTATTTCCAGCTTAGCTTTTCTCCCTTCTGATTCTACCCTCAGGTTCCCAACCCCCAGGTTCCCAACCCCCTGCCAAGCTAGTTTAAACCCTCCCCAACAGCACGAGCAAAACTCCCCGCGAGGATATTGGTCCCATTTCCTTTCGTTTGTTTTAGAACTATTATTTATACTACCTTTTCCACTGGAGCCCTCCCCCCATTTACTAGTTTAAAGTCCTCATGACCGCCCTATTTATCCTTTCTGCTAGGACCCTTGTCCCAGCCTGGTTCAGGTGGAGCCCGTCCCAATGGTGCAGTTCCTCCCTGTCCCAATACTGGTGCCAGTGCCCCATGAAATGGAACCCCTCTTTCCCACACCACTCCTTAAGCCACGTGTTCACTTCCCTAATCAGCTTATCCCTACGCCAATTTGCACGTGGCTCAGGTAAAAATCCAGCGATTATAACCCTTGAGGTCCTGTTCTTTACTTTAGCTTCTAGCTCTTGGTACTCTCCACACTACTCTTTCTTATGTTGTTGGTCCCAACATGGACCACAACAATTGTATCCTCCCCATCCCTCTCCAATATCCTTTCAAGCCGGTTTGAGATGCCTCTCACCCTGGCACCAGGTAGGCAACATACCATGTGGGACTCTTGATCCTGATTACAAAGGATGCTATCTGTCCCCCTAATTATTGAATCCCCTACAGCTACCACATTACTCTTCCCCCTCCTCCTCCTCCTCCCACCTTTGGACAACCTCCTGCTCCAAGGTGCAATGGTCAGCATTCTGTCTGTCCTTCCGACAGTCTTTATCCTTATCCTCACAGGTAGCAAGTACATTGTGCCTGTTCGATAGGATCAGTTTCTGCAGATCCTCGTTCTCTATCTCGCCTGCGTCCCCTTACTCTGTACAAGATCGGTCACACTAACCCCATTCTGATCCTGCACCTCTCTATGAGGTGTGACCGAGGTCTGAAGCAAACCATCCAGATACTCCTCGCCCTCTCTTGGGTGTTGGAATGTCTCCAACTCGCACTCCAGTTCAATGACTCTGTGCCGGGGAGATTCGACACGGAGACATCTACATCAGACGTGTTTGCTCGGAACAGTCTTGCTGTCCACAAGCTTGCATATACTGCAGTCCAGACACAACCTGCTCTGCCATATCTTAGTCTATATTATTTATATCTACTTTTTAGTCTGTTGTAAGTTTTTTTTTACATACTAACGTGCACTAAGAACTAAAACACTGGACAAAATTTTAAATACTTACTGCATCAAACTTACACGAACCACTACAAGTAGTAAAGGCAAAAAACAACATCTCCTTCCCCCTCTGCACTGAATTCCCACTCTCAGCAAATTCCCAACTTTACACTCTGTTTAGTTGCTCTGTTTATAAAAACTTTGTCATCCACGAATAGAAAATATACAGATTCTCGCTCACTTAGATGGCAAGCAACTAAAAATGAACTGCTAGACACAGCATCCAAAGTTTCTTACAGCTAGATCTTAGGATATGACAGATCTTGATGAGCCTTCTTTCAGACTAAAAGAAATGGGAATATTCTACCGCAAAGATAAAATATATTGATGTTATTTTTTACATTCTTAATGAAGGGAGCACTGCATATTGAAAGTGCCATCCCTAACCCTCTCCCCAGAGTGACATTTTTGTTTAAATTTAAACTCGCTAGGCATACCTGAATAAAACAATGACAATAATCAAAATTTAAATTCTTCCAAATTTAGGAACTGCTTTTTCTCCAAAATTACTGAATAATGTTACAGATGTTTCTAATTTAAATTTCTTTGGTTCAGGTCCTTTACTTCCAATATTCCCAGATGTAGCACCTTGTATGCACTGACAGAGCAGTTAGTTATCATTGTCTAAATTATTTCACCTTTCTTTCCTGCAAAGTATATTTGAGGGAAATATAACCTTTGAAAGCCATCATTCAAATGGAAACAAGCAGGTTTACCTTGTAGTGATAGATGATTGGGTAATACATCAGTCAGATGATTTCCTACTGTGCTTTTCACTTGGGCTGCATATTGTAAAACTGACCTCCTGTTTGAATTGCAAAGATTCAAATCTCTATAAAGCACAACATAATATTACACAATGTCAATAGGAATATGATAGGAACTTACATTTTTATGCATATTTATAAAAGTGGAGAAGTTTGTAGATATTATAAAAGTGGAGGAGGTTAAAGGGAAAATCTATATTTTTGAAATCTTTATTTTTTGGGAGAAAAGTTTTGAGGTGCATGCATTATGTAATGTGCTGCTACTGCTGGTGTCACAGCATCTTGATCTTCCATCTCGCTTTGCTGGCGAGCTGCCTTTTACTGTCCACAGCTCGCCAGCTCGATGATAATGAGGCCCGAGGCCCAATATCGGATGCACCTCGAGCCTCACCATTCAGGTGCAGGGATCTTTCTCTGTGCCTCCAAAAATGGGCATGCTCGAATTTCATGTCTGGATTTAGGGCAAATACATAGTAAACCAGGAGGAACTGTATAAACATTCTACAACGTTAAAACTAAAAAAAAGTCAATTCCTGTGTCCATAAAATACTGCAAAAACTGATAATCTAACATAAAAGTGAACCCAGTTCTGACAAAATGTCTCTACCTGAAATAAGAACTCGTCCTTTCTTTTTTCAGAGGTTGATGGACTTGCTATGTATTTCCAGCATTTTTTTTAAATTTCAATTTTTTTTGTTTTTTACTTGTGTTAATCGAATATTATGCAGGTATTGTTAATGTACAATACACTAAGCTCATGGTCTACAGAGCAGCAGTGATACCCGCCCTGCTGTATGCCTCACAGACATGGACAATGTACAGCAGGCACTTCAAAGCACTGGAGAGGTACCACTAACGCTGTCTCCGCAAGACCCTGCAAATCCATTGGCAGGATAGTTGCACCAATGTCAGTGTTCTTGCTTAAGCCAACATCTCCAGCATCGAAGTTTTGACCACGCTCAATCAGCTCCGATGGACGGATCACATTGTCCGTATGCCCGATATGAGACTCCCAAAACAAGCGCTCTACTCGGAGCTCCGGCACGGCAAGAGAGCCCCAGGTGGGCAGAGGAAACGCTTCAAGGACACCCTCAAAGCCTCCTTGAAAAAGTGTAACATCCCCATCGACACCTGGGAATCCCTGGCCCAAGACCGCACAAAGTGGAGGAGAAGCATCCGGGAAGGCGCCGAACACCTCGAGTCTCTTCGCCGGGAGCAAGCGGAAGCCAAGCGCAGGCAGCGCAAGGAGCGCACGTCAACCCAAGCACCCCACCCACCCGCCCCTTCAACCACCGTCTGCCCCACCTGTGACAGAGACTGTAGGTCCCGCATTGGGCTCATCGGTCACCTGCGAGCTCATTTTTAATGTGGAAGCAAGTCATCCTCGGTTCCGAGGGGCTGCCTAAGAAGAAGAAAGGTTTTAAAATGCTGAAAGAATCAATGCTGATTGTATAAGGGTGACAGAGAAAAAATTGATACAATTAGAGATGTAAAGGCCTGATGGGACTATAAATCAATAGAAGCAGGAGGGAGAAAAAGTGAACAACATGCTGTGGACAGAGCTAAGCGATCTCACAATCAATGGATCAGATCAAAGCTCTGCAGTCCTGCCACATCCAGTCACGAATGGTGGTGGACCATTAAACAACTAATGGGAGGAGGAGGCTCCATGAATATCCCCATCCTCAATGATGGTGGAGCCCAGCACATGAGTGCAAAAGACAAGGCTGAAGCATTTGCAACCAACTTCAGCCAGAAGTGCCGAGTGGTGATCTATATCAGCCTCCTCCTGAGGTCCCCACCATCACAGAAGCCAGTCTTCAGCCAATTCGATTCACTCCATGTGATATCAAGAAACGGCTGAGCGCACTGGATACAGCAAAGGCTATGGGCCCCGACAACATCCCGCCTGCTGTGCTGAAGACTTGTGCTCCAGAACTAGTCGCGCCTCTAGCCAAGCTGTTCCAGTACAGATACAACACTGGCATCTATCCGACAATGTGGAAAACTGCCCAGGTATGTTCTGTCCACAAAAAGTAGGACAAAGCCAATCCGGCCAATTACCGCCCCATCAGTCTACTCTCAATCATCAGCAAAGTGATGGAAGGTGTCCTCAACAGTGCTATCAAGCAACACTTACTCACCAATAACCTACTCACTGATGCCCAGTTTGGGTTCCGCCAAGACCACTCGGCTCCCGACCTCACTACAGCCTTGGTCCAAACATGGATAAAGGAGCTGAATTCCAGAGGTGAGGTGAGAGTGACTGCCCTTGACATCAAGGCAGCATTTGACCAAGTGTGCCATCAAGGAGTTCTAGTAAAACTGAAGTCAATGGGAATCCAGGGGAAAACTCTCCACTGGCCGGAGCCATACCTAGCACAAAGGAAGATGGTTGTGGTGATTGAAGGTCAATGATCACAGCCCCAGGACATCACTGCAGGAGTTCCTCAGGGCAGTGTCCTAGGCCCAACCATCTTCAGCTGCTTCATCAATGACCTTCCCTCCAACATAAGGTCAGAAATGGGGATGTTCGCTGATGGCTGCACAGTTTTCAGTGCCATTCACAATTCCGCATATAATGAATCAGTCCATGCTCGGATCCAGCAAGACCTGGACAATGTTCAGGCTTGGGCTGATAAGTGGCAGGTAACATTCGCGCCACACAAATGCCAGGCAATGACTATCTCCAACTAACCATCGCTCCTTGACATTCAACAGCATTAACATCGCCGAATCCCCTACCATCAATGTCCTGGGGGGTCACCATTGACTAGAAACTTAACTGGACCAGCCACATAAATACTGTGGCAACAAGAGCAGGTCAGAGGCTGGGTATTCTGTGGCGAGTGTCTCACCTCCTGACACCCCAAAGCCTTTCCACCATCTACAAGGCACAAGTAAGGAGTGTGATGGAATACTCTCCACTTGCCTGGATGAGTGCAGCTCCAACAACACTCAGGAAGCTCAACACCATCCAGGACAAAGCAGCCCGCTGGATTGGCATCCCATTTACCACCTTAAACATTCACTCCCTTCACCACCGGCATACCGTGGCTGCAGTGTGTACCATCTACAAGATGCACTGCAGCAACTCACCAAGGCTTCTTTGGCAGCACCTCCCAAACCCACGACCACTTCCACCTAGAAGGACAAGGGCAGCAGGCGCATGGGAACACCTCCACTTCCACGTTCCCCTCCAAGTCACACACCATCCTGACTTAGAAGTATATCGCCGATCCTTCATCATCGCTGGGTCAAAATCCTGGCACTCCCTACCTAACAGGACTGTGGGAGTACCTTCACCACATGGACTGCAGCAGTTCAAGAAGGCAGCTCACCACCACCTTCTCAGGGGCAATTAGGGATGGGCAATAAATGCTGGCCTTGCCAGCGATGCCCACATCCCATAAACGAATAAAAAAACACATGAACACTGAGCACCTGAACTGGGATTCGATTTGCTCAGGCTTGCCACTGATGAGGAATTTGGAAGGGCACTTATTACCAGGTCTAACAGCTTGTGGTAGCAAGTCTAACAGCATGTGTGTACTGCTGTTTTAGTCCTGGTCCTTTAGTAAAGCTGAATGCATATTTTCAGCATATTTCAATTCATTGGGCTAGAAATTGTGGTCGGAGGCGTACCTTAGGAGTACGCCTCCGACCCGCGAAACAATTACGAAAGTACCTCCTGGCGCCCAGGCTGTGAAAGGTTGTGGTCTCAGGCCTCGAGACAGAGGGCAGCGTAATGGCCCACGGAACCCAGGGACACAGGCGGTTCGGAAGCATACCCTGGATCACGTGGGCCCAGTCCTCCAATCAGTAAGCAGAATTCCATTTCAATCATTTACGAAGAGAATCCCCTAATGATATGCAATGGAATCCTCAAATCTAATAATTATACAATGTACAGAATTGGAATTTTATTCACAATTACCTTCATTGCACCAACTTTAATTTTTTTTTAAAATGTTGATAATTTTATATATCATTAAAACTGTAATCTGGGCCAATATTTGCATAAACTCATTTAATACAGTGTATGTACATAATTTAGGATATAAAAATGTTTAATTTAAGCCTTAGATATCCCCTTACGCTGATGCAAGCAGGCCCTGGACCTACTTGCATCAACCATAAGATTACGTGGATTTTGTTGGCCAGTCGCTGAGCAAATAGCCCAACTCTGAGCCACGATTGCTTTTTCGGGGACCCGCAGATGGCGTGTCACAAGTTCCAGATTTCGCGCATGCCCAAGTGCATGCAAAAATCCTGAACTTTTGGGGCATTTCAAAAGGAATATGATGGCATACTGAGAGTACGCTGTCATACACACCACAATTTCAGGGCCAGCAAATTGACTGCTGTGCAACAACTCCCCTCTCCACTCCAACCTCCTTGGAATAATAAATGTGCCACTAATGTAAATACTTAACAAGTTGTTAAATCAGATCTTTCCAAACCATTATAGACTTTATGCAAGTGTGTTTATGTTCATATTTTGCAATTTTAGTCAACATTTGTAAAGGGAACTGAAAATGGTTCAAATATAGCCTAGATGCAGTTTTTAATATTGCTCAAAAGATAACAGAGATCAGTAGATTATTTTAAGACTTTATGCATCCAACCATTTTATAGCCATATGATAAACAATGTATAACACCAACATGTAATAAACAATGTGCAAGCAGAACAAAGGATTAAATGTTGTAAAATAAAATAAAATACACAAATGATAATCAAGAATCCATTAGTCGTTCTCTCCCTCATATCTAGCAACTTACATGTTGTCTGTGATAATCAATCTGGTGCTTTAAGCATTGATACATGATTGATCTTTAAAAATATCACTGTTTTATTCAATCTTGCTTTTGATGTGGCTACAGTTCATTAACTTGGCTTCATTGAATGTTCAAAGCAATGCAATTGTGGCTGGGCCAGCTTACTTTTAACTCCTGCCTGAAAGTCATCAACAGTTTATGAGCAATTCAAATTGATCTGGACTCAATAACAAACCAAAAGAACTTAGCTTAGATGCCCTACAGTTTGAAGACCAGACATTCTCCATTGTATTAAATTCAAACTTACTCGTTATGTTTAAGAAGTTCTTGAACACTCTCCACCGGTTTGTATTCTGCTGGTGTAAGATCCCCCAGTTTTTCCAACATGTCCACATCTTGTACAGTTAACATAAGGGAAGTCAGGCCATCAAGATTGTTGCAATTTACATCCAAAGGCCCTTCTTCTGACTGGAAGAACATGTTAATAGGAAAATATTACCATATATTAAAGAACTTATTTACCCATGGATTTTAACTGTTAGGATTATAAACAGTTACATTTCTTGACTTCCCATATCCTCTCTCCTGCAATCTTCATAAATCCCATCCTTTCCAAGCTCTCCCTTACAAACAGACCTACAATGGTTTGCTCACAGGCGAGCTGTTTCATGTGTGGACAGCAATCACCTACTCCACCCTGCCACCTTCAAATATATATAAGTTTTCTATTTTAGCATAAGAGCAGTGGGACAAAAATGGTTTCCCTCTCAATTTTTGTGAATATTCCATTTTAGAGGGATAGTAATCCTCAGAGGAGTGCCAAACCTAGATGAACAGTCCATTAGTGCTTTCTAACAACATTATTTATGTCTTAGTTGGCAACTCTAACAAAGGGTCATTGCAGGGATAGAAAGGAGGGACTAAATGAGTGTAATCAGCAGGTGAACTCATTGTGGCTAGAATTAAGGAAAAGGAAAGGATTCGACACACTACTGCAAGTATTTTACAGACCAATTGACTGTGATGACTTAATAAAGGAATATACATATATGTAGATAGTGGAAGCCTGTAAGAAGCAAAATGTGGTAATAATGGGAAACTTTAACTTACATATAAATTGAACAGAAATAGCAGCACCAATAGGAAAGAGAATAGTTTTATTGAATGTATTCAAGAAAATTTCCCTAAAGCAGCATCTCTTAAAGCCAACAAGGAAGCAAGTGATACTTGACACAGTTACACGTAGTGAACCAGAAACATAGAAACATAGAAACATAGAAGATAGGAGCAGGAGTAGGCCATTCAGCCCCTCGAGCCTGCTCCACCATTCAATGAGATCATGGCTGATCATCCAAATTCAGTACCCTGTCCCTGCCTTCTCCCCATATCCCTTGATCCCTTTAGCCTTAAGAAATATATCCAACTCCTTCTTGAATATATTTAATGAACTGGCCTCCACTGCCCTCTGTGGCAGAGAATTCCACAGGTTCACCACTCTCTGGGTGAAGAAATTCCTCCTCATCTCAGTCCTAAATGGCTTACCCCTTATAGTTAACAGTCTGGTAGTAAAGGTCCTTTGAAAGGCAAAAGAGGTACTTCTGGAGTGCTGCAACAATGGTCTACAAGAGTGATCAGGATGATTGCTAAACAAATGAAGAAGGCTTAAGTAAGGGCAAAGAACAGCGTTGAGGCTAAAGACTAGGGAATTACAGAATGCCACATAAGGAGACCAATAAAGTAATAAAGAAGGCAAAGAAGGAGGATCAGAAAAACATTTGCAGGTGGTATTAACGGTGAAAGCAAAAGCTTTTGTAAGTACAGTACAGTACTCTGGTAAGACCACACCTTGAGTATTATGTCCAGATCCAGTCATCGAAAAACAAAGAGACATTAGGAGTGATTATCAACTGCTGCCCATCCAGCCAGCAGTTGAAAATTGAAAAAAGAAAAATCGCTCACCTCTTGGCCACACAAGGCTTGCCCGACATGATTTTCAGGTGGGCCTTTAAATGGGTGGCTTGCACTTCCACCCAAAACAGGCGGGAGCCTTATTAAAATATTCAAATTAGGCCCAACACCATTTTCGTGTCTCAATTTTGTGTACCCATTGGCTCCAGACATTGAGCAGTCTAACCAACGGTTCTTAAAGGGACTGCTGGAGGCCGCTCAGAAAGCATCATCAAAAGGTTTTTACAGTGGTTTTTGTGGAACTGAGGGGAGCATTAATGTACCTCCTGGCCTCACGGAACTCTTCAGGCCACTGCCAGCCACTAAGTGGTCCCCTTCCCAAAATACCTCCAACCCCTGCCCCCACCCCCCACCCCACTTTGGGGCCTGACTTCTGAATTGACTCCACAGAGGAGCCGACAGAATCCACACCTACCACCCCAGCAGAAAGCTGCATGTGTGCACTTGCTGAGCGTTGACAGCCTGCCCACAATATTTAGATGAGATCCGACCACGAAAATGTGGAGTGCAGAGAACAGCCAAGATGCTGATCACTAATGTCAAAGGACTGAGTTATAAGTAAAGACTGGAGAAACTTGGGGGGAGAAATTCCCCATGAGGGCCATTTGAGGCGCTATGTCAAAAATGTTTTGAAACATTAGCACCAGGCGCTAACCTTTTCAAACATTTGAGAAATTCCCATTTTATGCTCCAAGAGGCGTGGCACTGCCGCATTGCAGGGGCTCTTCCCTAAATTAAAGGGAAGGGCTCCCTGCTATGAGCTCTGCATTTTTTTTGGCATCTGCTGGAGCACCGGGGTGCGGGAGTGCCACATGATCAGCCGATCACGGCACTCAGCTCACGTCTGGTGCTCAGAAAATGTTTTTTTTTTTAAATCAGCGATTTTTTTCATATCAGCCAGCCACCGCGCCTTTAAATGGCGCTCCGCGAGTGGCCGGCCTTAGTGTTCGCGACCCCTGCAGCAGTCGGTAACATCGCCCGGCGCTGCTGCGGGGCGCGAGGGGGAATTTTTCTCCCGAGGTGCTGCACCCAGAGATGATGTCATGATCTCCAGGCGCAGAAGATCAGGACGATACCCAGTAGTGCCGCTGCTAACCTCCTGAAACTACAGAAACATAGGCCATCAAGGCCATAGGCTCAGAGATAGCTTGGTAGGAAAGATAATTGTGCGACTCCCTAACTGAAAAATAATACAAAGCTCTTTGTACTAAGAGACTGAGAAGTTAAGTGAGTAAATTTGTCGCATGACATGTCAGGATTCCACAGTTATCAGCACCCTGAAGTCTTCAGGGGCACTAATCTGTTGAGGTGATTAACACCAAAAAGAAGGGAGCTCTTCTGACTCCTGTTACTCAAATTGGTCAAATGAATGAAAGGTGCTCTTAATACTTGGGGGAGCTCTTGCTTCTTGTTTTGTTTTAATCCTTTAGTAGTCTTTATCTAGTGTGTGTTGAAGAGTATCTCTGTACAAGACAGAAAGTGCATCTCTGACAGAGGCAGAAATAGATTACCGAAGTCAGACTTTACATCTATACTAGCCAGTTACAGGTAGATATATGTGTGTCACTTAGGTGTACAAGTTTTCCTGAGATCAAGGCAGATAAGATTAAAACTAGCTAGTCCAGATATAGTTACCAGCGTGTAAGGTGGCTTTATCCAGGCACAGAGGAATGGATAACACCTCTACACAAGATGTTCATCCCCCAACATTTGAGAAGCCAACACTATCATCCCACAGGAAGGCGAGATAACCAACTCAACTGCGCAGCTCCTATGGGTAAGGTCATATAAGTTCTGGAAACACAGCTAACTGCCAGCAAATAGATGTTATCTATCCAATATACTGGCTATCTAAGAAGTATAATCCTAAATTAATCTCACGAATATATATCAATCTCAGACACTGGTCTCAACTATAAATTGATAATCAGATAAGCAGCTAACGCTGAGTTACAGTGACACAACTAAACTGCCTTTAGAACCTCTATTAGTCATTTGTTAGTAACCCTGTAGTGTATGTACCTTTAAGACAGAACTACTTTTACAGCTCCTGTATACTGTAGTACCGGCAGTGACCACACCTGTATATAAGCCTTGCGCATGCCTCTGTACCCCCAGTCTTGAGACTACCCTCCTCCAGTAAATACCTGTTGATTGTTAAGTTACAGCATCCGTATGGTAATTGAAAAACATCATACTCTCAGAATCATACTCTCAGAATCACGGGTCTAACAGTGGCGACGAGTGGCGATTCGAATCTACCTGCAACTCTGCATTTCCCTTCGAGGATTTGCTCTGGGAGGGCGGTGGAAGAAAGTCGAGGCCAGAAACACGGGCGTCGACCACAAGCAACGGCCCAGTCGTCCGGCAGAGAGTGAACATCGCAGGGGAGGCTGTGGAGAGCCGGGCTTGGTTCCCCAGCCACGACGATCAGCAAGAGACTGACGACAGGTACAGCGCAGACCCTTCCCGGATAGCGGCGGCTGGAGCCGACCGATGGCGGAGACAAAGCCGAGCAGCGTCGACGGGGTAAGACAGAGGGTGAAGCGCACAGGGCGCAGCCGGGGGTTGAAAACCGAGCGGCGTCGAGAAAAAAACAAAAAACAAAACGGAGAGAGAGAGGGTAAAGCAACAGCCGGGTTCAGGACCGAGCGGCGGAAACGGAAAAAAAAAAAACGCGCAGAGCATGGCCAGGGCTCAAGGGCTGAACAGTGTCCGCGGGGAGAAGAAGGGAGAGCGCGGGAGACGCCATTGAGCCGCAGAGAAGAAGGAAGAGCGCGGAAGACGCCATTTTTAGAAGCCGCAGCGGAGAAGAAGGGCGAGCGCGGGAAGGAAGGAAAGCGCGGGAGACGCCATTTTGTGCCAGCGGAGAAGAAGGGGAAGCGCGGGAGACGCCATTTTTGACAGTTAAATCACACCCAGGGATGCCGAAGAGTGGCAATATCTCTACGTTCGACAATGAAGTCGAAGATTGGGCGACATATGTGGAAAGTATTGAGGTGTACTGCGGGGCGAATGAAGTGCCAGATGCTAGGAAAGCACTGGTTTTGTTAAATTCCATGGGTGCAAAAACTTATGGGCTACTGCGAAACCAATAACCCCAGAGAAGCCGGTGAACAAGAATTTCGAAAGCATAGTAGAAATCCTACAGGACCACTTAAACCCCACACCGCTGCTGATAGCAGAATGATTTAAGTTCCATAAAAGGAACCAACACAAAGGGGGCATGGTGGCATAGTGGTTAGCACTGTTGCCTCACAGCGCCAGGGACCCGGGTTCGAATCCAGCCTCGGGTGACTGTCTGTGTGGAGTTTGCACATTCTCCCCGTGTTTGCGTGGGTTTCCTCTGGGTGCTCCGGTTTCCTCCCACAGTCCAAAGATGTGCAGGTTAGGTTGATTTGGCTATGATAAATTGACCCTTAGTGTTAGGGGATTAAATACGTGGGGTTACGGGGATAGGGTGGGATATGTGTCGGTGCAGGCTCGATGGGCCGAAATGGCCTCTATCTGCACTGTAGATTCTGTGATTCTGTGAAAGACGAAAGCAATGCTGAGTACCTAACGGAACTGCGCAAGCTATCGAAACACTGCCAGTTTGGAGCGGGACTAGCAGATACGTTAAGGGACAAGTTTGTGTGTGGGCTGCAAAGTGAAGGAACCCAGAAACGGCTTCTATCAGAAAAGGATCTTACGCTGGACAAGGCTTTCAGTATGGCAGTATCACATGAAGCAGCCGCAAGGGGTGCTGCAGAGATACAACGGAGACCGCAAGAATATGGCACCAATGAAATGTCCTATGGAACAGGGAAGTGCTATCGCTGCGGCAGAACAACACATGACCAGAAGGATTGTTGGTTCAAGGACCAAGTGTGCAGACAGTGTGGAAAAGCAGAACACATAGCAAGAGTCTGCAGGTCTGGGAAGAAAACCAACAGTAAGAAATCTCCACAGGAGAAGTACAAAAAGGTACACCAGGTGATGGACAGTAGTTCAGACGAACAGAAAAGTGACACAGACTCCGGAAGCAAGGAGCTGGGTTGTCTGAAACTACATAAGGTAACCAAAATGGAGGATCACCAGACTATCTGGGTTACACTCAAGATAGACGGAGTCCAAGTGAAAATGGAATTGGACACAGGATCGGCCCTAACAGTCATAAACCAAAGGGACTACAAGCGGCTATTTTCACATATACCCTTCAAAGCTACAGAGATTGTCTTGAAGACGTACACGGGGCAAAAAGTCTACCCCAAAGGAAAAATAAGGGTGAAAGTGATATATAAAGGCCAGGAAATACCTAAAATGGATATATATGTATTGCCAGATGGAGGACCACCACTGCTAGGACGTGAATGGATCCGGAAGATACAGTTAGATTGGCATTCCATGCAGGCACTGAAGGTTGAGGCCAAAAAGGATGACGACGTCACACCTGGTCGACTGTCAAAAATGCTAACTGACGCAAAAGAAGTGTTCCAGGAGGGACTTGGAACACTGAAAGGCATAACAGCAATGATTAAAATAGAGGAAAATGCTAGCCCAAAGTTTCTTAAGGCCAGACCGGTGCCTTATGCGATTAGACCAGCTGTCGAAGCAGAGCTGGAAGGGTTGGAACGTTCAGGAGTACTGTACAAAGTAGACTGGAGCGAGTGGGCTACACCCATCGTTCCTGTAATGAAGCGGTCGTTGAGTAATACGCCTGGGGAACCAAAGAAGGTCCGCATCTGTGGGGATTTTAAGGTGACAGTGAACCCAGTCCTTCACACGGTACAATATCCGCTTCCACGAATTGAGGATATTTTCGCCTTGCTATCTGGAGGTAAACGCTTCACCAAAATTGATCTAGCCCAGGCGTACTTGCAAATGGAGGTAGAAGAAGCTTCGAAACAATACCTTACGATTAACACTCATAAAGGTCTCTATCAATACAACCAGCTGGTGTTCGGGGTAGCATCGGCTCCGGCTATTTGGCAAAGGGCAATGGATCAAGTCCTGCAAGGGATTCCAGGGACCCAGTGTTATTTGGACAACATCCTGGTCATGGGCGAAAATGACAGTGATCACCTCGCCAACTTGGAGAAGGTGCTCACCAGATTAAAGGAGTATGGGCTACGAGCTAATCACCACAAGTGCGAGCTTTTCCAGAAACAGATCTCGTATTGTGGCCACGTCATCGATGAAGAGGGGTTACATAAGTCCCCTGAAAAGATTGAGGCAGTAGTCAAGGCTCCAGCACCGGAAAATGTGTCACAACTGAGGTCGTTCCTCGGGCTGGTAAACTACTACCACAAGTTCTTACCAAATTTGTCGACGGTATTACACCCACTGGACACCCTATTGCAAACAGGGGTACCATGGAAGTGGAATGACGAATGTAGACAAGCTTTCCAGAAGTGTAAAGAATTGATCACATCAAAAGAGGTGTTGGCCCATTTCAACCCAGCACCACCAATTCGTTTGGCATGTGATGCATCACCCTATGGTATTGGAGCGGTGCTGTCACATAAATTCCCAGACGGGTTGGAGAGGCCAGTAGCCTTTGCGTCTCGGTCACTAACCTCAGCCGAGCGCAACTACGCCCAGATTGACAGGGAGGCCCTCAGCCTAGTATGGGGAGTAAAAAAATTCAACCACTATCTGCATGGGCAGACGTTCACCTTGCTGACTGACTACCAACCACTTGTCTCCATCTTTAATCCTAAGAAGGGCGTTCCAGTGATGGCTGCACAACGGTTACAAAGATGGTCCCTGTTTCTAGGAGCGAATCAATATGAAATAGAATATAAAGGCACGAAACAGCATGGAAACGCTGATGGGCTATCGCGCCTGCCACTGCCTACTGTGGAGGAAGCACCAGCAGTGGACCCTATCGAGATATTTTATTCGTCAATAATTGAACGATTGCCGGTAACGAACGCGGATATAGAGAAGGAGACCCGCAATGATCCGACGCTGTCTCGGGTATATGATTTGACGGTGAGGGGATGGCCAACACATGGCGACTCACTGTTGCCAGCATTCTCATCCAGAAGAGAACAGCTGTCAGTATGCCAGGGGACAGTGATGTGTGGATCCAGAGTGGTGATTCTACCCAAGTTAAGGGAGAGAGTGCTAAATGAGCTACATGAAGGTCATCTGGGGGGAGTGAAAATGAAAAGCCTTGCTAGGGCTTATGTGTGGTGGCCGGGAATCGATCAACAAATCGAAGACCTAACCAAGAGCTGCTCAGGATGCCAGAAGGTTCAAAATGCACCACCACATGCCCCTCTACACCCATGGGAGTGGCCCTCCTCTCCATGGCAACGGGTGCATATTGATTTCGCTGGTCCATTCATGGACTCAATGTTCTTAATAGCAGTGGATGCTCATTTGAAGTAGCCTGAGGTGATAAAAATGTCCTCAACCACTACAGAAAAAACGATTGCAGTCCTACGGACCATATTTGCCAGAAACGGCTTGCCAGAGCAGATTTGCTCTGATAATGGACCACAGTTTGTGTCCGAAGAGTTTCGAAAATTTATGAGAAGGAATGGGGTAAGGCATTACACATCCGCCCCGTATCATCCAGCCACAAATGGATTGGCTGAGAGGTTCATACAAACCTTTAAGAAGGCGATAAAGGCCATGTGCGACGATGAAATTCCACTACAGCATAAGGTGGACAATTTCTCATTAGCCTACCGAAACGCTGTAAAGTCCGCGCCTCAATAATACACGGACTTCGGGAGAACAGTTTAACAGGTACTTTACTGAACAAGAGGCAGCTGGAAACTGAAACTACAGAAGCCTGCTAGGGCCTTTTATACAGGGGTGGTCACTGCCGGTACTGCAGTCTAAGACCAGTTATTCCCTTAAAGTTACATACACAACAATTCCTCCCCTTTCAGATAAACAGTACATAACATTCATTTAACAACTAAATAATAACTAATTACAATTACAATTTTCTCAGTAATATATATATCAACTGAAATAGTCATTTATAAATTCAGTCTTTGAGGAGGCTTCCTGATCCGGACTGGATAGCGCCTTTCTCGAGTATCCTGTTCTGGCGGTGGAGTCAATTCTGGCTCATTGTCATTGGTTGGTTCGTCAGCTTCCAATACCCCTGCTTCTGAGGTGGACGCAATCTGTACTTCGGGCTCATTACCAGGTGCACATGCTTGTGGTACAGGTTTGGCTTGTTCCTGTGACTCTAGAATCTGGTCGGCATGGCGTCTCACGATGCTCTCTCCAACGTCCACTGTGTACATTAGTGGTCCCTGCTGTGTGCATATCATGCCTGGCTGCCATTTTTCTGTTCGGTAATCGCGGACCAAGACTGGTTGCCCTATCTTGAAGCTCCTGGTTGGTTTCTCATTTATGTGCTGGAACTGCTTATCCTCAACATCTCGTCTTATGTTTGGTTTGAGCAAATCCAATCGACATCTTAGTCTCCGGTTGAAAAACAGTACGGCTGGAGTTTGGTTGGTTACTGCATGTGTCGCATTCCAGTAAGCAAACAGGAAGTTATCCACCTTGTGTTGCAGTGGTATGTCGTCATTATACATTGCCTTTGTGGCCTTTTTAAAGGTCTGAACAAACCTCTCAGCCAATCCATTTGTGGCTGGATGATATGGGGCAGATGTGTAATGTTTCACCCCATTATTCTTCAGGAACCTCCATTTGTAGATACGCTTGAGCCAGGTCAATCTTTGTAAAACGTCTCCCTCCAGATAGTGAGGTGAAAATATCTTCTATCCGCGGAAGCGGATACTGTACTGTGTGCAGGACTGGGTTCACAGTCACCTTGAAGTCCCCACAGATGCGAACCTTCCTTGGCTCCCCAGGCGTGCTGCTCAATGCTTTCTTCATTACAGGAATGATGGGTATGGCCCACTCGCTCCAGTCCACCTTAGACAGCACCCCCGAACGCTCCAGACTCTCCAGTTCAGCTTCCACAGCTGGGCGTATCGCGTATGGCACCGGTCTGGCCTGAAAAATTTTGGGGTTGCGTTATCCTCAATCTTTATGGTTGCCTTTACTCCTTTTAGAGTCCCAAGTCCTTGTTGGAACACCTCTTCCGCGTCAGATAGAATTTGTGACAGACGTCCAGGTGCGACGTCATCATCTTTTTTGTCAGTCACAGTTAGTGCCAGAATGGAATGCCAATCCAATTGTAGTTTTCAGATCCATTCACGTCCCAATAATGGTGGTCCTCCATCTCGTAGTATATACATGTATAGTTTCTGTGTTTCCTTTCCGTTTTATTCAACTGGCACCCTTATTTTTCCTCTGGGGTAGACCTTTTGCCCCGTGTATGTCTTCAATACAATGGACGTGTCCTTTAAGGGTATGTGTGAGAATAGCCGCTCATAGTCTCATCGATTCATGACAGTTAGGGCTGATCCTGTGTCCAATTCCATCTTCACTGGGGACCCTGCTATCATGAGGGTGACCCAAATGGTTCGGTGATCTTCTTTTGCGATCACGTTGTGTAACTTTAAACAACTTAGTCGCCTGCTCCCGGAGTCCTTATCACTCTCCTGATCACCTGAACTACTATCTGTCAGTTTCTTTACTTTCCTGTACTGTTCCTTAGTAGTTCTTGTCGTGTTGGTCTTCTTTCCCAACCTGCAGACTCTTGCTATATGTCCCATTTTCCCGCATTGCCTGCATATTTTGTCTTTAAACCAGCAGTCCTTCTGCTCATGGGTTGTTCTGCCGCAGCGATAGCACTTTTCGGCTCCCTACGCCCTTTCGTTAGCGCTGTATTCTTATGGTTTCTGTTGTATTTCCGCAGCTCCCCGTGCTGCTGCTTCGTAGGATACTGCCACGCTGAAAGCCTGTTCTAGCGTCAGGTCCTTTTTTGAAAGTAGTCGTTTCTGGGTTCCTTCACTCTGGAGCCCGCAGACAAACTTATCCCGTAAGGTGTCTGCCAGTCCTGCTCCGAACTGGCAGTGCTTCGATAACTTGCGTAGTTCCGTAAGATAGTCAGCATTGCTCTCATCTTTGTGCTGGTTTCTTTTATGGAACTTGAATCTTTCTGCTATCAGCAGTGGTGTAGGGCTTAGATGTTCCTGTAAGATATGAACAATCTCCTCAAAACTTTTCTCCATTGGTTTAGCTGGGGTAATTAAATTCCGCAATAGGCCGTACGTACTTGCACCCATCAGATTTAATAATACCGACGCCCTCTTTCCATCAGCCACCTCATTTGCCTTGCAGTACACTTCAATTCTTTCCACATACGTGGTCCAGTCTTCTACCTCGTTGTCAAAAGCAGTGATACTGCCACTTTTCGGCATCTTGGGCGATTTAAAATGGCGCCTCCCGTGCTTTTGCTTCTTCCCCAATGGGATAAAATGGCGCCTCCCATGCTTTTGCTTCTTCCCCTTACTGCCACGCTGCTCCTAGCATTCTACGGGGTAATGGCGGCGACCCGCAGCTTTGGCGCGTCTCGCTTTCCTTCCCCCCCGTTTACTTTCTCTCCGCTGTCCTGTTCTCGAGCACCGACCGCGCCCTGTGCGCTCCACCCTCTCTCTCTTGTTTTCTTTTCCCGGCGACGCTGCACGGCCCGATTTGTAGAGCCGCTCGATCGAGCTTGAGCCCGCCGCAGTCTGGAAGGGTCAGCACGCTACCTGCTACCAGCACGATTCGCTGGAACCACAGTCTCTCCCGCAATTCTCCAAACACCGATGGATTCTTTGGGCAGTTGCCCTCGGCCGACGCCCGTTGCTCAGACTACAACCTTCCAGGACCTTCCTTTCAGGCGAGATCCCCGTGAGATGATGCCACACTGCAGGTGAGTTCGAACTTACTCGTCGCCACTGTAAAGTCCGCGCCTCAATAGTACACGGACTTCAGGAGAACAGTTTAACAGGTACTTTACTGAACAAGAGGCAGCTTGAAACTGAAACTACAGAAGCCTGCTAGGGCCTTTTATACAGGGGTGGTCACTGCCGGTACTGCAGTCTAAGACCAGTTATTCCCTTAAAGGTACATACACAACAAACGCGACACATGCAGTTACCAACCAGACCCCGGCCATGATGTTCTTTAACCGAAGGTTGAGATCTCGTCTGGACGTGCTCAGACCAAATGTGCGAAGAAATGTTGAGGATAAACAATTCCAGCACATCAATGAGAAGCCGACAAGGAGCTTCAATGTAGGACAACCAGTCTTGGCCCCTGACTACCGAACAGAGAAATGGCAACCCGGAACGATATGCACAAGGCAGGGGCCATTAATGTACACAGTGGATGTCGGGGAGAACATTGTGAGACGCCACGTCGATCAGATCTTAGCGTCACAGGAACGAGTTAACCCCATGTCTCGAGTACCTGGGGATGAACCCGACATACCGGTAGCATCTACCTCAGAACCAGTTGCAGTGGAAACCGATGGACTACCCGATGAAAAGGGGCCAGAATCGCCTCCGCACCAAGAACAAGAACCTCAGGAAAGGCGCTATCCCGAAAGGATCAGGAAGCCACCCCAAAGACTGAATCTATAAATGGACTATTGTTGTTTAATGTACATGTTAAAGTGTTAATTGTTATTTGAATATTAGGGGTACTACTAATCTAAAAGGGGAGGAATTGTAGTGTATGTACCTTTAAGACAGAACTACTTTTACAGCTCCTGTATACTGTAGTACCAGCAGTGACCACACCTGTATATAAGCCTTGCGCATGCCTCTGTACCCCCAGTCTTGAGACTACCCATCTCCAGTAAATACCTGTTGATTGTTAAGTTACAGCATCCGTGTGGTTATTGAAAAACATCATACTCTCAGAATCACAGATCTAACAAACCCTATCTACTAATTATTTACATTCTCAATATTTAAGTTTAGGTGCTGCTAATTATGATTCTGAAGTTAATAAACAATTATTAGTGCATGACTTGTCTCGATCATTTGTCAAGAAAGGGCTAATTCATTCACTCAGCAGTGTGTGCGTAACCTAATTGAAAGTTGGTAAGATAATGTGAACAATTTGCCTGCTCAACTTTAACAAACCTCTTTGTAATTTTATTCGGTTATTTTGAAATCTCACTTCTAACAAGGATAAGCCTAACTTTCTTAACATTTCCTCATAACTAATACCATCTGTATTATTGAGTGACTTCAAATGGAAGGCATAGATTCTTGACACAATCTTCAAAACTTGTTCCTAGCATGTTGCTAAAATGCATTTTGTTTCTTTTGTTTCTAAATGTATTTATCAGGAATTCTGAGTTCCACTTTCAAAGAATCTTAAGCATTCATCTTGCTGTTACAGAGTACGAGGGCTGGATTTTGTGAATGGAGGCGAGTTGGAGGCGGGACTGCTGCTTGTTGTGTCAATGTCCCGCCTCCATCCTCGCCTGACCAATCAGAGGGATTTTCCCCTTATTGAGCTTGTTAAGCCTGCCCTGCGGGCTCAGCAGGCCAATTAGGGAGGAAGTCACTGACAGATCACGTCAACGTCAGACGTGCTATCTGTCAAGAATTCTTGAAAGAAGAAATGACAGCATTTGACAGCTCTGTGAAGCTGTCAAACACTGCCATTCTCTTTAGTTTGATGAGACTTTGTGGTGAGGACTCATCAAACCTTTCAACTTTGTAAATTTCACATGTCTGTAAGATTGGAGGATCCAACAGCCATTACGTGAAATTGACTAGGAGAATATTGTTTCTCCCCATCCAGCATGGCTAAAGGCTGTAGAAAGAAAACAAGGTAAGTGCACACCTTTTTAAACTTATCACTCACCTTACATACTTACCACCCCACACTTGCACCCATCATTCACCTTTACACCTTACTTCCAGGTGCCTCCAATCTGCGCAGACCTCCTCCACGTCTCCTCCAACCCGGCGGGGTTCTCCGAGGTCGGGAAGCCTTCACCTGTGAAGGTAAAATGGCAATAATCCTTTTTTCTGCCTGTTAACTACCTGTTAACAGGCAGTTAAAAGGATTAAATGCCTTTCCCGCCTCCAGGAGACAGGACCCGAAGCTGCACATCTTCCTGCCTCCTGGCAAAAGGGCATGGAGGCGGGATGGGGGCGGGTTTGCCATCCGCCCCCATTTTCTCCGATTTTACCGGCTGTCCCGCCTCCATGCCTGGAAAATCCAGCCCCATGGGTAGGCTTACAGTTTGTATGTATACATGCAGACTAAACCTTACCAATGAAACATGTCAGTATGGAAACAATTAGTCAATTGAAGTGCTAGCATACTATGCTGGCACACACCACAATCATTTGGTAACACTCGAACAGTCATGGGTTCAAGCTCCTCTCCAGAGACTTGAGCACATAATCCAGCTGACATTTCTGTGCAATATTGAGGGAATGTTGCATTGCTGGAGGTGCGGTCTTTTAGATGAGATGTTAAATTGTGCTGCTGTCTGGCTGTACAGGAGGCTGTAAAGGATCCCATTGCACATTGAGCAGGGGAGCTCTCCCAGTGTCCTGGTCAACATTTATCCCTTTACCAACAGTACCATAAAACAGATTAACTGGTCCTTTATCTCACTGTGGTTTATAGGACCTTGCTGTGTGCAAATTGGCTGCCCCATTTGCCTACAAAACAACAGCGACTACACTTCAGAAGTAATTAATTGTCTGCAAAACACCTGGTGACAGTTCGAACATGAAAGGCACTCTATGCAAGTTCTATATATTTTATCTAAATGCAAACGTATTTTGCAAACTGCGATAGACATTTGGGGTATGGTAGTGTAGTGGTTATATATGTTAGTGGACTCATAATCTAGAGGCCTGGACTTATAATGCAGAGAATGTAAGTCATATCCCCACTATGGCAGTTTGAGAATTGTTTAAAAAAATCTGGAAATAAAATGTTGGTATCAGTAAATGTGTCCATGAAGCTGTCGGATTCACTAATATCCTTTAAGGAAGGAAACCTGCCGTCCTTACCAAGTCTGACCTATATGTGACTCTAGTGTAACATCAACATGATTGACTTATAATCGCCCTCTGAATTTGCCTAGCAAGCCACTCAGTTGTATCAAACTGCTACCAGCAGTTCAAGACAAAGGCGCTTCAAGAAGCAGGCGCACCACCATCTTCTCAGGGTAGCTAGGGATTCACATTACAAGCCCACATCCCGAGAATGAAATTAAAAAACTGCAATAGACATGCAGTGTTCACTCGGCTGTTATCACTTGAATTAAGTAGAAAGCAAATACAAAGCAGCGATGTCCAACTGAAAATTGACATTAAGCCCAATTCATTTTTTTAATCTACTCCAATTAAATATTGGGAAGACCAAAGCCATTGTTTTCGGTCTCTGCCACAAACTCCGTTCCCTAGCCACTGACTCCATCCCTCTCCCTAACATCTGTCTGAGGTTGAACCACACAGTTCGCAACCTTGGTGTCATATTTGACCCTGAAATGAGCTTCTGACCACACATCCGCAGCATAGCTAACAACGCCTATTTCCACCTCCCTAACATCGCCCATCTCCGCCCCTGCCTCAGCTCATCCGCTGCTGAAACCCTCATCCATGCCTTTGTTACCTCTAGACTTGACTATTCCAATGCACTCCTGGCTGGCCTCCCACATTCTACCCTACATAAACTTGAGGTCATCCAAAACTCGGCTGCCCGTGTATTAACTCGCATCAAGTCCTGTTCACCCATCACCCCTGTGCTCGCTGACCTACATTGGCTCCCGGTTGAGCAATGCCTCAATTTCAAAATTCTCATCCTTGTTTTCAAATCCCGCCATAGCCTCACCCCTCTCTATCTCTGTAATCTCCTCCAGCCCCACTGATGTGCCAAATAACTGCCTGAATCCATGAGGTTAAAGCTTAAAACTAAAGGCTTTTATTAAGTAAGAACATGGCATCAAGTTAACACAGGGCAACCATCATTCATCACCGACCCAGCCCTTGGTAGAATATTCCAGAAGAGGGGCGGGGCTAGGGAGGAGCATTAGTGGTTACACCGGTGGAACAGTCCAGACATTAACAAGTACAACAACAACAACAACAATACACATGCCAGAACACAGAGTTATTTCATCACACCCACAAGCCCCCAAGATATCTGCGCTACTCTAATTCTGCCCTCTTGAGCATCCCTGATTATAATCGCTCAACCTTGGTGGCTGTGCCTTCTGTTGCCTAGGCCCTAAGCTCTGGAATTCCCTGCCTAAACCTCTCTGACTCTCTACCTTTCTTTCCTCCTTTAAGACGCTCCTTAAAACGTACCTCTTTGACCAAGCTTTTGGTCACCTGCCCTAATTTCTCCTTATGTGGCTCGATGTCAAATTTTTTCTTATAATACTCCTGTGAAGCGCCTTGGGACATTTTACTATAAATACAAGTTGTTGTTGTTGCAGCAGTCAGTAGATGGTGCTTGATTTGTAGTTATTCCACTCATGCCTTGACCATTTTGCCTGCCTCTCTCTAATTACATTAATTGCAACTGGGTTCCACTGCCATTGTTTGCTCCCTTCACTTCCACAATACTATTATTTATATTACAACAGCGACCAGCACCTGTTGGAGTTGATGGAGATCCCCCAGCCAGGAAGCCTATAACAGACACCTCTTGGGAAAGCTGGTTCTGGTTACAGCAGACAGCAGGATTCCCTGGACAACAGAATTAGCCACATGTATAGCTGTCTCGCTGTTGTGATTACAAAGAGTGATAGCAACCACTTTCTTCAAAAGCAAGCATACAACCTGTAGAAGAGTGATAAAGTTTCTATTATGCTTATCACAAAAATAAAAAGCAGACTCTCTAGCTTAGACCTGAATGATATGATAAACACTTTACTTTATGTGCCAGTGGGAAGTCTGTTTAAATTTTACAGGTCATTTTACTTCATTGTGAAATTATTACTAATCAACCAGCTGCTGTGGTGTCTATTGATTTACTTTTAACCTTTTTCTTTCTTTCATTGTGCTTTCTCTCTCTCTCTGACAATAACAAAAATTGTGACCAAGCTCGTTCCACAATATTTACTTTTAAAATAAATATTTTTAAGCATGTGCTATGTACTTGAAAAGAGGACTTTGCTTGAGTACTAGAATTCAACTAGAGTTGCCATAGCAACAAATATTCTTTAGTTGATGGTTTAGCCTGCATTTTCCTCAGTTGCATGATCATTCGTGAAGTGTGATGGGGTGGGACCTCCACCAGCTTGATGACACTAGCACCGACCTCACCATATTCTCTGGGGTCAGCTTAATTTAAATAAAATAATTTAAATATAGCGCCTTTAACATAATATAAAACGTCTCAACAAAGTAAAACTGGAAATGTCTCTCACTGGAAGTTCCCCTGTTTGGGGGTGGGAAATTGTATGCTGAAAAGGCTGCAGCAGCTTAAAGGGTCAAGCATTACTGTCACAATTTTCGCTGCAAGAAATGTAGTTAAGTGCCAGAGAGGACTGTTGTAGGGCACAGAACCCTCTAACTTGTGGATACTGAGGTTGAAGTGCTGCCTCAGGAAGTCAGTCTTAGGAGTGAAACACTCCTTGTAACTGATAGAAGGGGGACCCCAAGGAGCATGCAGCAGATAATTGGAAGGAGGGGCCCAGGGCTGTTCGTGCCAATTCACCATTTGGCATATGGCTACACAATGTCACAAAAAGTTTAATAACCATACCAGGTCAGAGGGGCGAATCACACCCTTCAAGAATGCACTTTACTAAACATGTCTGCCACTTGCAATTTCCCCACTCATTGTGTTAAAGTGTCTCTATCACTTACCATCAATGGCCATGAGGTGCCCTTTACATACTCAGCTCTCACCTGCAAATGTTCCTGCACTCCTTACTTGCATTCACTCCACAAGCAGCTGGATCCCCACAAAATGTTTCACATGGAATGTCATTGCTTGCTGGAGTCATACGCCCATTATGTTCTGCATGCTGCAACTTGGGTTTTACTCCATGTCATAAGAGCAAAAAGTCAATTTTACTTTTTGCATTTTTAAAGGAGAAAGCAGTCATAACAGCAAGAAGAGAACTGTGACCTCTCACCCCTATAAGGAGGGTGTTGTAAATGGCAAAGTGTGAGAGCACGTACCAACTGAGGGTTTCTTATGCCGTTCTGGTTCTAGTCCTATTGTACCCTGCATTGACTGTCAGTGAAACAGGTGGCTAAGCTACTCATTGGATAAGCTTACTGGAGTCAATTCCGCACTCCACTAGTTGCAGAGAGTACATTGGGGGAAATCATGGGTGCACAACTCGTGACTTTCTGCTTATTAAAATAAATGAATGGAAAAATCACAAGCTATATACCAGCATTTCCTGCAATGTGCTCCCTGCAGTGTCACTTCGAAGAATTGGCCTTTCTGAGCCATCAGGAGAGTAACCCTCATTTCTCTTATGGAAAGAAACTTCAATCTATACATTAGTAAGGTGCAAACTTGCTAAAGTCATAAAAAAAGGAAAGGTTAATTTAGGCTGGAAAAAAAGTGTTAGTAAAACTATGATACAATTATGGTTCTTACCTCTTTATAACCCTTCTGAGCTGCTCCAGTGTGAGATATGTCAGGGTGCTCTAAATTGATGTTCATAGGTGCTGTTTCATTTGTCAGCATTTGACCAAGAAGTCAAGCATTAGATTCATTTCGTCCATTTTTCATTGTTCCCTATCAAAATTGTAAAAAGATCAAATTTAAAAAACATAAGAACATAAGAACATAAAAAATAGGAGCAGGAATAGGCCAATCGGCCCCTCGATCCTGCTCCACCATTCAATAAGATCATGGCTGATCTGATCCTAACCTCAAATCTACTATCACTCTACATCCTACCCGAACCCATGTGATCTCCTGGGAGAGGCGAAAAACCAGATAAAAAACCCAATGGCCAATTTGGGAGAAAAAATCTGGGAAATTCCTCTCCGACCCATCTAGGCGATCGAAACTCGTCCAGGAGATCACTCTGTCCCTATATTTTCTACAGTACTTACCTTCTGTAAAAGGTGATCTCCACCCCGGCCAGGAACAGGAATAGAACCATCTCCTGAAATCTAACACAGAATTAGAACACAAGAAGTAGGATCAGAACCAGGCTACACGGCCCCTGGGCCCGCTCCGCTACCCACAGGGCCATGACCGTTCCGAACCTAGACTCATGTCCAATTTCCTGCCCGCTCCTCGTAACCTCTAATTCCCTTTACTTCTAGGAAACTGTCTATTTCTGTTTTAAATTTATTTAATGATGTAGCTTCCACAGCTTTCTAGGGCAGCAAATTCCAGAGACCTACTACCCTCTGAGTGAAGAAGTTTCTCCTCATCTCAGTTTTGAAAGAGCAGCCCCTTATTCTAAGATTATGCCCCCTAGTTCTAGTTTCACCCATCATTGGGAACATCCTCACCGCATCCACCCGATCAAGCCCCTTCACAATCTTATATGTTTCAATAAGATCGCCTCTCATTCTTCTGAACTCCAATGAGTAGAGTCCCAATCTACTCAACCTCTCCTCATATGTCCACCCCCTCATCCCCGGGATTAACCGAGTGAACCTTCTTTGTACTGACTCAAGAGCAAGTATGTTTTTTCTTAAGTATGGACACCAAAACTGTATGCAGTATTCCAGGTGCGGTCTCACCAATACCTTGTACAACTGCAGCAATACCTCCCTGTTTTTATATTCTATCCCCCTAGCAATAAAAGCCAACATTCCATTGGCCTTCTTGATCACTTGCTGCACCTGCATACTAACTTTTTGAGTTTCGTGCACCAGGACCCCCAGATCCCTTTGTACTACAGTAATTTCCAGTTTCTTGCCATTAAGATAATAACTTGCTCTATGATTTTTCCTGCCAAAGTGCATAACCTCACACTTTCCAGTATTGTATTCCATCTGCCAAATCTCTGCCCACTTACTTAGCCTGTCTATGTCCCTTTGCAGGTTTTTTATGTCCTCCTCACTGTTGTGTATGTACCTTTAAGGGAATAACTGGTCTTCGACTGCAGTACTGGCAGTGACCACCCCTGTATAAAAGGCCCTAGCAGGCTTCTGTAGTTTCAGTTTCAAGCTGCCTCTTGTTCAGTAAAGTACCTGTTAAACTGTTCTCCCGAAGTCCGTGTATTATTGAGGCGCGGACTTTACTGTGGCGACGAGTAAGTTCGAACTCACCTGCAGTGTGGCATCATCTCACGGGGATCTCGCCTGAAAGGAAGGTCCTGGAAGGTCGTAGTCTGAGCAACGGGCGTCGACCGAGGGCAACCGCCCAAAGAATCCATCGGTGTTTGGAGAATTGCGGGAGAGACTGTGGTTCCAGCGAATCATGCTGGTAGCAGGTAGCGCGCTGACCCTTCCGGACTGCGGCGGGCTCAAGCTCGATCGAGCGGCTCTACAAATCGGGCCGCGCAGCGTCGCCGGGAAAAGAAAACAAGAGAGAGAGGGTGGAGCGCACAGGGCGCGGTCGGTGCTCGAGAACAGGACAGCGGAGAGAAACTAAACGGGGGGGAAGGAAAGCGAGACGCGCCGAAGCTGCGGGTCACCGCCATTACCCCGTAGAACGCTAGGAGCAGCGTGGCAGTAAGGGGAAGAAGCAAAAGCGCGGGAGGCGCCATTTTATTCCATTGGGGAAGAAGCAAAAGCGCGGGAGGCGCCATTTTAAATCGCCCAAGATGCCGAAAAGTGGCAGTATCACTGCTTTCGACAACGAGGTAGAAGACTGGTCCACGTATGTGGAAAGAATTGAAGTGTACTGCAAGGCAAATGAGGTGGCTGATGGAAAGAGGGCGTCGGTATTATTAAATCTGATGGGTGCGAGTATGTACGGCCTATTGCGGAATTTAATTACCCCAGCTAAACCAATGGAGAAAAGTTATGAGGAGATTGTTCATATCTTACGGGAACACCTAAGCCCTACACCACTGCTGATAGCAGAAAGATTCAAGTTCCGTAAAAGAAACCAGCACAAAGATGAGAGCAATGCTGACTATCTTACGGAACTACGCAAGTTATCGAAGCACTGCCAGTTCGGAGCAGGACTGGCAGACACCTTACGGGATAAGTTTGTCTGCGGGCTCCAGAGTGAAGGAACCCAGAAACGACTACTTTCAAAAAAGGACCTGATGCTAGAACAGGCTTTCAGCGTGGCAGTATCCTACGAAGCAGCAGCACGGGGAGCTGCGGAAATACAACAGAAACCACAAGAATACAGCGCTAACGAAATGGCGTATGGAGCCGAAAAGTGCTATCGCTGCGGCAGAACAACCCATGAGCAGAAGGACTGCTGGTTTAAAGACAAAATATGCAGGCAATGCGGGAAAATGGGACATATAGCAAGAGTCTGCAGGTCGGGAAAGAAGACCAACACGACAAGAACCACTAAGGAACAGTACAGGAAAGTAAAGAAACTGACAGATAGTAGTTCAGAAGATCAGGAGAGTGATAAGGACTCCGGGAGCAGGCGACTAAGTTGTTTAAAGTTACACAACGTGATCGCAGTAGAAGATCACCGAAACATTTGGGTCACCCTCATGATAGCAGGGTCCCCAGTGAAGATGGAATTGGACACAGGATCAGCCCTAACTGTCATGAATCGATGAGACTATGAGCGGCTATTTTCACACATACCCTTGAAGGACACGTCCATTGTATTGAAGACATACACGGGGCAAATTGTCTACCCCAGAGGAAAAATAAGGGTGCCAGTTGAATAAAACGGAAAGGAAACACAGAAACTATACATGTATATACTACGAGATGGAGGACCACCATTATTGGGACGTGAATGGATCCAAAGACTACAATTGGATTGGCATTCCATTCTGGCACTAACTGTGACTGAGAAAAATGATGATGACGTCGCACCTGGACGTCTGTCACAAATTCTATCTGACGCGGAAGAGGTGTTCCAACAAGGACTTGGGACTCTAAAAGGAGTAAAGGCAACCATCAAGATTGAGGGTAACGCAACCCCAAAATATTTCAAGGCCAGACCGGTGCCATACGCGATACGCCCAGCTGTGGAAGCTGAACTGGAGAGTCTGGAGCGTTCGGGGGCGCTGTCAAAGGTGGACTGGAGCGAGTGGGCCACACCCATCATTACTGTAATGAAGAAAGCATTGAGCAGCACGCCTGGGGAGCCAAGGAAGGTTCGCATCTGTGGGGACTTCAAGGTGACTGTGAACCCAGTCCTGCACACAGTACAGTATCCGCTTCCGCGGATAGAAGATATTTTCGCCTCGCTATCTGGAGGGAAACGTTTTACAAAGATTGACCTGGCTCAAGCGTATCAACAAATGGAGGTGGAAGAAGCATCTAGGAAATACCTCACGATAAACACTCACAAAGGCCTTTACCAGTACAATCGACTGATATTTGGGGTAGCATCGGCCCCGGCTATGTGGCAGAGGGCAATGGAACAAGTCCTGCAAGGGATCCCGGGGACCCAGTGTTACTTGGACGACATCCTGGTTACAAGCGAAAATGACAATGAACACCTTACCAACCTGGAACAGGTGCTCACGAGATTGCAGGAATATGGGCTACGAGCCAACCGTCCCAAATGCGAGTTCTTCAGGAGACAAATCTCGTATTGTGGCCACATGATTGATGAGGAAGGGTTGCATAAGTCGCCGGACAAGATTGAGGCTGTAGTCAAGGCTCCAGCACCAGAAAATGTGTCGCAACTGAGGTCGTTCCTCGGGTTGGTGAACTACTACCATAAGTTCTTGCCGAATTTATCTACAATTCTGCACCCACTGAACGCCCTCCTTCAAGCTGGTGTAACATGGAAATGGAGTGATGAGTGTAAGCGTGCCTTTCAGGAATGTAAATGCCAAATCACTTCAAAAGAAGTATTGGCCCACTACAACCCAACACTACCGATTCAGTTGGCATGTGATGCGTCACCTTAGGGCATTGGAGCGGTGCTGTCACACAAATTCCGTGACGGTTCAGAGAGGCCAATAGCCTTTGCATCGCGCTCGCTAACCTCAGCCGAGCGTAACTACGCCCAGATTGACAGGGAGGCCCTCAGCCTGGTGTGGGGGGTGAAGAAGTTCAATCACTATCTGCACGGGCAGAAATTCACCCTACTGACTGATCATCAACCCCTGGTCTCAATTTTTAACCCAAATAAGGGCGTTCCGGTGATGACGGCGCAACGGCTGCAAAGATGGTCACTTTTTCTAGGGGCACATCAGTATGACATAGAGTACAAAGGTACAAAACAACATGGAAATGCTGATGGGCTGTCGCGCCTACCGTTGCCTACGGTGGAAGAAGCACCTGCAGTGGACCCTGTGGAGATATTCCATGCAACCATAGTCGAATGTTTGCCTGTTACAAATGCAAGTATTGAGAAGGAAACCCGAAATGACCCAACACTCTCTCGGGTCTATGATTTGACAGTGAAGGGATGGCCAGCATATGGCGACTTACTGTTGCCAGCATTCTCGCCAAGGAGGGAACAGCTGTCAGTGTGCCGGGGAACCTTGATGTGTGAATCCCGAGTGGTAATTCCACCCAAGTTGAGAGATAGAGTACTCAATGAGCTTCACGAGGGTCATCTGGGAGGGGTAAAAATGAAGAGCCTGGCCAGGGCATTTGTGTGGTGGCCGGGAATCGATAAAGAAATCGAGGATATGACCAAGAGATGAACAGGATGCCAGAAGATCCAAAACGCTCCACCACAGGCCCCGCTACATCCATGGGAGTGGCCCTCATCTCCATGGCAACGGGTACACATTGATTTCGCTGGTCCATTTATGGACTCAATGTTTCTAATTGCTGTGGACGCCCATTCGAAATGGCCAGAGGTCATTAAAATTTCCTCCACCACCACGGAGAAAACTATTGCAGTCCTAAGAACCATCTTCGCCAGGAATGGGTTGCCAGAACAGATCTGTTCCGACAATGGCCCACAGTTTGTGTCTGAAGATTTCCGGAGGTTCCTGAAGAATAATGGGGTGAAACATTACACATCTGCCCCATATCATCCAGCCACAAATGGATTGGCTGAGAGGTTTGTTCAGACCTTTAAAAAGGCCATAAAGGCAATGTATAATGACGACATACCACTGCAACACAAGGTGGATAACTTCCTGTTTGCTTACCGGAATGCAACACATGCAGTAACCAACCAAACTCCAGCCGTGCTGTTTTTTAACCGGAGACTAAGATGTCGCTTGGATTTGCTCAAACCAAACATAAGACGAGATGTTGAGGATAAGCAGTTCCAGCACATAAATGAGAAGCCAACCAGGAGCTTCAAGATAGGGCAACCAGTCTTGGCCCGCGACTACCGAACAGAAAAATGGCAGCCAGGCATGATATGCACACAGCAGGGACCACTAATGTACACAGTGGACGTTGGAGAGAGCATCGTGAGACGCCATGCTGACCAGATTCTAGAGTCACAGGAACAAGCCAAACCTGTACCACAAGCATGTGCACCTGGTAATGAGCCCGAAGTACAGATTGCATCTACCTCAGAAGCAGGGGTATTGGAAGCTGACGAACCAACCAATGACAATGAGCCAGAATTGACTCCACCGCCAGAACAGGATACTTGAGAAAGGCGCTATCCAGTCCGGATCAGGAAGCCTCCTCAAAGACTGAACTTATAAATGACTATTTCAGTTGATGTATATATTACTGAGAAAATTGTAATTGTAATTGTAATTAGTTATTATTTAGTTGTTAAATGAATGTTATGTACTGTTTATCTAAAAGGGGAGGAATTGTTGTGTATGTACCTTTAAGGGAATAACTGGTCTTAGATTGCAGTACCGGCAGTGACCACCCCTGTATAAAAGGCCCTAGCAGGCTTCTGTAGTTTCAGTTTCAAGCTGCCTCTTGTTCAGTAAAGTACCTGTTAAACTGTTCTCCCGAAGTCCGTGTATTAGTGAGGCGCGGACTTTACACTCACTCACTACTTTCCCTCCCATCTTTGTATCATCTGCAAACTTTGATATGTTACACTCGGTCCCCTCCTCCAAATCGTTAATATAGATTGTAAAGAGTTGGGGACCCAGCACTAACCCCTGTGGAACACCACTAGTTACTGATTGCCAGTCTGAGAATGAACCATTTATCCCAACTCTCTGCTTTCTGTTAGATAGCCAATCCTCCACCCATGCCAGAAGATTACCCCCAATCCCGTGATTTTTTATCTTGAGCAATAATCTTTTATGTGGCACCTTGTCAAATGCCTTTTGGAAGTCTAAATACACTACGTCCACTGGTTCCCCTTTATCCACCCTGTATGTTACTTCCCATCGGAATATCTGGGCCATTGATAGATTAAGTGAGTGGGCAAAACAGCTTGTCTTATCTTGTAATAAAATTGCAGTGGAATGAAATTAAACTTCATGTGTGAAAACCTTAGTGAAACCTCATACAATAAACCATTTCAAATTTTTTAGGGGACATTGTCTATTCTCCTTTTTTCATTTCAAGTGGATATAAAAGAAAACATCTCATAGGTATTTGAAAACACACAGCAGCAGTGATCTCGGGGCTGAAATCCTTCAAGAAGCAAAAATAGAAGAATGCCTGTTTATAATTAATGGCCTGTTAAGACAATTGCCTTCTCAGAACTTGCACAGTGAGTATAGGAACTGTGGAACAGTGTTTGCAATACTGTAAGTTGCAGAAAGGGAGATAAAAAGAAAATCGAACACTGGAAATCGTAAAAATGAAAAAATAAATGAATGGGGAAATTACTTGATTCACTAATACTCAGGATAGAAACCTAAGTGGTGCTAAGATGAGAGGGTCTGGTCTGTATGTATCAGTATTACTTATATTACTTGAGGGTCAGTGCTGAGGCAAAAGGAACTTGATATTTTTCATTAGTGATAACAGTGAGTGAGGAGCAGCCCGGAGGGGAGGAGGAGTGAGAGAATGAAAGCTGGGTGCAGTGGGGAAAGAGTTAAACTGACATCGCTGGCAGTTTCACTGAATGGTGTAATAAAGACCATACTTTGCAGTAGTAAGCTTTTTCTAAGTTGCTGAATTGGCAGTTGAGATAACATAGCCGGACGTGGAAACCATAAGAGGCCTAAGAGGATGTAAGTTCTGTTCTGGCAGGAAAGTAAAACAATGAGTTGGAAGTAAAAGAGGCCTAGAGAGACAGGAAAGGAAGACAATGAGTCAGAAGTACAATGATGATGAGACCCCATCTGGCATAAACAAAGGTCATAGGTGCAACAACAGCTTGAGGGATAACAGACATATACTTTTCCGATAATGAAGGCGGTACTTTAATGTAACGCGGCATAGGCAAACAATCAGTGAAGATGCATGCGGGCCAAGGTCCAATCAGGTGGCAGGAATGAATTTTGAATGAGCTGGATATATGTGTTGTAATGTATAAAAATGTAGTGTTTGCTGTACCAATTTGGAAAAATCTGCCTAAGACAGAGCAGATTGTTTCCCCACTGGTGCAATAAAGACAACTTGACTATCGATCTAAAACCTTGTGTCGCGTGTTGGTTTAAAATACTCCACAACACTGGGGAAGTTTTTAGACTATTATTAAAGACAGTGACTGAACACTTAGAGAAATTTGAGCTGATTGGAGAGAGCCAACATGAATTTGTATGGGTAGGTTATGTCTAATGAACCTAATTGATTTTTTTGAGGAAGTAACTAAAGTAATAGACAGGGGAACTGTCTATGGATGTAGTTTATATGGACTTCCAGAACGCATTTGATAAGGTTCCACATAAGAGACTGTTAGCTAAAATTAAAGATCATGGAATTGAAAGCAAATTATTGACCTAGATGGGAGATTGGTTAGGGATAATAATGGGTATATACTCGAATTGGAAGGAAGTGACTAGTGGTGCCCCACAATGATCTGTGTTGAGGACTCAACTATTCACTATATTTATTAATGACTTAGATAATGCAATAGAGAGCCATATATCCAAGTTTGCCAATGACACAAAGATTGGTGGCATAATAAGTACTGTAGATGGGAGCATAAAATTACAAAGAGACAATGGGCCGGATATTCCGATCCCTACGGGTGGGTACATGCTGTGTACCCACCCATAGGGACATCAGAAATGACGGTTTTAGGCATGCACTGCGCATGCGCTGGAAACCGGCATTTCCGATCTGTCAAGAAAGCTCTTGACAGATCCTCCAGCTGACCTGGAGCAGGGCCTCTGCGGGCGGATAGTTCCACTTTTTGGAGACCCTTCACCCGCAGAAAACCCTTACAATTCTTACGCCTGCTTTTACCAGGAAAAGAGTTGAAAAAAGTAAAAAAAAAAAAAATTTCCACTGATTTATCATTTAAAAATACTTTTAAAAAAGGTAAGTTTATTTTTAGCCCCGTAAAAAACTTTTAATTATTTTTTCAAAAATTTAAAGTTTTGTTTAAAATAGTTAATTTATTGGATTTTCAAGTCATTTTAAAAATGTGATGGTTTTTTAAAAAATGATTTAATGTTTTACTATATTTTGGGCGTGATCGCCATTCATATGTTTGACAGGTCTTCCTGTCAAATGTATGAAGGGAGATTCCCTTCTGTGATTGGCTCCCCATGGCCCACATGATCCCAGGGATGCTGCGAACTACCTGCGCCTCTGGGATACGTGGGCCCTGCACACTGGCAGTTTGGAGAGGCCCAGCATTGGAACACTGCGCCTCCCAGGAGCCCTGAGGTAAGGGCGCAGATTTTTCCAGATCGCAGCCCTCCGCCCGGGGGAGGCCTGCGATCAGAATATCTGGGCCATTGATAGATTAAGTGAGTGGGCAAAACTGTGGTAGATGGATTTCAATGCAGGTAAGTGTGAAGTCATCTATTATGGACTTAAAAAGGATGGATCCGAGTATTTTTAATAAGCTAGGAACAGTGGAGGTCCAAAGAGATTTAGGGGTCCATGTACACAGATCACTAAAATGTAGTAATCAGGTACAAAAAATAATCAAAGAAGCTAATGGCCTTTATATCTAGAGGGCTAGAATATAAAGGGGAGGAAGTTTTCTATAGCAATACAAAGCCCTGGTTAGATCACATCTGGAATACTGTGTACAGTTTTGGGCATTACACCTTAGAAAGGATATATTGGCCTTGGAAGGAGTGCAGCGCAGATTCACCAGAATGTTACCAAGGCTCCAAAGGTTAGATTATGAGGAGAGCTTACATAAACTGGCCTTTATTGCAAGGGGGTTGGTGAACAAGGAAGTTTTACTACAATTGTACAGGGCTTTGGTGAGACCACACCTGGAGTACTGTGCACAGTTTTGGTCTCCTTATCTGAGGAAGGACATACTTGCCTTAGAAGCGGTGCAACAAAGGTTCACTAGATTGATTCCTGGGATGAGAAGGTTGTCCTATGAGGAGAGATTGAGTAGAATGGGCCTATACTCCCTGGAGTTTAGAAGAATGAGAGGTGATCTCATTGAAACATACAAGATTCTGAAGGAGATTGACAGGGTAGATGCTGAGAGGTTGTTTCCCCTGGCTGGAGTGTCTAGAACTAGGGGGCATAGTCTCAGGATAAGGGGTAGGACATTTAAGACTGAGATGAGGAGGAATCTTTGGAATTCTCTACCCCAAAGGGCTGTGGATGCTGAGTCTTTGAGTATATTCAAGGCCGAGATAGATAGATTTTTGGACTCTAGGGGAATCAAGGGATATGGGGATCGGGCAGGAAAGTGGAATTGAGGTCAAAGATTAGCCATGATCTTACTGAATGACGGAGCAGGCTCGAAGGGCTGTTTGGCTTATTCCTGCACCTATTTTTTATGTTCTTAAGGGGTGAATTTATTGAGTTTTTTAGGATTTTGAAAGTAATTCATAGGGTAGACAGAGAGAAACATTTTCCACAGGGGACATAAAGTTAGAAAACACTTTTCCACGCAAAAGGTGGTAGAAGTGTGGAACTCTTTCCCATAAAAAGTAGTAGATACTAGCTCAATTAAAAATGTTAAATTGGAGATCGATAGATTTTTGCTAGCCAAGTATATTAAGGGATATGGAGCCAAGGTGGGTGGATGGAGTTAGGGTATAGATTAGCCATGATCTTACTGAATGGCAGAATAGGCTCAAGGGGTTGAATGGCCTACTCCTGCTCCTATGTTCCTATGAAAGGGGTGGGGGGGGAAAAAAGTCAAAAAAGGGGAAGGGTGGATAGATGGCAATGAAGAGGAGAGTCAGAAGAAAAGGAAGCAAAATGAATAGCACTGAAGGGAGAGGAAATGAACACATGGTGCTTTGGCAGGAAGAGGGGGTAAGCTGGGACCCGCACTATGGAGCTGGGGCAGGAAAGACTGAGCCAGCATTAACTGAGAGAGAGTGGCGAGTGCCTGGAGGGCCAGCTTGAATGAGGTGAATCATGCCAACTTGAATGGGAGAAGAATAGTGCCAGCTTGAAAGGAGGGGGTGGAAGAAGACTACCAACCTGAATTGGGTTGGAAGAGAGAGAAGAAAAATTCTTTAAACTAACCAGTATGCATCATTTTTAATGTAAAAATTCATTTTTTTTCAGGGGCCCATGCTCCCAGATTATCCTAGAAATTGACTGCCAATTTTGTGTCTTTAACATTTGGATTTCCTCTTCTGGCTTTCATCTACTTATGTTTTTCTTTCCAATATAAGTGAAGAAATGTGAATATCCTACAGCTCAAGTTACAAAGCCTGCGCTATTACTTGTTTTCACATACAAGAGGCTTATAATCAGGGCTGTTATTTCATTGTCAGCTTTGGGGAATTATGTAAGTTGTTTTTTTAAGTTGCTAGTCAGGTTTTAATAGTATTCTACATTGGCAAGTATGCTTCTTGGGATTGACGACATCAAAGTCAGGAGCAAAGAGCGAGGGCTTTTTTCCTCCTGGCGCCAGTATGCAACAGCTTTATGAGCAATTCAGTTGGTGATGCTGAAATAAATAGTTGGTCCTGAAGGCTCTAATGGTTATAGGTTCAGTTCACTTCTTTGCAAGGAAGCTTTCCCTTTGGCTGGTAAGCAGTGCAGCATTCCACCTCTACAATTTAGGGATACTGTAGTGTCGTGGTTATATTACTGGAATAGTAATCTAGAGGCCTAGAATAATATTCAAGAAAACGTGAGTTCAAATCGCAACACTTGAGAACTTGAATTCAGTTTTAAAAATATGAAAATAAAAAACTGGTATCAGCAAAAGAAAAGTGACCATGAAGCTGTTGGATTATCGTAAAAACCCAACACATTCACTGGTGTCCTTTAGGGTAAGAAACTTGCCATCCTGGCTCCAGTGTCACACTAATGTGGCTGATTCTTAACCACCCTCTGAAGTGGCCCAACATGCCACTCAGTTGTATCAAACTGCTCTGGGACAATTAGGGATGGGGCAATAAATGCTGACCTTGTCATCATTTCCCACATCCTGAGAATTAATTTTAAAATTACCCATTTCTACAATTGCCATACATTCCACTATAAAACGCTATAATTTGCACCAAATGAAGTGTCAAAAATGAACATTTTCCAGAATTCATATCACGTGCCGTATAGTCATTGCTAAAACTGCTATTACCGCACTGACAGTGAATAATAAATAAGTAGTTATTAAGAGTGCCAGCACCCCCAACTGGTAGGAATTCGCTTGGATTACGGTTTGTTTCTGCTACTTCTGATTTATAATAAGCCTTTCAAGGTTAGTATCTCAAAGCATGATTAATATAATAAATAACCATAATCGTTAAATCTTATAAATCAAACCATTGACCTTATTCATAGTTTCCTGGTGTGTGTAGTCAGTCTTACCTTTGACAATCCTTTCATGTCAAAACCAAAGTGGAAGCCAAGGGACAAACAACCACCTTCTGATTACTTGCGGAGTTCGACGAACTTGTAAGGAGATTTAAATGATAACATTAACGAAGATATTAGCTGTACCGTTGGGCTTGAGATAACGCTGCTGAAAAGTGCAAAGGCCGCCCTATTTCAGCATTTGGAAGGCGCGCTGCGGCGCGGTGCCCCAAGGACTTGGTGTTGCTCCGTCTGCAGGTTTATAGTTTACAGCCTGGTTGCCGGTAGCAACAGTCGGACTCGCTGAAACTAAGGAAGAGCTTTCACCGAGCAACCGAACAAACAACTTCCCAGAGAAAACCACCGCCAGAAGGATCTTATAAAGAGAGTAATCCAAAAGGTCCAATTTTAGCCATTTTGTGGAAACTGACTAAGACGCTTACATTTGTTTGCAATATTGCAGTTAGGTGTGAAGTACAACACTGGTGTTTAAGCGAATTGACAGTATCGGTTTAATTTACACATGGCTGGTCTGCACTTTCCAAGAAAAAGGCAAATAGATTTTTCCAACAGCAAATGCTGTTATCTGTAGTTTACTTTTGGTGATAATTATACAAAATAGGGAACTTGAATACATGGATTTTCAGAAGGCGTTTGACAAAATACCACATAGAAGGCTGGTAAACAACATTGAGGCTCATGGAATAGGTGGGTATGGTGGCAACTTGGATAAGGAATTGGTTTAAGGACAGAAAACAGTGAGTTGTGGTAAATGGCTGTTTTTCAGACTGGAGGATGGTAGACAGTGGTGTTCCCCAAGGGTCAGTGCTGGGGCCACTGCTTTTTTTGATATATACAAATGACCTGGATATTGGAATACAGAGTAAAATGTCTAAATTTGCCAATGACACCAAACTTGGGGGCGTGGCACACAGTGATGATGATATCAATCGACTGCAACAGGACATAGAAAGGCTAGCAGAATGGGCAGACAAGTGGCAAATGGCATTTAATACAGAGAAATGTGAAGTAATGCATTTTGGCAGAAGGAACAGGGAGAGGCAATATACATTTAATGGCACAGTTTTAAAATGTGTGCAGGGACAGAGGGACTGGGGAGTTAATGTGCATAGGCCCCTGAAGGTGGCAGGACATATTGAGAGAGTGGTTAACGAAGCATATGGGATCTTGGGCTTCATAAATAGAGGTATTGAGTACAAAAGTAGAAAAGTTATGGTGAACCTTCATAAAGCGCTGGTTAGGCCACAACTGGAGTATTGTGTCCAGTTCTGGTCACCACACTTTAGGAAGGATGTGAAGGTCCTTGAGAGGGTGCAGAGGAGATTTACCAGAATGGTTCTGGGGATGGGGGATCTTAGCTGTAAGGGCAGGTTGGAGAAGCTGGATTTGTTTTCATTAGAGAAAAGGAGGTTGATAGAGGTGTACAAGATTATGACAGGTTTGGATAGGCTAGACGGGGAAAGGCTGTTCCCACTAGTTGATGGTACAAGGACTAGGGGACACAGATTGAAGGTTTTGGACAAGAGATACAGGGGGGACGTGAGGAAAAACTTTTTTACGCAGCGAGTGGTGAGGACCTGGAACTCACTGCCGACGGAAGTGGTGGAAGCGGAGACACTCAATGTTTTCAAGGGGAGGCTGGATAGGCACTTGAGGGAAATAAACTTGCAGGGCTACGGAGATAGAGCGGGGGAATGGGACTGACTGGATTGCTCTAGAGAGAGCCGGCACGGACTCGATGGGCCGAATGGCCTCCTTCTGTGCCATAATGACTCTATGACTATGATTTAACTCTCTTAAAACTCCTAGTATTGCTCCTTAAAATTACCAATGTCCTATTTTGCTGTACAATGCTAGTCATTATAATATATCGTGGTGTGGAGATGCCAGAGTTGGACTGGGGTGGACAAATGTAAGAAGTCACACAACACCAGGTTATAGTCCAACAGCTTTATTTGAAATCACAAGCTTTCGGAGCGCTGCTCCTTCTTCAGGTGAAGTGGAGAAATGCATAAAGACACAGCTTATATAGTCAGGGAATCATGTCAGATATTTACAGGTAACCTTTCCGACTGCCATTTATCACACCTCGGCAGAGAGATAATCACAGCAGTCAAAGGTGTGAATGGTGTCCAAACAGGTCAGTCAGGGAAACATTACATCAAAGAACAATGGGGTGGGGTCACAAGGGGTCAAATATTGCAGATGCTGGGGTCTGTATGAAAAACAAAAAAACAGACAAAAAACATTTTTTTTGGCTGGAAATCACAGCAGGTCCGGCCACATCTGTGTAGAGATTACAAGCCAATGTCGACTCGAGTCTGGATGACCCTGCGTCAGGTGGGGTTACATGTAGCATGACATGAACCCAAGATCTCGGTTGAGGCCGTCCTCATGGGTGCGGAACTTGGCTATCAGTTTCTGCTCGACGATTTTGCATTGTCGTGTGTCTCGAAGGCCGCCTTGGAGAATGCTTACCCGAAGATCGGAGGCTGAATGTCCTTGACTGCTGAAGTGTTCCCTGACTGGGAGGGAACACTCCTGCCTGGTGATTGTTGCGCGGTGTCCGTTCATCCGTTGTCGCAGTGTCTGCATGGTCTCGCCGATGTACCATGCTCCGGGGCATCCTTTCCTGCAACGTATGAGGTAGACAACGTTGGCCGAGTCACATGAGTATGTACCATGTACCTGGTGGGTGGTGTCCTCACGTGTGATGATGGTATCTGTGTTGATGATCTGGCATGTCTTGCAGAGGTTGCTGTGGCAGGGTTGTGTGGTGTCGTGGTCGCTGTTCTCCTGAAAGCTGGGTAATTTGCTGCGAACGATGGTCTGTTTGAGGTTAGGCGGCTGTTTGAAAGCGAGTAGTGGAGGCGTGGGGATGGCCTTAGCGAGGTGTTCGTCATCATCGATGACATGTTGAAGGTTGCGAAGAACATGGCGTAGTTTCTCCGCTCCGGGGAAGTACTGGACGACAAAGGGTACTCTGTTGGTTGTGTCCCGTGTTTGTCTTCTGAGGAGGTCTATGCGATTTTTCGCTGTGGCCCGTCGGAACTGTCGATCGACGAGTCGAGCGTCATATCCCGTTCTTACAAGGGCGTCTTTCAGTGTCTGTAGGTGTCCATCGCGCTCCTCCTCGTCTGAGCAGATCCTGTGTATTCGCAGGGCTTGTCCATAGGGGATGGCTTCTTTAACGTGGTTAGGGTGGAAGCTGGAGAAGTGAAGCATCGTGAGGTTGTCCGTGGGCTTGTGGTAGAGTGAAGTGCTGAGGTGTCCGTCTTTGATGGAGATTCGTGTGTCCAGGAATGAGACCGATTCTGAGGAGTAGTCCATGGTGAGTTTGATGGTGGGGTGAAACTTGTTGATGTTATCGTGTAGTCTTTTCAGTGATTCTTCGCCGTGGGTCCATAGGAAGAAAATGTCGTCGATGTATCTGGTGTATAGCGTTGGTTGGAGATCCTGTGCAGCGAAGAAGTCTTGCTCGAACTTGTGCATGAAGATGTTTGCGTATTGGGGTGCGAATTTGGTCCCCATGGCTGTTCCGTGTGTTTGGGTAAAGAACTGGTTGTCGAAGGTGAAGACATTGTGGTCAAGGATGAAGCGGATGAGTTGTAGGATGGCGTCTGGAGATTGGCTGTTGTTGGTGTTGAGTACTGAGGCTGTCGCAGCGATGCCGTCATCGTGGGGGATACTGGTGTAGAGTGCCGAGACATCCATCGTGGCGAGGAGTGTTCCTGGTTCAACTGGTCCGTGGGTGCTGAGTTTCTGTAAGAAGTCTGTAGTGTCGCGACAGAAGCTGGGGGTTCCCTGTACGATGGGTTTCAGGATGCCCTCGACATATCCAGAGAGGTTCTCACACAGGGTTCCATTGCCTGATGCGATAGGACGTCCAGGTGTGTTGGCTTTGTGTATCTTTGGGAGGCAGTAGAAGTCTCCCACGCGGGGAGTACTTGGGATGAGAGCATGTAGGATGCTTTGAAGGTCTGGATCGAAGGTTTTGATCAGTCTGTTGAGTTGGCGGGTGTGTTCTTTGGTCGGATCTGCGGGTAACTGTCTGTAGTGTTCCTGGTTGTCCAGTTGTCGGTATACTTCTTTGCAATAGTCCGTTCTGTTCTGTATGACGATGGCACCTCCTTTGTCTGCTGGTTTGATGACGATGTTGCGGTTGGTCTTGAGAGCGTGGATGGCATTGCGTTGTGCTCGGGTGACATTCTGGACTGTCTTGTGAGTGCGGCTGATGAATCTGGCGTTGATGCATCTCCTGACAGCTTGAGCATACATGTCAAGCTTAGGGCAGCGACCCTCCGGAGGGGTCCAATTTGACTCTTTCTTCTTCGGTTGCTGCACTGCGGATCCCTCTGTCTGCTGTTTCGGATCATTGATTGTCTCATTGGGTTCGCTGCTGACATCTTGGGATTTATGGAAGAATTCCCGGAGCCTCATTCTCCTGATGAATTCCTCTGTGTCTGCCGCAAGACCGATGGGGTCCATTTTGGTGGTGGGGCAGAAATTGAGCCCTCGGCTGAGAACTTCAATTTCATCTGGTTGAAGGGTGTGGTCGGACAGGTTGATGATGGATTTCCCTGTGGTTTCAACCGTGGTACCGGGGGAGGCTTGGTTGCTGCTGCTGGTGATGCCAAGTTTCTCAAGCTTCCTGTTCTTGGTGTGCATGTAGGTAGCGTAGTTCCGTTGCCTTGTTTGTTTGGCGGTGTCTCGTAGCTGGTCTGCTGCGCCCTGAGCACAGGCTGAGAACATGGACTCCATCTCGGTTTCGAGGTTGCGGCGTCTGCTGTAGAGCTGGTGTACGAGATGGTTGAGGAGTGTGCGGGAGTTGATAAATGGCAGTTAGAAAGGTTACCTGTAAACATCTGACATGATTCTCTGACTATATAAGCTGTGTCTTTATGCATTTCTCCACTTCACCTGAAGAAGGAGCAGCGCTCCGAAAGCTTGTGATTTCAAATAAAGCTGTTGGACTATAACCTGGTGTTGTGTGACTTCTTACAATTATAATATATCATTAGGAAAGACCAATAAAATGAAAAAGAAAAATTCTATAAGCTCGAGAGGAAATTGCTGGAGTTCTTTGAGGAAGTAACATATAGGGTGGATAAAGGGGAACCAGTGGACGTAGTGTATTTAGACTTCCAAAAGGCATTTGACAAGGTGCCACACAAAAGATTATTGCTTAAGATAAAAAAAATCACGGGATTGGGGGTAATATTCTGGCATGGATAGAGGATTGGCTATCTAACAGAAGGCAGAGAGTTGGGATAAATGGTTCATTCTCAGACTGGCAATCAGTAACTAGTGGTGTTCCGCAGGGGTCAGTGCTGGGTCCCCAACTCTTTACAATCTATATTAACGATTTGGAGGAGGGGACCGAGTGTAACATATCAAAGTTTGCAGATGATACTAAGATGGGGGGGAAAGTAGTGAGTGAGGAGGACATAAAAAACCTTCAAGGGGACATAGACAGGCTAAGTAAGTGGGCAGAGATTTGGCAGATGGAATACAATACTGGAAAGTGTGAGGTTATGCACTTTGGCAGGAAAAATCGTAGAGCAAGTTATTATCTTAATGGCAAGAAACTGGAAAGTACTGAAGTACAAAGGGATCTGGGGGTCCTGGTGCACGAAACTCAAAAGGTTAGTATGCAGGTGCAGCAAGTGATTAAGAAGGCCAATGGAATGTTGGCTTTCATTGCTAGGGGGATAGAATATAAAAATAGGGAGGTATTGCTTCAGTTGTACAAGGTATTGGTGAGACCGCACCTGGAATACTGCGTACAGTTTTGGTGTCCATACTTAAGAAAGGACATACTTGCTCTCGAGTCAGTACAAAGAAGGTTCACTCGGTTAATCCCGGGGATGAGGGGATGGACATATGAGGAGAGGTTGAGTAGATTGGGACTCTACTCATTGGAGTTCAGAAGAATGAGAGGCGATCTTATTGAAACATATAAGATTGTGAAGGGGTTGGATCGGGTGGATGCAGGGAAGATGTTCCCGATGATGGGTGAAACTAGAACTAGGGGGCATAGTCTTAGAATAAGGGGCTGCTCTTTCAAAACTGAGATGAGGAGGAACTACTTCACTCAGAGGATGGTAGGTCCATGGAATATGCTGCCCCAAAAAGCTGTAGAAGCTACATCATTACATAAATTTAAAACAGAAATAGACAGTTTCCTAGAAGTAAAGGGAATTAAGGGTTACGGGGAGCGGGCAGGAATTTGGACATGAGTCTAGGTTTGGATCGGTCATGGCCCTGTGGGTAGCGGAGCGGGCCCAGGGGCCATGTAGCCTGATCCTGCTCCTATTTCATGTGTCTAATTCTGTTAGATGCAGGAGATGGTTCTGTGATAGTGGATTGGCAGTTAGGATCAGATCAGCCATGATCTTATTGAATGGCGGAGCAGGCTCGAGGGGCCGATTGGCCGACTCCTGCTCCTATTTCTTATGTTCTTATGTTCTTATGATTGGTCAATAAGTGAATATAGTTTTATAATATTAAACTCCCTATTTTCCCATACAGTCGCTGCTTAATATTATTGAAGTTGTTGTCATTGTTCAGTGGAGCAATTTTCAAAAGTACTTTTTTGTATGAAACCCAGTTTAGTGTAATCACCTGTCTATTATGAATTTGGTTGCTGTGATCAACATTGAAAAATTTATATCAAACACAATCTGATAGCTGTTTTGGGTTATTTTCTACTGTTCTTACTCTAAATATTTCAGCTTTCCTATTAAACTATTCTCATAGGTGAGCTTTGACAGTGTGCCCAGGATACCAGAACAATTTTCTTTAGATGCTTTTAGCTACTAGGTATATTCTGTGCCTTTCAAGAAGTGGTAGATATAGCAAAGGCTATGGGGTCTGACAACATCCCGGCTGTTGTGCTGAGGACTTGTGCTCCAGAACTAGCCGCGCCACTAACCAAACTGTTCCAGTACAGCTACAACAATGGCATCTACCCGTAGATGTAGAAAACTGCCCAGGTATGTCCTATCCACAAAAAGCAGGACAAATCCAATCTGGCCAATTACCGCCCCATAAGTATACTCTCAATATCAGCAAAGTGATGGAAGGTGTCTTCAACAGTGCTGTCAAGCGACACTTACTCACCATTAACCTGCTAACCGATGCTCAATTTGGGTTCCGCCAGGACCACTCGGCTCCTGACCTCATTACAGCTTAGGTCCAAACTGATGCGCTATCAATTACTCATAAAAGACTGAGAGTTAAGAGAGTAACAAAAGGCTTTTATTAACAAAAGAATGAAGGTCTGCCTCGAGTGGTCGACCGGTCCAGAAATACAAAGGGCTGGGGAGCAGTCACCTTTATACTAGGACTTGTGGGAGGAGTCAGCCGAGGCATGTCCAGGCATGTACACAGTGGAATACAAACAGTGGTTTACCACATTCACCCCTTGTTTAAAATTGAGTCCGGCGGGGTGAAGTGTATTAAAAGTTAGTGTATTGGAGTCTCTCCGGAGGTCTTGTCTGCCGCTGTGATCGGCGTGGCGACGGCAGGGGTAGTGGAGCTTCCGGCGTCGAGTCCTGCGTGGGCTGTGGCACAGGCGTGTCGTCCTCGTAGATGTCGAGCGGGTCGCGGGGCCCAGGCCTGCCGTCTGCTGGGGCTGGATATCGGATCGTGGGGGAGGGTGGTAGTGAGTAGTGGGTTACTGCGGCCCCCGAGGGTGCAAGGTCTCTTATGGGGACTGTGTCCTCCCGCCCGTCCGGGTATGCAATGTAAGCATACTGGGGGTTGGTGTGGAGGAGGTCGACCCTCTCGACCAGGGGGTCCGTTTTATGGGTCCTCACGTGCCTTCTCAGTAGGACCGGCCCTGGGGACGTCAGCCATGGCGGTAGCGATGTCCCCGATGTGGACTTCCCTGGGAAGACAAACATTTTCTCATGAGGGGTGGCATTCGTGGCAGTGCAGAGCAGTGACTGAATAGAGTGGAGCGCATCGGGGAGCACATCCTGCCAGCGGGAGGTTGGAAGGCCCCTAGACTTTAAGGCTAGCAGGGCGGCCTTCCAAACTGTCGCATTTTCTCTTTCCACCTGTCCGTTCCCCCGGGGGTTGTAACTGGTGGTCCTGCTTGTGGCAATACCCCTAGTTAGCAGGTACTGACGGAGTTCGTTGCTCATAAACGATGAGCCCCGGTCGCTATGGATATAGCTGGGGAAACCGAACAGGGTGAAGAGGTCGTTCAGACATTTAATGACCGTGGCACTGGTCATGTCCGGGCAGGGGATGGCGAACGGGAAACGGGAGTACTCATCAATAATATTGAGGAAGTACACATTGCGGTCGGAGGAGGGGAGAGGCCCTTTAAAATCAACGCTCAGGCGCTCGAAGGGGCGAGTGGCTTTTATCAGGTGGGCCCTGTCTGGTCTATAAAAGTGCGGTTTGCACTCAGCGCAGACTTGGCAGTTCCTGGTCATGGTCCTGACCTCCTCAATAGAGTAAGGCAGGTTGCGGGCCTTGATGAAGTGGAAGAACCTGGTGACCCCCAGGTGGCAGAGGTCATTGTGGAGGGCCCGCAGTCTATCGATCTGCGCGCTGGCGCAGGTGCCACGCGATAGCGCATCCGGGAGTTCATTGAGCTTCCCGGGCCGGTACAAGATCTCGTAATTGTAGGTGGAAAGTTCGATTCTCCACCTCAAGCTCTTGTCATTTTTGATTTTGCCCCTCTGCTTGTTGTTAAACATGAAAGCAACTGAACGTTGGTCAGTGAGCAGGGTAAATCGTTTTCCGGCCAGGTAGTGCCTCCAATGACGCACAGCCTCCACAATCGCCTGGGCCTCCTTCTCAACAGCGGAGTGTCTGGTCTCCGGGCCTTGGAGGGTTCGTGAAAAGAAGGCCACGGGTCTCCCCGCCTGATTGAGGGTAGCGGCCAGGGCAAAGTCGGACGCGTCGCTTTCCACCTGGAAGGGGATGGATTCGTCCACTGCATGCATGGTGGCTTTGGCAATGTCTTCCTTGATACGGTGGAAGGCTAAGCGGGCCTCTGCCGTCAAGGGAAAAGAGGTGGACTTGATCAGTGGATAGGCCTTGTCCGCATAGTAGGGGACCCACTGGGCATAATAGGAGAAAAACCCTAGGCACCTCTTCAGGGCTTTGAGGCAGTGGGGCAGTGGGAGTTCCATAAGGGGACGCATCCGGTCGGGGTCGGGGCCGATGACTCCGTGTTCCACAACACAGCCAAGGATGGCGAGGCGGTTTGTGCGGAATATGCACGTCTCCTTGTTATATGTCAGGTTCAGGAGTTGGGCGGTGCGGAGGAATTTTTCGAGGTTTGCGTCATGGTCCTGCAAGTCACGGCCGCAGATGGTCACATTGTCCAGATATGGGAAAGTGGCCTGCAACGCATTTTGATCTACCATCCGGTCCATCTCCCTTTGGAAGACGGAGACCCCGTTGGTGACGCCAAAGGGAACCCTAAGGAAGTGGTAGAGGCGGCCGTTTGCCTCAAAGGCAGTATACTGGCGGTCCTCAGGGCGGATAGGGAGCTGGTGGTACGCTGATTTCAGGTCAATGGTCGAGAAGACGCGGTACTGCGCGATCTGGTTGACCATATCAGCTATGCGGGGGAGTGGGTAGGTGTCCAGCAGGGTGTAGCGATTTATTGTCTGGCTGTAGTCGATGACCAGGCGCTGCTTCTCGCCGGTCTTAACGACCACAACCTGGGCTCGCCAGGGGCTGGTGCTGCCCTCAATAATCCCTTCCTTCAGGAGCCGCTCCACTTCGGTTTTAATGACAACCCTGTCCCCGGCACTGTATCGCCTGCTCTTTGTGGCGATGGGCTTACAGTCGGGGGTGAGGTTAGCAAACAGTGGGGGGGGGGGTGACTCTGAGTGTGGAGAGGTTGCACCTGGTGCGCGGCGGGCAATTTGGGAGCTGCTGGCTGCGGACTGTGAGTGGGGGTAGGGGTCCACCGTACGCCATCGTAACACTTTTAAGGTGGCACTGAAAATCTAACCCCAGCAGGACGGCAGCGCAGAGGTCGGGCAGGACCAGAAGTTTAAAATGATCGTACACGGTCCCGTCTACTACGAGTGTCACTACGCAGTAGCCGCCGATGTCCGCCGACTGGGACTCGGAGGCCATAGAAATCTGCTGGTGCGCAGGCAGGACTGGGAGAGAGCAACGCCGCACCGTGTCGGGGTGGATGAAGCTCTCCGTGCTCCCAGAGTCAAAAAGGCAGATTGTATCGTGGCCATTTACCTTAATGTCCATTGTGGAACTGGCCAGCTGGTGCGGTCTCGCTTGGTCCAGTGTAACGGATGCCAGCGTAGCGGTCGGTGTGTCGCTGCGGGTATCAGATGAGGCGGTGTTGGGGGCTTGCTGCATTCCGGCTGTCGTCCAAGATGGCGGCGTCCATGATCCCCATGTGGCTGGAGGCGTCCAAAATGGCTGCTGTACCGGTGGTTCGCACATGGCCGGGGAGGCCCAAGATGGCGGCCCGCATGGCCCACACGCGGCGCTGCTGGGGTTCGGGGTGGCTTTGGCCCTGCAGACGTTAGCGTAGTGTCCCTTCTTCCCGCAGATCGCGTTTTTCGCCGGGCAGCGCGCTCTGGGGTGTTTTGCCTGGCCACAGAAGTAGCATTTCTGGCCTTGGGGCACTGCTGTCTGGCCTTGGGACACTGCTGCAGTAGTTGGGCCGTTGCTGGGGTGTGGCTGGGGTGGCACGGCGCTATGAGGCGGTCCTACCGTGTCCCAGGCTGTCATTCCCCGCGGCGTCCACGGTGCAGAGGAGTAGGCATCCATGCCCCGGTAGGCTGCATCCAATGATAGTGCGAGTTCAGAGGCCTTGTTGAGGTCGAGGTCACTCTGCTCCAACAGTCGCTGTCGGGTGTAATTGGATCTGTGGCCCGCTACAAAAGCGTCCCGGATAAGTTCCTCTGTGTACACGGCGGCCTTTACATCCTTACAACCACAGGCCCGGCCAAGCACAGACAGTGCCTGAAGGTATTCCACGGTCGATTCCCCAGGTTGTTGTTTACGACTCCCCAGAAGGTGCCTGGCGTACACTTCGTTCACTGGGCGCGTGTACTGGTCCTTGAGGAGCTTGATAGCGTCCGCGTACGAGGTCGCGTCTTGGATGACCGAGTACACGCGGTGGTTCACTTTGGAGGTCAGGACATCCAGTTTGTCCTCGTCCGATTTGATTGCTGCGGAGGCGGTCAGGAATTTTTCGAAACACTTAAGCCAGTGAGTAAACTTGGTGGATGAGTCCGCCTCCCGATGATCTAAGTCCAGGCATGCTGGTGTGAGGATCTTCTCCATTATAAAAATTTTGTTAATAAAATTGATGCGCTATCAATTACTCATAAAAGACTGAGAGTTAAGAGAGTAACTAAAGGCTTTTATTAACAAAAGAATGAAGGTCTGCCTCGAGTGGTCGACCGGTCCAGAAATACAAAGGGCTGGGGAGCAGTCACCTTTATACTAGGACTTGTGGGAGGAGTCAGCCGAGGCATGTCCAGGCATGTACACAGTGGAATACAAACAGTGGTTTACCACACAAACATGGTCAAAAGAGCTGAATTCCAGAGATGAGGTGAGAGTGACTGCCCTTGACATCAATGCAGCATTTGATCGAGTGTGGCATCAAGGAGCCCTAGTAAAATTGAAGTCAATGGGAATCAGGGGGAAAACTCTCCACTGGCTGGAGTCATACCTAGCAAAAGGAAGATGGATGTGGTGGTTGTCACAGCTCCAGAACATCGCTGCAGGAGTTCCTCAGGGTAGTGTCCTAGGCCCAACCATCTTCAGCTGCTTCATCAATGACCTTCCCTCCAACATAAGGTCAGAAGTGGGGATGTTCGCTGATGATTGCACAGTGTTAAGTTCCATTCGCAACGCCTCAGATAATGAAGCAGTCCATGCCCAAATGCAGCAAGATCTGGATGACATTCAGGCTTGGGCTGATAAGTGGCAAGTAACATTCACACCACACAGGTGCCAGGCAATGACTATCTCCAACAAGCGAGAGTCTAACCACCGCCCCTTGACGTTCAATGGCATTACCATCATCGAATCCCCCACCATCAACATTCTGGGGGTCACCATTGACCAGAAACTTAACTGGACCAGCCACATAAATACAGTGGCCACAAGAACAGGTCAGAGACTGGGTATTCTGTGGCGAGTCACTTCATGACTCCCCAAAGCCTTTCTACCATCTACAAGGGACAAGTCAGGAGTGTGATGGATTACTCTCCACTTGCCTAGATGAGTGCAACTCCAACAACACTCAAGAAGCTCGACACCATCCAGGACAAAGCACACCGCTTGATTGGCACCCCATCCACCACATTCACTCCCTCCACCACTGGCGCACCATGTCTGCAGTGTGTACCATCTACAAGAAGCACTGCAGCAACTCGCAAGGCTTCTTTGACAGCGCCTCCCAAACCTGCGACCTCTAGCACCTAGAAGGACAAGGGCAGCAGGCTCATGGGAACACCATCACCTGCAAGTTCTTCCTCCAAGTTACTCACCATCCTGACTTGGAAATATATCGCCGTTCCTTCATCGTCACTGGGTTACAATCCTGGAACTCCCTCCCTAACAGCACTGTAGGAGTACCTTCACCAAACAGGCTGCAGCGGTTCAAGGCGGCGGCTCACCACCACCTTCTCAAGGGCAATTAGGGATGGGCAATAAATGCTGGCCTTGCCAGCAACGCCCACATCCCAGGAATTAATTTCAAAAAAATCATCGCAACACCAGACCTCATTTTAGGCTTTAACTACCAAATGAATTAATTGAACAAAGATAAACAAGCAACTAAAAAACAAGAAAAACTTGCAATTACATAGATTCTTATTAAAGATCCATATTTAGAATGTCCCAAAGTACAGCACAGCAATGGAACACTTTTGAAGTACGGTCACGGTTGTTATATTGGCAAACACAGCAGCCAGTTTGGGTACAGGAAATTAATAAATGATCAGATAATCTGTTTTTAGTGACGTTGGTTGAGGGCACTGGGATCCTGAGATACTACCTTAGTTTAATGTCTCATCTGAAAGACAATTCCTCCAACAATACAACAGTCCCTCTGTAAAGTCTGTGGGTTGTACGGTTAATAACGACACAGACTTCAGGAGTAACAAACAAACAGGTCTTTACTATTCGAAGGTCAGGGCGAATCTGCCCCAGCAATCCTGCCACAACACTTATATACTGGTGTGGTCACTATCGGTATTACAGTATACAGAAGCCAACAAGTAGTGCCACCCCTAAAGTAGTTCTCTTAAAGGTGAACGGTTACATACAATAGTTTCCTTAAAGGTAGACGGGTACATACACTACAATCCTCCCTTTTTAGCTTTCAGCATACTAAGTCCATAGTGAACATACATTCTAACATATATACAGGTTTATGTAAGACAGTTCATAGATTCAGTCTTTCTGGGGGTTTCCGGATTCTGTCCGGATAACACCGCAGTGGTGTCGTCATTTCAGGCGGGCTAGGAGGTGCTTCTGGCAAGTTCGATTCGGCTTGAAAAGCCGTGTCAGGTTCAGCTGACTCCAGTATCACTAGATCGGAAGTAGGTGTTCTGGGTATCTCAGTCTCAACCTTACCCGGAGAAAGTGGTGAAGTCGGTTGCCCATTTGTGGCGGACCCTATGATTTGGTCAACATGACGCCTTATTATATTGTCTCCAATGTCCACGGTGTACATCAACGGCCCCAGCCTTTTCCCAATAGTTCCAGGCTGCCATTTCTCAGTACGGTAGTCCCGGGCCAAAACTCGTTGACCGATCTGGAAAGATCTAGTGACCCTGTCGTTCATGCCCTGGAATTGCCGGTTCTCTACGTCTCTTCTGACGTTTGGTTTTAGTAAATCCAGCCGGCATCTTAGGCGTCTATTACAAAACATCATTGCGGGAGTTTGATTTGTGACCACATGTGTTGCATTTCGGTATGCCAACAAAAAGCTATCCACCTTATGTTGTAGACTTATGTTTTCATTACTCATGGCCTTTACGGCCTTCTTGAAGGTCTGGACAAACCTTTCAGCCAATCCATTGGAGGCGGGATGGTATGGGGCTGACGTGTAATGTTTAACCCCATTGCTCTTTAAGAACTTCTTGAATTCTTCGGACACAAATTGTGGTCCATTATCAGAACAGATCTGTTCCGGCAGGCCATTCCAAGCAAACATAGTCCTTAACACTGTGATGGTTTTTTCCGTCGTGGTGGTGGTCATCTTAATTACTTCCGGCCACTTGGAGTGGGCATCCACCGCTATTAGAAACATCGAGTCCATAAATGGACCAGCAAAGTCGATGTGTACTCTTTGCCAAGGCGATGAGGGCCACTCCCATGGATGCAGAGGAGCCTGGGGTGGCGCGTTCTGAACCCTCTGACATCCTAGGCAGTTCTTCGTGATCTCCTCTATGTCTCCATCAATGCCTGGCCACCACACAAACGCTCTTGCTAGATTCTTCATCTTTACTCCACCCAGATGTCCTTCGTGCAGCTCCTTTAGCACTTTCTTTTGGAGTTTGGGTGGAATCACCACTCTAGATCCACACATCAGGGTTCCTCGACACACTGACAGTTGTTCTTTCCTCTGTGCAAATGCTTGCAGTGTTGGTTCGCTCTGTGCTGGCCATCCCTCCACCGTTACATCATAGACTCGTGAAAGAGTCGGGTCATTCCTTGTCTCATTCTCAATCATTGAGTTTGTTATTGGTAGACACTCCACTATGGATGAGTGGAACAACTCTACTGGGTCCACTATACTCGCTTCTTCTACCATCGGCAATGGCAAGCGGGACAACCCATCAGCATTTCCATGCTGTTTAGACCTTTTGTACTCAATTTCGTATTGGTGTGCCCCAAGTAACACGGACCACCTTTGTAACCTTTGTGCCGTCATGGTGGAAACGGCCTTATTTGGGTTGAATATGGACACCAACGGCTGGTGGTCTGTCAGCAATGTGAACTTTTTACATTGTAGGTAATGGTTGAATTTCTTCACGCCCCACACAAGACTGAGGGCCTCCCTATCTATTTGGGCGTAATTTCGCTCCGCGGGTGTCAATGATCGGGACGCGAAAGCCACTGGCCTTTCCGAGCCATTTGGTAGCCTGTGCGAGAGTACTGCCCCAATTCCGTACGGGGAAGCATCGCAAGCTAGACGAAGGGGTAATGCTGGGTTGAAATGAGCCAATACTTCTTCAGAGGTAATCAACTCCTTGCTTCTGCGAAAAGCCTTTTTGCATTCTTCACTCCACTTCCATGGTGTTTCTTTCCGCAACAGGTCATTCAGCGGATGCAGCACCGTGGATAAATTTGGCAGAAACTTGTGATAGTAATTAATCAACCCCAAGAATGATCTTAACTGTGATACGTTTCCTGGAGTGGGGGCCTTCACGACCGCTTCTATCTTTTCAGGTGACTTATGCAGTCCCTCTCGGTCAATGATATGACCGCAGTATGAGATCCGTTTTTGGAAGAACTCACACTTCTTGCAATTAACCCGAAGGCCATACTCCTTCAACCTGGTGAGTACCAGTTTCAAATTCGTGAGGTGTTCTTCCTCATCTTTTCCTGTGATTAAAATGTCATCTAAGTAGCACTGCGTGCTTGGAATTCCTTGTAACACCTGTTCCATGGCCCTCTGCCAAATTGCTGGCGCCGAAGCTACCCCAAAGACCAGTCTATTGTAGCGATACAAGCCTCTGTGAGTGTTGATGGTGAGGTACTGGCGTGACTCTTCCTCGACCTCCATCTGTAGATATGCTTGAGCCAGATCTATTTTCGTGAAATGCTTCCCTCCAGCCAACGAAGCAAAGATATCTTCAATCCGCGGAAGCGGGTATTGTACTGTGTGAAGCACCGGATTCACAGTGATCTTGAAATCTCCGCAGATACGGACCTTCCCCGGTCCCCCTGGCTTATTACTTGGTGAGGACTTCATGACGGGAACAATGGGCGTGGCCCACTCACTCCAGTCCACTTTTGACAGAACCCCTGATCGTTCAAGTTCTTCCAGTTCTGCCTCCACAGCTGGTCGTATTGCGTAAGGTACCGATCTGGCCTTAAAAAACTTTGGGCTTGCATTTTCTGCAATCTTAACCTTTGCTTTAATTCCTCGCAGTGTTCCCAGTCCTTGCTGGAATACCTCCTTAGCTTCGTCCAATATTCTGGACAACCGTTCAGGTTTGACATCCTCTTTTTCGGAATCCACCGTCATGGTGTTTAGTGACTGCCAGTCCAACTTTATTTTTCGGATCCACTCCCGTCCCAGAAGTGGTGGTCCTCCCTCAGGCAATACATACAGGTCCAACCGGTGATGATCTTTATCCTTGTATCTCACCTTGACTTCTATCTTTCCGATGGGGAATACTTTGTGCCCCGTGTATGTCTGTAGTACTAGTTCCGTATCCCGTAGTGGAATATGCTTGAAAATTTTTTTATAGTCATGCTTATTCATTGACCGTCAACGCCGATCCGGTGTCCACTTCCATTTTTACTTGGACCTTTGCAATCTGTAGCGTTATCCAGATAGTTTGTCGGTCAGCTTCATTGCTCACGTTGTGAATTCTCAGACTGTCCAGTCCTTTGCATTTGGAGTGTGAGACCGACTTCTGTTCCCTCAGACTCTTCTTAGTCACCTCTTGCACCTTCCCGTACCATTTTTGTGGTGACTCCTTATTGTTGTGCGTTGCTCCTGACCGGCATACCTTAGCTATGTGCCCGATCTTGCCACATTTCCTGCATTCTTGGTTTTTAAACCAGCATTGATTCTGGTCGTGTGTTGTCTTCCCACAACGGTAGCATTTTATTGTGCTCGAAGTAATTTGGTCCACCCCTGGTGCCGCCGCCTTCAGCTGCATTTCCGCCGTTCCTTTCGCTGCGGCTTCGTGCGATGCAGCTATGAGGACAGCCCTGTCCAGTGTGAGGTCATTTTCTTCCAGTAGTCGCTTCTGCGTTCCTTCTTTGGACAATCCGCATACGAACTTGTCACGCAGTGCCTCTGTCAGATTCCCTCCGAACTGGCAGTATTTCGCTAGCCTACGCAGTTCGACCAAGTATTCCGCATTGCTTTCGTCTTTCCTCTGCGTTCTTGCGTAGAATTTGAATCGTTCAGCCAGCATCAATGGTGTGGGGTTCAAGTGATCCTTCAGCACTGCTACCATATCCTCGAAAGTCTGATCTGCCGGTTTAGCTGGTGAGAGAAGATGCTTCAACAACCCGAATGTTTTCGCACCCATCATGTTAAGTAAGGTTAACGCTTTTTCATCCTTAGCTATTTTGTTAGCCTTACAATGTATCTCAATACGTTCTACGTACGTGGCCCAGTCTTCTATCTCCGAATTGAACTCGTTGATGTCTGCCCTCTTAGGCATCTTCCTTTCCTTGGGTACAACACAAGTATTTCTTTAAGTATTCTTATTTATTTGTTTATTTCTAAGATGGCGGTTTTCCCGCGAAAATGGCGGTTTCCCGCTCTTTCCTTCTCGCCCCGCCCACTTCACTGGCGGTTTCCCGCTTCTGTCGTCTTCTCCGCCTAATGGCAGCTTCCCGCGTTTCTTCCCTGGTGGAAGGGGTACGCTTTCCCCACAGCGGACAGGCTCAGCCGCTGGGCTGGCTTCCGCACAGCTCCCCTTACTCGGCTCTGTCTTTTCCTCCCGCCCGCACGGCTCTACCGGCGCTGGGTACACCCCGTTAACGGAGGACAGTTCAGCCGCTGGACTGGCTCTCGCGCAGTCTCTCTCTCCGTACCCGGCTCTGTCGCTCTCTCTCCCGCACGTTCGGTTCCACCAGCTCTGGGTACCCCGTTGGTGGAGAACAGCTCAGCCGCTGGACTGGCTCTCGCGCAGTCTCTCTCTCCTTGCTCGGCTCTGTCTCTCTCTCTCCCACCCGCACGGTTCCTGTTCGCCTCCCAGCCCTCTCGCAGACCGGTATTTCCCTCCCCGGCTGCGGCTGGGTTTCTCTTCCCGCGCCTACTCCCAGTCTCAGCGCTTCGTGGCTGCGGTCGCTGCCCGGCTTTTCCCGCCGATCGAGGTCCGACTGTCTCACGACGCCGTTGGACCCGACTTTCTGACCGGCTCCGTTCCCCCTCGACCGAGGTCGAGTGCTCTGCCCTTATCCTCCGGATATTCTCTACACCTTCCCCTACTCACAGTCTCCGCGGCCGCCTTGTTTCCAGCTGATCGGCTCACTCCGCACCGTGGTAGAAGGGTAGTCAGTGCCTGTTGCAGATGGAAGCTTTTGTTGCTAAAGTCTTCCTCCTTCCTCCTGCTGCAGCCTCGTGTTTTCTTTCAGCAGCACGACGAGGGCGGTTGCCTCTCTTCGACGCTCTTCGTTGCTTTGGTAGTCTTGCCGCAGGGTACGGTCGGACTCGTCGCCACTGTAAAGTCTGTGGGTTGTACGGTTAATAACGACACAGACTTCAGGAGTAACAAACAAACAGGTCTTTACTATTCGAAGGTCAGGGCGAATCTGCCCCAGCAATCCTGCCACAACACTTATATACTGGTGTGGTCACTATCGGTATTACAGTATACAGAAGCCAACAAGTAGTGCCACCCCTAAAGTAGTTCTCTTAAAGGTGAACGGTTACATACAATAGTTTCCTTAAAGGTAGACGGGTACATACACTACACCCTCAGTACTGCACTGAAATATCACTCTAAATTTTGTGCTCAAGTGGAATTTGAACCCACAGCCTTCTGACTCTCAGGCAAGAATAATACCAATGAAGCCAAGATGACATTACAATATAGAAACATAAACATAGAAGCTAGGAGCAGGAGTAGGCCATTTGGCCCCTCGAGCCTGCTCCGCCATTCAATGCGATCATGGCTGATCATCCAAATTCAGTACCCTGTCCCTGCCTTCTCTCCATATCCCTTGATCCCTTTAGCCTTAAGAAATATATCTAACTCCTTCTTGAATATATTTAATGAATTGGCCTCAACTGCCTTCTGTGGTAGAGAATTCCACAGGTTCACCACTCTCTGGGTGAAGAAATTCCTCCTCATCTCAGTCCTAAATGGCTTACCCCTTATCCTTAGACTGTGACCCCTGGTTCTGGACTCCCCCGCCATCGGGAATATCCTTCCTGCATCCAGTCTATCTAGTCTTGTTAGTATTTTATAAGTTTCAATGAGATCCCCTCTCATTCTTCTAAACTCCAGCGAGTATAAGCCCAATCGACCCAATCTCTCCTCATACGTCATTCCTGCCATCCCAGGTATTAGCCTGGTGAATCTTCGCTGAACTCCCTCCATGGGAAGAACATCCTTCCTCAGATAAGGCGACCAAAACTGCACACAATACTCCAGGTGTGGTCGCACCAAGGCCCTGTACAACTGCATCAAGACATCCTTGTTCCTGTACTCGAACCCTCTCGCTACGAAGGCCAACATACCATTTGCCTTCTTAACCGCCTGCTGCACCTGCATGCTTACCTTCAGCGACTGGTGCACAAGGACACCCAGGTCTCGTTGCACTTCCCCTTCTCCCAATCTATTGCCATTTAGATAATAATCTGCCTTCCTGTTTTTGAAACCAAAGTGGATAACCTCGCATTTATCCACATTATATTGCATCTGCCATGCTTCTGCCCAATCACCCAACCTGTCCAAATCATCCTGGAGTTTCTCGGCATCCTCCTTACAGCACACACTTCCACCCAGCTTTGTGTCGTCTGCAAACTTGGAGATATTACATCCAATTCCCTCGTCTAGATCATTAATATGTTACAATAATTATAGTACAAGTTAGACTATACTAACTCCTTGGATAAGGAAAATAATAAATGGTTCAGAATGTCTAGACTAAACTATATATTTTATAATTAACTTGTATATACAGTTACTTTTTTAAATATTCTTATCAACTATGCAAGCTAACTTATCTTACTAGTCTGCAAAATATTCAGACCAACACTGTCTCTAATTTAAATAGCCCAAGCTAATTAAATGCCCATAAAAGAGTTGGTGGGGTTTCTGGGATTTGAATAACTGTCAGCTAAATTCAAAAGGAGCTGCCAGTCATGCATAGCACTCGGGGTGGATTAATGCATGGGCCTATGGGACCCTTGCCCAGGGGCTCCAGCCAAATATGGGGTCCCTAATAAAACTCACTATAAAGCAGAGAAGCTGCATACAACAGCTGGATCAATTTCATTTAGTATAGTATATTGTGATATGATTTGTTTTATTAATGCAGTGTGTAAACATTCTATGGTCCTATTTCTTCATGCATTTTACTACACATTTGTGTTTTAAAGCATCAGTGGTGGTGCGGGGGGCAGGGTTGAAGAAGGCCTTGAATACTTTTGGTGCCCAGGGCCCCAAGAATTCTTAATCCAGCACTGCATGGGATCTTTCTGTTTGAATTGTATGGCTTGGCTCCTTTCCCTAGCCAACAGTGTCAGAGACAACTAAACAGAAGCTTTACAGTGTTCCTATTGAGTTCAGTTGGGGGCATGATTCTGAACGCAACAGGCTTTAAACATTATGGCCTAGAAATTCGGTGGGCTGCGCCACCAGTTAGCGCCTAAAGAGGGCACTCAGTGGCTTTAGCGCCACTGGCCGCGCCTCCCGCGATATTTAGCTGGGGCGCTAATGGTGGCGTTAACCTGTTGCGCTGTGCCGCCTCCAATGACGTCATCGGTGTGCGCAGTGCCCCGCTACTGCCCCGATCGCGATATTTAGCAGCTACCGCCTCTGTAGCGCCGCTCGCTAATCACGCCCGGTTCACGGGGCCTACCTGCGGCGGCAGTGGCGCAAATTAAGGTGGAGGTGCGGGGCGGCCGTTTTTTCCGGCGGCCGCCTGCCAGCACCTCCGTCCCCGGCCTCCTGTTCTCCCCCCGCGGCATTGCCGACTGTTTTCCGAGAGCCCGGCACTTCTCCTCGGTGCCGGGCTCTTTTGCCGGCACTCGCGATCGCTCATCGCGCTGGTGCAGGCCCCTCCCCCGTAAGAATGGGAGGAAGGCCTGCAGTACCGCAGTGCGCCGTGCCGCAGTGTGTGGCGCTGCGGCACGTTGCGCTGCAATATTCAGTTTCAGCGCCCTAAGAGGGACGCGGAGCGCCTCGAGCCTCGCCCCGTGTCCCTCTTGGGGCGCTCAAGCTGAATTTCCGGCGATCGCTGCTGCTTCGATCGCAGCGCAAAATCTGGCGCCCAGGCGAGCTTGGCGCCCCGTTTGCGGCTCCACCCAATTTCTCCCCCTGTGTGTTGTGATTGAATTAAAGGGGCTACTACGAACCTAAAATTGAGACAAAAATCATCATTTTTTATCTCAACGGCTTCATTGTTCTTATACTTTTTATGGTACATTCCCATTGCTTTGTGTATTTTGGAAAAGTTACAGCGAAGGAAATACAGGGGAAAATTATGTTGATTTCAAGAGAAATTTCCCTTCTCCTCCACATAACAGGACATGCTGTTTGGAACATTTTTATCAAAGTATTACAACACCAAAATTATCTGTTTGGAATTTGATCATTTATTTTATGTACTAATAAATTACCTGTGATATTGCAAATGTTCAGCTAATTAATATAATTGTTTTTATATATATATACACAAGATGGCGATGGAGTCTTCAGAAACTCTCTCCACAGCTTACATTGCAGCTGAATGGTTACCAAATAGTGGCTCAGTTAACTTTGCCAAATAGATATATTCATTTCACAATATTTGATTATTCCAATTTTCTCTTCTTGCAGTGAGACAGTTCCAGGTTTGGTACAACACCATTAATAAAGAACTTATTTGCTCACAAAATAGTGGATTATATTTGAATCATGGATTTATGTATGTATATATGTACAAAAGGGACAATAGAACTATCAAGTGAAGCCCAGATTGATACCATTGCCTTTCCATGAGTGTTCTAAAGATAGCTGATAATTCTAAGATTTTTTTTAACACCAGTGAAAAATTGTTGGTGACTGCTGTGACAGAAGTGGCTCCTAGAACACAGGAACTCCATCTTCATCCCTGGGTTATAAGAATACCTCCAATGATGTAGTCTTGGCATGGCCTCAATGCATGACTCAGGAGTATACTTGCCCTAACCAAATCCCATGTATTGAGAACCTATTCTCCAATCATTCTTTGGATGGTTCACGCCATTCATCCTTTTTCAATTTACCTTGGGGTCAAAGGCACAAGTAGTTTTCTATTGCTGAACAAGTAAGTTAATGCTCATGCCACGGGGGACTGGGAGATACACAGAAGCAGATAAAACAGCCTTACCCTAATAACCAACCCTACCCTAAGGGGGATACACTGGTCAGAAGTAGCTCCATCTAATAAAGGTACACGCCATCCTAGCTTGTGAATAACTGAAATCTTTTGTACTGGCTTGTGAACAACTGAAATCTTTCTGGCAAATGTGGTTGTGAAATTCCTGTTTACATAGTTGGAGGCAACACGCTTTTGGTAGAAGGCTGATTTGGATAGCAGTGATATGCTCTTCCTGAGTGGACCCATTGAGTGAGTTGAAGGTCTGATCATGGATATCCTTGAGAGGCACTCCGGTGGGGACTTTGATGCCTTGATGCTCTGATCTCTGGATTGTGAACAGGAAAGGTCTCTCTGCTTATTTTCCTCCCTCATGAGATAAAGCATTCAGCTGCTGTAAAGTGCTCCATCTTGTGGCGCATTTACAAACCACAAAAATTCACCCAGAAATGGTAGGCAACTTTGAAAGTCTGTTGAGTCTAAGCCCTCTTAGCAAGAATTCAACATTTGACTGCTAGCTACCAGTGGTCATAGTTTTTTGTTGTGTAAGCGTATCAAGGGCTATGGAACAAAGTTAGGTAAATGGAGTTGATGTGCAGATTATCCACGATCTAACAGAATGGTGAAACAGGCTCGAGAGGCTGAATGCCTACTCCTGTTCCTATATTTCTATAAGCTGTTCAGTTAATAGAATTCAACATTTGACTGCATTAATGCACATGCCACAGAGTTGAGGATGGGATTTTGATTCCCTACTGAGTTGCACTGCATGGGAGTGAGGTGTCATTCAGAGACCAAGTAACAACAGCACATGGGTGAGCAAACTAAGACCAGAAATGTATCCTCTATGCTTATTAGCTGGCTTATACACTGGCTGATGTGGTACATTTTAAATGCATTTTGATCTCAGTTTGCTGGCCCCTCTGTGGTAGTTGTAGCACGACTGGAGCCATTGTCTGCATTGCTCTGCTTTTTCTTCCTGTAGAAATGTTAACCTTGTGGCGGTACCACCGGTTGTACCTTACATAAAGACACATAATTCCCTTTAACTTACCTTACTGTATGTATAACTTACCTGTTGGGGCCGTTGCCCCTTTAACTTACCTGTTGGGGCCGTTGCCCCTTTAAAATGCACCCTAACGTGTTGACGTCACGTCACGTACGACGTGACGTGCATGCGCCGGCACAGCCCGGCCTAGCGTCTTCGGCCTCAACGGCCAGCCGACGGGAGCGACGCGATCTTCCGCTCCCGCGGCAAGCACCGGCACAGCCCGGCCTCCCGACTTCGGCCTCAACGGCCAGCGACGCAACGACGCGCATCACGAGACGCCCTAAGCGCGGGAAACGCGAACAACGTGATGACGTCACAACACAAACGCGATGACGTCATCATGCTCCCCACAGGACTGCGAACTCAGTCCTCGTGGAGTCCCCGCTGGGACAAGACCTACACCACGGTGCTCCTACAGTCAGCCATCTTACCTGCTATCTTACCTGCTGTAATTAGCCCGTTCCTGTAAATAAACAACTTATTTATAGTTCGTCGAAGTCAAACTCTTTTATTTAGTGGCGATCTACACGAACCGCTACATTGGTGACCCAACGACGTGAGTACGGGAGCTCATCAATTCCTACGCTACAATTGGTGAACCCGTATCCGTGAACGATTTTCACGGTAGCAACGCGCAGCCTGACCCTCGTCTTCCCACAAGACGACCAACGCACAACTGATGAACAACCACGGAACAGCAACCGCCTAACACCGATTCCACCACAAGCAACCCCGTCTTTGCGTACGTATTCGCAATGGAAGCGCAGCTTGGAGGTGAGCCCGTTTTTCACAAACGATTTCACAGAGGTAGAGCACGACCAACGGCAACCGTCGTCCACCAGCGCTACAATTGGTGGGTTTGTGAACGTCTTTCACAAACGAAGCACGCTATGGAAGCATCAGCCGTTCTGCTGTCGCTACCGCAATCCAGGGAGCCACGGTCTCCCTCGTGCTTTATGAAGGTAGAAGCCCTGTTCGCCGAGAACATCGATGCGGCACAGACCACGCACGTGCTCACGGTCTCCGTATTCGACTCTTCTACCGCCACACGGATCGTCCGCCTCTACGTCCAAAGCAACAGCAAGTATACATCTCTCCAAGCGCGGGGTACAGCATGTTCGGGCCCACAAGATCGGAGCGCACCCCGCGGGGATACCACGAGGACTCACCCCCGCGAAACACAAGGACGCACTCCTCACGCACGAGGACCCATCCCTCGCGAACCACGACGACCCATCCCTCATGCGAAACGACGACCCCTTCTCCGCCGACGACGCACCAGCCCTTCAGCCTGCTGGTTGTGTTACCTACTACACGATTCGGCGTGAACAAAAGCGTGCCGCCCTCCCGGCTGTTTTCTCCTAAATCTACAACAGTTTCAAGTGTTGCCGCCCTCCAGGCAGAGTTTACCCCGCCCGAAAGCAACAACAACCTGGACCGTTGCTGCCCTTTCTCCAGTTTTCCCTTTAACAAACGCAAACGTCTACTGACGCTGCACACATCGAGGACGGGTCCAACGGGCATCCTGCGGCTGCAATCAGCCACGTGAAAGTTGCTGGCCTCACCGATCACTGATCAACGCAGCAACTCTTCACCCTCCGTTGTGTTATCGTCATAGCACTATGGCACGCACCGTTCCGTGCGTTCCAGCCTCCTGAAGGTTTCACTCACCTGTCGGCGAGTTCACCGACCTCGCCTGTCAAGTCCTTCTGGATCGCTCGTTTGGCGTTCCTGCAGAGTTCATCGGAACAAGGACTTGTTTCAACATCAACGGAGACATCGCCCGCGTCCGCCCAACCTGCCCATCACTATGACAAGGCCTGCTATTTCGCACGTCTCCACGGTCCTTCGCCTGACGGATACGTTTTATTCGCCACGACGTGCATAAGGATCCGCTCACGAGCAGCATCTTCATACCTCGCCTACCAAGTCGAGACAGCACGACCGCCGTGACCACCAGCTCGTCAGACCATCTCATTCTTGGACTTTCGTTAAAGCGAATTCTGGGGGGGCCCATGTGGCGGTACCACCGGTTGTACCTTACATAAAGACACATAATTCCCTTTAACTTACCTTACTGTATGTATAACTTACTTGTTGGGGCCGTTGCCCCTTTAACTTACCTGTTGGGGCCGTTGCCCCTTTAAGATGCACCCTAACGTGTTGACGTCACGTCACGTACGACGTGACGTGCGTGTGCCGGCACAGCCCGGCCTAGCGTCTTCGGCCACAACGGCCAGCCGACGGGAGCGACGCGATCTTCTGCTCCCGCGGAAAGCACCGGCACAGCCCAGCCTCCCGACTTCGGCCTCAAAGGCCAGCGACGCAACGACGCGCATCACGAGACGCCCTAAGCGCGGGAAACGCGAACAACGTGATGACGTCACAACACAAACGCGATGACGTCATCATGCTCCCCACAGGACTGCGAACTCAGTCCTCGTGGAGTCCCTGCTGGGACAAGACCTACACCACGGTGCTCCTACAGTCAGCCATCTTACCTGCTATCTTACCTGCTGTAATTAGCCTGTTCCTGTAAATAAACAACTTATTTATAGTTCGTCGAAGTCAAACTCTCTTATTTAGTGGCGATCTACACGAACCGCTACAACCTGTTCATTGGGCACACATTAAGTCTATGGGCATAGTGTGCAACAAATTGGTCAAAGTTAATTTGTGTACTGCCTAATTGTCAGCCTTGGTTCAGTGGTAGCACTCTTTTGCCTCTAAGTCAGAAGGTTATGGGTTCAAACCACATTCCAGAGACATAGAAACATAGAAACATAGAAGATAAGAGCAGGAGTAGGCCATTCGGCCCCTCGAGCCTGCTCCGCCATTCAATGTGATCATGGCTGATCATCCAAATTCAGTACCCCATCCCTGATTTCTCCCCATACCCCTTGATCCCTTTAGCCTTAAGAAATATATCCAACTCCTGCTTGAATATATTTAATGAATTGGCCTCTACTGCCTTCTGTGGTAGAGAATTCCACAGGTTCACCACTCTCTGGGTGAAGAAATTCCTCCTCATCTCTGTCCTAAATGGCATACCCTTTATCCTTAGACTGTGACCCCTGGTTCTGGACTCCCTGACCATCGGGAACATCCTTCCTGCATCTAGCCTGTCCAGTCCTGTCAGAATTTTATAAGTTTCAATGAGATCCCCTCTCATTCTTCTAAACTCCAGCGAGTACAAGCCCAGTCAACCCAATCTCTCCTCATACGTCATTCCTGCCATCCCAGGTATCAGCCTGGTGAATCTTCGCTGAAATCCTTCCATGGCAAGAACATCTTTCCTCAGATAAGGCGACCAAAACTGCACACAATACTCAAGATGTGGTCTCACCAAGGCCCTGTACAACTGCAGCAAGACATCCTTGTTCCTGTACTCAAAGCCTCTCGCTACGAAGGCCAACATACCATTTGCCTTCTTAACCGCCTGCTGCACCTGCATGCTTACCTTCAGCGACTGGTGCACAAGGACACCCAGGTCTTGTTGCACTTCCCCTTCACCCAATCTATTGCCATTCAGATAATAATCTGCCTTCCTGTTTTTGCCACCAAAGTGGATAACCTCACATTTATCCACATTATATTGCATCTGCCATGCTTCTGCCCAATCACCCAACCTGTCCAAATCATCCTGGATTTTCTCGGCATCCTCCTCACAGCACACACTCCCACCCAGCTTTGTGTCGTCTGCAAATTTGGAGATATTACATCTAGTTCCCTCGTCTAGATCATTAATATATATTGTGAATAGCTGGGGTCCAAGGACCGATCCCTGCGGTACCCCACTAGTCACTGCCTGCCACTCGGAAAAAGAGCCGTTTATTCCAACTCTTTGCTTTCTGTCTGCCAACCAGTTTTCTATCCAAGTCAATACCTTGCCCCAAATCCCATGTGCCTTAACTTTACACACTAACCTCTTATGCGGGACCTTATCGAAAGCCTTCTGAAAGTCCAAATATACCACATCCACTGGTTCTCCCTTATCTATTTTACCAGTTACATCCTCAAAAAATTCCAGTAGATTAGTCAAGCATGATTTACCTTTTGTAAATCCATGTTGACTTTGTCCGATCTTGTCACTGTTTTCCAAGTGCTCAGCTATTACATCCTTTATAATGGACTCTAGTATTTTCCCCACTACCGATGTCAGGCTTACCGGTCTGTAATTCCCCGTTTTCTCCCTACCACCTTTTTTGAATAGGGGGGTAATATTAGCTACCCTCCAATCCATGGGTACTGTTCCAGATTCCATCGAATGTTGGAAGATGATCAGCAATGCATCTACTATTTCTAGGGCCACTTCCTTAAGTACCCTAAGATGTCGGTTATCAGGCCCTGGGGATTTATCGGCCTTCAGTCCCATCAATTTCCTTAACACCATTTCCTTACAAATACTGATTTCTTTCAGTTCCTCCCCTTCATCAGACCCTATGTTCCCCGACATCTCTGGGAGGTTATTTGTGTCCTCCTTTGTGAAGACAGAACCAAAATATGTATTTAATTGGTCTGCCATTTCTTTGTTACCCATTATAGACTTGAGCACATAATCCAGGCTGACACATCAGTCCAGTACCGAGAGTGTTGCACTGTTGGAGGCTCATCCAACACAGCTTCATTTGCTTAGGTTGGTTTGCATTCAGTCACACTATTTATGCTGATATATTAATCTCACTTTTCTGCTGCTCCAGCCATTGGCAGCCGTGCCTTCAGCTGCCGAGGCACTAAGCTGTGAAATTCCCTTCTTCAACCTCACTTTGCTCCTTTAAGACGCTCTTTAAAACCTACCTCTCACCTGCCCTAATATCTCCTTACAGTTCCCATGGATTGGAGGGTAACTAATGTTACCCCACTATTCAAAAAAGCTGGTAGAGAGAAAACGGGGAATTATAGACCGGTAAGCCTGACATCGGTAGTGGGAAAAATGCTAGAGTCCATTATAAAATATTTAATAGCAGAGCACTTGGAAAGCAGTGACAGGATCGGATAAAGTCAACATGGATTTACAAAAGGTAAATCGTGCTTGACTCATCTACTGGAATTTTTTGAGGATGTAACTAGTAGAATAGATAAGGGAGAACCAGTGGATGTGGTGCATTTGGACTTTCAGAAGGCTTTCGATAAGGTCCCGCATAAGAGGTTAGCGTGTAAAGTTAAGGCACATGGGATTGGGGGCAAGGTACTGACTTAGTTAGAGAACTGGTTGGCAGACGGGAAGCAAAGAGTTGGAATAAACGGGTCTTTTTCCGAGTGGCAGGCAGTGACTAGTGTGGTACCGCAGGGATCGGTCCTAGGACCCCAGCTATTCACAATATATATTAATGATCTAGACGAGGGAACTAGATGTAATATCTCCAAGTTTGCAGACGACACAAAGCTGGGTGTGTGTGTGCTGTGAGGAGGATGCAGAGAAACTCCAGTATGATTTGGACAGGTTGGGTGATTGGGCAGATGCATGGCAGATGCTGTATAATGTGGATAAATGTGAGGTTATCCACTTTGGTGGCAAAAACAGGAAGGCAGATTATTATCTGAACGGCAATAGATTAGGAGAAGGGGAAGTGTAACGAGACCTAGGTGTCCTTGCGCACCAATCGCTGAACATCCAGGGGTATTCGATATTCAGGAAAGATAGGCAAAAAGGAAAGGGAGGTGGGGTAGCATTACTGGTTAAAGAAGGGATTAATACAATTGTAATGAAGGATATTAGCTCTGATGATGTGGAATCTGTATGGGTAGAATTGAGAAATACTAAGGGGAAAAAAACATTAGTGGGAGTGGTATATAGACTTCCAAACAGTAAGGCGGAGGTTGGGGATGGCATTAAAAGGGAAATTAAAGAAGCATGCAATAAGGGCACAGCAGTCATCATGGGTGACTTTAATCTACATATAGATTGGGCCAACCAAATTAGTAACAATACTGTGGAGGAGGAATTCCTGGAGTGTTTACGGGATGGTTTCCTGGACCAATATGTCGAGGAACCAACCAGAGATCAGGCCATCTTAGACTGGGTATTATGTAACGAGAAAGGATTAATTAGCAATCTTGTTGTAAGAGGCCCCTTGGGTCGGAGCGATCATAATATGATCGAATTCTTCATTAAGATGGAGAATGAAGTAGTTGACTCAGAGTCAAGGGTCCTCAATTTAAATAAAGGAAACTACGATGGTCTGAGGAGCGAGTTGGGTAGGATTGATTGGGGAATGGCACTCAAAGGGTTGACAGTGGATAGGCAATGGCAAACGTTCAAAGACCGAATGGATGAACTACAGAATTTGTTCATCCCAGTTTGGCATAAAAATAAAACAAAAAAGGTGACCCAACCGTGGCTAACAAGGGAAATTAGGGATAGCATAAGGTCCAATGAGAGGGCATATAAATTGGCCAGAAAAAGCAATAATCCTGAGGATTGGGAGCAGTTTAGGATTCAACAAAGGAGGACAAAGGGATTAATTAAGAAAGGGAAAATAGAATATGAGAGTAAGCTTGCAGGGAACATAAAAACTGACTGTAAAAGCTTTTATAGATATGTGAAGAGAAAAAGATTGGTGAAGTCAAGCGTAGGTCCCTTGCAGTCAGAATCGGGGGAATTTATAATGGGGAACAAAGAAATGGCAGACCAACTAAATACATATTTTGGTTCTGTCTTCACAAAGGAGGACACAAATAACCTCCCAGAGATGCCGGGGAACATAGAGTCTGATGAAAGGGTGGGACTGAAAGAAATCAGTATCTGTAGGGAAATGGTGTTAGGAAAATTGATGGGACTGAAGGCCGATAAATCCCCAGGGCCTGATAATCTACATCCCAGGGTACTTAAGGAAGTGGCCCTAGAAATAGTAGATGCATTGCTGGTCATCTTCCAGAACTCGATAGACTCTGGAACGGTACCCATGGATTGGCGGGTAGCGAATGTTACCCCACTATTCAAAAAAGGTGGTAGAGAAAAGGCGGGGAATTATAGACCGGTAAGCTTGACATCGGTAGTGGGGAAAATGCTAGAGTCCATTATAAAAGATGTAATAGCAGAGCACTTGGAAAGCAGTGACTGGATCAGACAAAGTCAACATGGATTTACAAAAGGTAAATCATGCTTGACTAATCTACTGGAATTTTTTGAGGATGTAACTGGTAAAATAGATAAGGGAGAACCAGTGGATGTGGTGTATTTGGACTTTCAGAAGGCTTTCGATAAGGTCCCGCATAAGAGATTAGCGTGCAAAATTAAGGCACATGGGATTGGGGGCAAGGTATTGACTTGGATAGAGAACTGGTTGGCGGACAGAAAGCAAAGAGTTGGAATAAACGGGTCGTTTTCCGAGTGGCAGGCAGTGACTAGTGGGGTACCGCAAGGATCGGTCCTAGGACCCCAGCTGTTCACAATATATATTAATGATCTGGACGAGGGAATTGGATGTAATATCTCCAAATTTGCAGACGACACAAAGCTGGGTGGGAGGGTATGCTGTGAGGAGGATGTCGTGAAACTCCAGTACGATTTGGACAGGTTGGGTGATTGGGCAGAAACATGGCAAATGCACTATAATGTGGATAAATTTGAGGTGGCAAAAACAGGAAGGCAGATTATTATTTGAATGGCAATAGATTGGGAGAAGGGGAAGTGCAAAGAGACCTGGGTGTTCTTGTGCACCAGTCGCTGAAGGTAAGCATGCAGGTGCAGCAGGCGGTTAAGAAGGCAAATGGTGTGTTGGCCTTCGTAGCAAGAGGGTTCGAGTACAAGAACAAGGATGTCTTGCTGCAGTTGTACAGGGCCTTGGTGAGACCACACCTTGAGTATTGTGTGCAGTTTTGGTCGCCTTACCTGAGGAAGGACGTTCTTGCCATGGAAGGAGTGCAGCGAAGATTCACCAGGCTGATACCGGGGATGGCAGGAATGACGTATGAGGAGAGATTGTGTCAATTGGGCTTATACTTACTGGAGTTTGGAAGATTGAGAGGGGATCTCATCGAAACCTATAAAATTCTGTCAGGCCTGGACAGACTAGATGCAGGAAGGATGTTTCTGATGGCCGGGGAGTCCAGAACCAGGGGTCATAGTCTAAGGATAAGGGGTAAGCCATTTAGGACTGAAATGAGGAGGAATTTCTTCAACCAGAGAGTGGCGAACCTGTGGAATTCTCTGCCACAGAGGGCGGTGGAGGCCAGTTCATTAAGTATATTCAAGAAAGAGTTGGATATATTTCTTAAGGCTAAAGGGATCAAGGGATATGGGGAGAAGGCAGGGACAGGGTACTGAATTTGGATGATCAGCCATGATCTCATTGAATGGCTGAGCAGGCTCGAAGGGCCGAATGGCCTACTCCTGCTCCTATCTTTTATGTTTCTATGATTCTATGCAGGTGCAGCAGGCAGTTAAGAAGGCAAATGGTATGTTGTCCTTCGTAGCGAGAGGCTTTGAGTACAGAAACAAGGATGTCTTGCTGCAGTTGTACAGAGCCTTGGTGAGACCACACCTTGAGTATTGTGTGCAGTTTTGGTCACCCTATTTGAGGAAGGATGTTCTTACCATGGCGGGTGTGCAGCGAAGATTCACCAGACTGATACCTGGGATGGCTGAATGACATATGAGGAGAGATTAGGTCGATTGGGCTTATACTCGCTGGAGTTTAGAAGAATGAGAGGGGATCTCATTGAAACTTATAAAATTCTAACAGGACTAGACAGACTAGATGCAGGAAGGATGTTCCCGATGGCGGGGGAGTCCAGAACCAGGGGTCACAGTCTAAGGATAAGGGGTAAGCCATTTAGGACAGAGATGAGGAGGAATTTCTTCACCCAGAGAGTGGTGAACCTGTGGAATTCTCTACCACAGAAGGCAGTTGAGGCCAATTCATTAAATATATTCAAGAAGAAGTTAGATATATTTCTTAAGGCTAAAGGGATCAAGGGATATGGGGAGAAGGCACGGACAGGGTACTGAGTTTGGATGATCAGCCATGATCTCATTGAATGGGGGAGCAGGTTCGAGGAGCCAAATGGCCTACTCCTGCTCCTATCTTCTATGTTTCTCCTTACAAAAGCAAAATACTGCGGATGCTGGAAATCTGAAATAGAAACAGAAAATGCTGGAAATGCTCAGCAGGTCAGGCAGCATCGGTGGAGAGAGAAATAGAGGTAAAGTTTCAGATCGATGACTAAGGTCTGATGAAAGGTCATCAACCTGAAACGTTAGCTGTTTCTCTCTCTCTCTCTCCACGGATGCTGCCTGACCTGCTGAGTATTGTCAGCATTTTCTGTTTTTATTTCTAATACCTCCCTATGTAGTTAGGCTTATCAGAGGAAGGCAGCAGCAGCCAACTTCCTGGCACCGTGAGTGGCTCTGCTGCACAGGATGGGAGGAAAAGGAGTGGGAGAGCTATAGTAATAGGGGATTCTATTGTAAGGGGAATAGATAGGCGTTTCTGCGGCCGCAAACGTGACTCCAGGATGGTATGTTGCCTCCCTGGTGCAAGGGTCAAGGATGTCTCAGAACGGCTGCAGAACATATTGGAAGAAGAGGGTGAACAGCCAGTTGTCGTGGTGCATATAAGTACCAACGATATAGGTAAAAAACAGGATGAAGTCCTAAAAGCTGAATATAGGGAGATCGGAGGTAAATTAAAAAATAGGTCCTCAAATGTAGTAATCTGAGGATTGCTACCAGTGCCACATGCTAGTCAGAGTAGAAATAGAAGGATATTTCAGATGAATACGTGGCTAGAGGAATGGTGCAAGGGGGAGGGATTCAAATTCCTGGGACATTGGAACCAGTTCTGGGGTAGGCGGGACCAGTACAAACCGGACGGTTTGCACCTGGGCAGGACCGGGACCGATGTCCTAGGGGGAGTGTTTGCTAGTGCTCTGGGGGAGGGTTTAAACTAAAATGGCAGGGGGTTGGGAACCTGAGCAGGGAGACAGAGGAAAGGGAAACAAGGATAGAAGCAAAAGACAGGAAGGAGAAAAACAAAGGTGGCAGTCAGAGAAATCAAGGGTTTAAATCAAACATGGCCACAGTAAATAATAATTCTAAAAGGTTTAGGAGTGTTAAAAAAACAAGCCTGAAGGCCTTGTGTCTTAATGCGAGGAGCATTCGTAATAAGGTGGATGAATTAGCTGCGCAAATAGAGGTAAACGGATATGATATGATTGGGATGATGGAAACATGGCTCCAGGGTGACCAAGGCTGGGAACTCAACATCCAGGGGTATTCAATATTCAGGAAAGATAGGCAAAAAGGAAAAGGAGGTGGGGTAGCATTGCTGGTTAAAGAGGGGATTAACACAATTGAAAGGAAGGATATTCGCTCTGATGATGTGGAATCTGTATGGGTAGAACTGAGAAATACCAAGGGGCAGAAAACGTTATTGGGAGTGGAATACAGACCTCCAAACAGTAATGCGGAGGTTGGGGATGGCATTAAACCGGAAATTAGAGACGCATGCAATAAGAGCACAGCAGTTATCATGGGTGACTTTAATCTACATATAGATTGGGCTAACCAAATTAGTAACAATACTGTGGAGGAGGAATTCCTGGAGTGTATACGGGATGGTTTCCTGGACCAATATGTCAAGGAACCAACAGAGATCAGGCCATCTTAGACTGGGTATTATGTAATGAGAAAGGATTAATTAGCAATCTTATTGTGCGAGGTCCCTTGGGTTGGAGTGATCATAATATGATAGAATTCTTCATTAAGATGGAGAGTGAAGTAGTTGACTCAGAGACTAGGGTCCTGAATTTAAATAAAGGAAACTACGATGGTATGAGGCGCGAGTTGGGTAGGATTAATTGGGGATTGTTACTCAAAGGGTTGATGGTGGATAGGAAAGGGCAAACATTCAAAGATCGCATGGATGAACTACAGAATTTGTTCATCCCTGTTTGGCATAAAAATAAAACAAAAAAGGTGACTCAACCGTGGCTAACAAGGGAAATTAGGGATAGCATAAGATCCAAGGAGAGGAAATATAAATTGGCCAGAAAAAGCAGTAAACCTGAGGATTGGGCGCAGTTTAGGATTCAGCAAAGGATGACAAAGGGATTAATTAAGAGGGGGAAAATAGAGTATGAGAGTAAGCTTGCAGGGAACATAAAAACTGACTGTAAAAGCTTTTATAGATATGTGAAGAGAAAAAGATTGGTGAAGTCAAGCGTAGGTCCCTTGCATTCAGAATCAGGGGAATTTATAATGGGGAACAACGAAATGGCTGACTAATTAAATACATACTTTGGTTCTGTCTTCACAAAGGAGGACACAAATAACCTCCCAGAGATGTTGGGGAACATAGTGTCTAATGAGAGGGATGAACTGAAAGAAATCAGTATTTGTAGGGAAATGGTGTTAGGGAAATTCACGGGATTGAAGGCTGATAAATCCCCAGGGCCTGATAATCTACAGCCTAGGGTACTTACGGAAGTGGCCCTAGAAATAGTAGATGCATTGCTGGTCATCTTCCAAAATTCTATAGACTCTGGAACAGTTCCCATGGATTGGAGGGTAGCTAATGTTACCCCACTATTCAAAAAAGGTGGTAGAGAGAAAATGGGGAATTATAGACCGGTAAGCCTGAGATCGGTAGTGGGGAAAATGCTAGAGTCCATTATAAAAGATGTAAAAGCAGAGCACTTGGAAAACAGTGACAGGATCGGACAAAGTCAACATGGATTTACAAAAGGTAAATCGTGCTTGACTAATCTACTGCAATTTTTTGAGGATGTAACTGGTAAAATAGATAAGGGAGAACCAGTGGATGTGGTGTATTTGGACTTCCAGAAGGCTTTCGATAAGGTCCCGCATAAGAGATTAGCGTGTAAAGTTAAGGCACATGGGATTGGGGGCAAGGTACTGACTTGGATATAGAACTGGTTGACAGACAGGAAGCAAAGAGTTGGAATAAACGTCTCTTTTTCCGAGTGGCAGGCGGTGACTAGTGGGGTACCGCAGGGATCGGTCCTAGGACTCCAGCTATTCACAATATATATTAATGATCTAGTCGAGGGAACTAGATGTAATATTTCCAAGTTTGCAGACGACACAAAGCTGGGTGGGTGTGTGTGCTGTGAGGAGGACGCCGAGAAAGTCCAGTGTGATTTGTACAGGTTGGGTGATTGGGCAGAAGCATGGCAGATGCAGTATAATGTGGATAAATGCGAGGTTATCCACTTTGGTGGCAAAAACAGGAAGGCAGATTATTATCTGAACGGCAATAGATTGGGAGAAGGGGAAGTGCAACGAGACCTGGGTGTCCTTGTGCACCAGTCGCTGAAGGTAAGCATGTAGGTACAGCAGGCGGTTAAGAAGGCAAATGGTATGTTGGCCTTCGTAGCCAGAGGGTTTGAGTACAGGAACAAGGATGTCTTGCTGCAGTTGTACAGGGCCTTGGTGAGATCACACCTTGAGTATTGTGTGCAGTTTTGGTCACCTTATCTGAGGAAGGATGTTCTTGCCATGGAGGGAGTGCAGCGAAGATTCACCAGACTGATACCTGGGATGGCAGGAATGACGTATGTGGAGAGATTGGGTCGATTGGGCTTTAGAAGAATGAGAGGGGATCTCATTGAAACTTATAAAATTCTAACAGGACTAGACAGACTAGATGCAGGAAGGATGTTCCCGATGGCGGGGGAGTCCAGAACCAGGGGTCACAGTCTAAGGGGTAAGCCATTGAGGACAGAGATGAGGAGGAATTTCTTCACCCAGAGAGTGGTGAACCTGTGGAATTCTCTACCACAGAAGGCAGTTGAGGCCAATTCATTAAATATACTCAAGAAGGAGTTAGATATATTTCTTGAGGCTAAAGGGATCAAGGGATATGGGGAGAAAGCAGGGACAGGGTACTGAATTTGGATGATCAGCCATGATCTTGTTGAATGGGGGAGCAGGCTTGAGGGGCTGAATGGCCTACTTCTGCTCCTATCTTCTATGTTTTTATGTGTCAAATTTTATTTGATAACGCTCCTATGAAGCGACCTGGGACGTTTTACGACGTTAAAGGCGCTATATAAATACAAGTTGTTGGTCCAACAGTGCCCCTTATCCCCAGTGCGGGATCTGCAGCAGGAAGCAGGCTGTGTTACCCACAACACCCCGCAGACAAACAAACAAACACATTTCAAGATGGCGGCGGACAGCGACGTGAGGATTTTTTTTTGCTTTCTCTGAAGATATACTGTTTGTCTTTGCGATTGGTTTGCTTACCGTTTTTTCTCAACACACCTTTCTTTCTCTTTTTTTTTAAAATTCCGACAGCCAGAATCAGAAGTGTTTGAAATCACGGACTTTACAACGGCGTCGGAGTGGGAGAGGTAGGAGTGAGTGGATGAGGGAGTGAGGGGAAGCCGTTGCTGCCCCAGCCTGTGGCCGTTTGTCGTTGGAAGCCGCTGATGTCGCGCGTGTCGGAGCCCGAGCCTTCCCTTCCACCGGCCCGCGCAATCGCTTTCGGTGCTGACAACATAGCCACAATTTTGTGACGGCTGGGAGGAGCAGCTACACACCGATGCAAACTAATCCTTCTTGTGCTAACTATGTATTTGCTCAGATTAAATACTTAACGGAGATCCTCTTTTGTGCGCAGACAGCAGATTTTATATTTTCTGTGGGTGGTTTTTGCAAGTTTAGATTCTTCAGGAATCACGATCGGTCATGACAGTTTCCCAAACATTCCTATTTGCTACTAGAGGAATCTTAAGGACACTTTTTTTTGAAGTTGTGAGGTCGATTACTCAATGTCCAAGGCAGCTTGCTGTTGAAGCCGTTCAACATTTCACAATTTGTTGCACATAGATTTATATTTTGCCTACTAAGTTGCCCTTGCAATTTATGAAGTACCTAGCTACTCATTGTGATACACTTACAAATTAAATAAGCTATACATCATTTCTGCTGCTTAATATTAGAAGCAAAAATGAGCCATGTAATGTATCTGTAGAAATGCCCGGGAGCTGGTGTCTGGAAAATATTTTTCTTTCTCCCGATTTGAAGCAATCTCAGACAATTTGCAGTATAAGATCAGAAGTTTGCACCATTATTATGGATCATCATTACTCTTGGAGTATAGCAGTTTCCACTTTGTTGTAATTTGTTTCTAGTCTGGAATATACAAAACTACAGGAGCATACCAGATTGCATGGTCTGTTATTATCACGTGAAGTTCAATGATTGGGTTGCAACATTTAAAGAAACAAAAATCGATTAAGATTTTACGCAACTTATAAAAAGTAGTGAACAATGAATTTATAATATTGATGAATGTGTATTCAGTTGTAATGAACCTTACAAATTTGAGAACTGCAGTATCTTTACTGTACTATTCTTGAAAAGAATATAATAACCCATAACCCACATGTGTTGCAGAGCAGTAATACATTGAGAAGTTGAGATGACATAAATTCCATGACCGCGTTAGATAGCAGATCCACAATCAAATCATGGAATAAGACAGATTGTATATATTTTGACAAGCAGCTTATTTACTTGAAAACTAGTGTGGCTCAACTACCGAGCCACACTTGTGTGTAAAAGCCTAAACGTTTAGTTGTCTGACACATTGGTTCAAAAAGACGCTGGTATGGTTTAGCATGGGGAGGGGGAGAAAAAGAGAGTCCTCCAATGGCTGGTTTACAGTATCATTGGGGTGTTGATTGCCTTTCTGCCCTTTCAATTCTGGAGAAAAGATAGAGCAATTGATGCTGTTACTTCTCTCTCCTTGGGTGCCAATGTGACCATTTACTTTTTGGGAGCCATTCCCTAATTAGTGGCTCAGTTGAAAACGAATTGAGAGTCAACCCAACTATGACGGGCAGATACAAGTGACAGGCCACGCTAGAACTTGAAACTTATAAGTCTACTCCTTGTATCTCAAAGTTGCTTTTTTCACTAAAGAAATTTAAATGATCTAGGAATGAGAATTAAGCAGAAAAGTTGGAATTTAGTGTTCAAAAAAATGTTTGCCTCATCAGATTGTTCAGCTTAAGTAGACTGAATTTCTAGTTGAGACTAAAAGAAATGTATAAAAAAACAAAATTAGTATTGTAAGAGAGCAACATTTGATACAAGCAGAAAAGAATATTGAGGACAGAATCATGTTAAACACAGGAAGTTGAGTGCATGTGAAAAAGGTGAAGCAGTATTGAAGGGTTCAATTATGTTCTGAGTTTACTGAGATGTATGGAAGAATGCTGTTTAGTGTACAAGAATTCTGCTATTTTTGTTTTTATTGCTGAGACCCATTGAGTTTGAATTGCAGCTTTTATTAGTATCAGAGCTTCCAGTAATTTATGCAGATTTAAAACTTGTTAGAAAAGCCATTGTGTCTGTGCAATTAAAATTTCTTCTCTTTGGAAATTCCACGATAGTTTGCCCTTCTTGTAAAGAATAGTTGGATAAATGATTTATTTTGTAAATGAAGGTTCCAGAATTATAATGTACTACAAGAGGCAAAACTATATACCAGGAAACTCTCGTTTAAACGGCACCTAAATATCTGGAATTCTCTATTAACCGGCAAAATTCATACTCCGAAGACACCTCAATAACCGGCAATGTTTCCGAGTCCGAGTCTCCTGTGGTGGCCGAGTTAGTCAGTGGGGGTAGTTCTCCAAACTGACACTACTCTGCTTCTTGGCGCTGTCAGAAGTCCGAACACCTCAATAACAGGTGTCTGACTCTTTGTTTGTTAAAAATAGCCTCGGTAGATAACCCTCTCCGTCATCCGGAATTTTTAATCAACCGGCACCACCCCGGTCCCGTCGGTGCTGGATACCAAAGAGTTTCCTATAGTGTGATGCATTAAATATATAGAAAGACAATGCTGCTGCTTTGAATAGATTGGGTGATTCTTGACTATCCAGTACCTTGGGACAATCTAAGAGAAATTGGAAGTATGACAAGTTTCCTCCACGAGGAATTGATCCTTATCCTTGGAATACAGTAAATTATACTGTTTTCTTAATTTGTTTCCAGTCTGGAATCTATAAAACTGTCTGTATAATGCCAGATGGCATGGTTGGTTTTTGTGTAAATGTAAAGTTCAAGATTAGGTTTCAAAGTTACATGCTGTACCATAATAATGAAGGTTTTATTTTAGGATTAATAGCAGTTATTTCAAGCATTTTAAAATCATCCTGCATTTTCATATCTCTAGATTTGTGTCAAAAATTGAAGAAGTGCTGAATGATTGGAAACTGATTGGAAGCACTGCAAGCAAATCTTTGGAAAAGGTCTGTTTTAATTACATTTTATGTTGCATCTCCATAGTTAAGTAACATACAAAATTGTCTGCCCTTTCATCTTTTGTGAAGAAATTGTGTCAAAGGTAAAGAAAATGGATTGGATTAAAGGCAATATAAATGCTTTGCAAGTGAGTTGATATTTTCTCCACGAATATTTATTTGATTTATTTATGGCAGTTTATAAAATACTTGTACAAAACCTTCCAGCATAAGTAATACAGTGAGAAAGGATGTTTCAGCATCGGAATATTCTGTCGCTGGCCAGTGGCTACATTCTTTGGTCCATGTCCAGTGGATAATATTCATTTCAACCTCTGGTACTACAGTTTTTGGCAGGAACCTATTGTAAACTTGCTTTTAAACTCATTGTGTTGTTTCTTTATATATCTATTTAAAATTACAGTTCTGTAAAGCTACTTGTTGCACTTTGTGAATTTACAGGGTGAATTAACTTCTGGAGTATGGGAAGAGAAGTCTGATGAGATTTCTTTTGCAGACTATAAATTCAGTATAACGCACCATTATCTCAAACAAGAATCTTTAGCTGATAAAGAAGTAAAAGAAGATTCTGAAGAAGGTATGACTTGCTACCTATGTTGGCTGTGTGTGTTTAAACTGACATTAAAGGGGAAGTAAAGTATTTGAGTAGTATAATGTATTTCTGAAGGTTTTGAGTTGGAATAAACTTGATCAGTTTTTGAATATTTTTGTGGAAGTAGAGCCTTTAGGATCCCAAACACTTCTTAAAAGTTTGTTGTACATTGCAAAAGGAATTAGTTTCTTCTGTAGAGAAATTCTGTTTTGTGTTCTTATAAAAGCCCCATTTTTAAAAAGGCTATTCTATTTTAACAGATGCTCTTCCTGAAGCAATGCAGGATTTGCTGTCCATGAACAATGATTTTCCACCCAGAGCTCACTGTCTTGTCAGATGGTAGGCTTGTTCTCAATGTTATTCAACTCTATTATTTATTGTTCATGTGCAATTGATCATTTTATACGTATGTGTGTTTCTCTCTCTCTCTCTCTCTCTCTCTCTTACTCCTTTTTCTCTGCCTGAGCAAGTGGGAAGGCAGCCTTCTCCCAGGCCTTTGCCTATGTTGCTCTTGATCCAGCTGTTTGGAGGTTTGTGAGAGCAGTTTGGCGGTACTGCTTTACTGGAAATTATGAAGACAGGTAGCATAAACTTGGCTTGTATTCCCTTGAGTATAGAAGGTTGAGGGGTGATCTAATTGTGTTTTAAATGATAAAAGGATTCGATAAGTGAATTTGTTTCTTCTGTTGGGGGAATCCAGGACAACAAGGCATAATCTTAAAATTAGAGCCAAGCCATTCAAGAGTGAAATCATGAAGCACTTCTTCACACAAAGGGTAGTAGAAATCTGGAACTCTCTCCCCGAAAAGGCTGTGGATGGTGAGTCAGTTCAAGCTTTCAAGACTGAGTTCGATAGATTTTTGTTGGGTAAGGGTATTAAGAGACATGGGTCAGAGGTGGGTAGATGGGGTTGAGGTGCAGATTGTCCGTGATCTGGTTGGGTGGTGGAGTAGGCTTGAGGTGGCGAATGGACTACTCTGTTGCTATCTGAAGAACTGAAGAAAGCCATTTGGCTCAACAGACCTGTTCCTTTTCAGGGATCAACCCCACCTACCTGCCTTCCCACATTTCCCTCAAGTCTGTGTTCTCTATAGAAACTCATTCATTTTTCTCTTGAACCCATTTATACAGTCCACTTCAACGGCCTTAATTGGTAACCTATTCCACAAGTCTGTTCCCCTTTGGATGAAAAACTGCCACTGATTTCCCCTCTTACTTCTGATTCCCTAATTTTGTGTCTCCTGGTACTTGAACCTATCTTTGTCGTGAGTAATTTGGATTAATTTTGTCCGTTTCCTCTCTAATCGTGGGAATTTCAAAGCTTAAGTACTTTTAAATCTCTTTTTCTGAAGAAAACAAGCCCAACTTCTTTAACATTCCTCGTAACCTATATTTTTAATAGGTATTTAATCATTTTTGTTGCTCCCCTTTATATCTCCTCATGGGCAATAATATTCCTATCATTTGGTGAAGAGAGCTGCAAACACTATGCCAGATTGGCCTTGTACAGCAACATTACAACCACTTTTGATTTGTACTCCATCATTCTGGTAATGTAGCCTTGGAAACCTGGGTTTAAGAAACACATGGTTTTCAGATACTGCTTAGATGAGTATCGATTTTTGATTACGAAAGGTGTCCCCTAAGAACTTAAAAAATATATCATATGATGTACTTTAGCAAAATCTGTAGAGATTGATGGACTTCTTGCATCTTGCCATTGATGTTGAAATTGCTGAATAGCAATCAATAGCAAATTCATCACCTTCAAGTGTTTCTTATCCTAGGTATGGTTTACGGGAGTTTGTGGTAATTGCTCCAGCAGCTAGTAGCGATGCAGTCATCAGTGAATCAAAGTGCAACATTCTGCTCAGCTCCATCTCCATTGCATTGGGCAACACTGGTTGGTAGGTAAATATTTGAAAATGCTATATGGATTGTATTAGATGTTCACACATGAAACACTGAAGACGAGGAACTTGAAGTTTGTGATCAAATAATTTGAAATATTATTGATCTTTTGACATTTGCATTATATAGTATCTTATGCTGCAATTGCTATTCATCCTGCAAATAGGTAATGAGATGAAGGATCAGCTAATCTGTTGGAGGAATGTTGACTACAACACTGGGAGAACTCCTGTACTGACTCCCATGGGCAATTTTTGAAAATTATTTGGTCTTGGTATTTGGGCAGTGCTGTCCAACCCTACTTGGCCTGAGAAGTCCTTGTGGTGATGGTGTTCCCACAATGGTTTCAGGTAGGGAATTCTAGGATTTTGACTCAGTGACTATGAAGGAATGACAATGTATACTTAAGTCAAGATGGCATGTTTCTTGGAAGGGAACCTGAAGGTGATGATAACCCACTGACCGCTGCTCTTGTCTTTTTGTGGTAGAGGTCTAGGCTGGGAATTGCTATCAAAATAAGCTTGGGGAGATGCTGCAGCATGTTCTGTAGATACTGCAGCTACAGTGTGCTGATGGTGGTAGATCTTTCAGTGGCAGGGGTGCCAATCAAGCAGACTGCTTTGTTTTGTATGGTGTCGCGCTTGTGTGTTGTTGTCGAGCTTCTTGAATGTTGTTGCAGCTGCATCCATTCAAGCAAGTGGTAAGTATTCTATTGCACTCTTGATTTGAGCCTCGTAGATGAAGTGACTTTGAGGGGGTCGAGATGAGCCACTTGTCGGCGTACCCGGCCTCTGTCCTGCTCTTGTTGATATGGCTGCTCCAGTTAAGCTTTTGGTCAATGGTTACACCCCGGGTGTTGATAGTGGGGGACTTGGCGATGGTGATACTGTTGAAGGTCAGGGGGACGTGGTTGGGCCTTTTCTTGTAATAGCTGGTCATTGCGTGGCACTATGCGGCACGTGTTACTTGTCTGAATATTGTCTGGATCTTGCTGTAGACTGGCATGAGCTGCTTCATTATTGGAGGAGTTGTGAATGGAATCGAAGACTGTAGAATTTTCAGTGGATAGAGCTGCTCGATCTTCTAATTAGGGAGAAGGACATTGATGAAGCAGCTGAAGATGGTTGGGCCAACCGCTGAGGACCTCCAGTAGCGATGTCCTGGATTTACGATAATTGGCCTCCGACAACCACAGCCATCTTTCTGTCAGATATGATTCCATAGTAACATAGGAATTGCTAAATGAATAAAGACCAGGTCCATCTAGTTTGGTTTCACTCATCCTGGTAGTCACATGATACAATAATAATGGAGATGTTGACTTATCATAGCAAATAAGCTCTATCAATTAGTCTACAACAGACCCAGAAATGACACGCGGAAAACCGCAGTGGTGGAGAACTTTGGTAACCATACATCCAAAGCAATGTTCCCTTCATTTTTTTTCTTGCGCGGGCCCTTTAACTGGCTGCGCGGTCCATTCAAATCTTCACATGTGCGATTATTCCCATTGAGAAGCCAGTGAGCGGCCTGTGCGGGACCTCCAGACTGCCGTGCGTCTTAACCGGAACATTGGTCAAAGTCACCTTTTCCCTCCCAAGCATGCTTCACTTGCCACACGTCCTGTCTTAAATGACTCTTGTACCGTATCCTAAAATGTTATTTTCTGAAAGAAATCTATCTAATTTGCATTTGAATCAATCAATAGTAACTGCTTCCACCGTCTCTCTAGGGAGGCTGTTCCATAAATTGACCACTCACTCACTGAAATATTGTTTCCGCGGATTAGTTTTGAATTTAACCCCCTTCGAGTACAGGCCGTGTCCTCTGGTTCTCCTGCTCTGGACAAGGTGAAACAGCTTGTCTTGGTCTACATTATCTAGTCCTTTTTAGAAACCAACCACTGGAGGATTTTCCTTTAAGACAATAGTTTTGCTGTGCCCCCTTGGCAACATGCTACCTTGATATCGAGGGCACTTATCTCGCTCTATTGTGTCCCATGTCTTGATCAAGGCTGTAACAACATTTGCAGCTGAGTGGTTCTTGCGGAGTTATTGGTGACCTGGTGTTGCTTGATGGCACTAATAACTTCTTCCATTGCTTTGCTGACGATGGGGAGGAAGCTAATAGGGTGACATTAGATTTGTTCTGCTTTTTATGGATAGGATATGCTTGGGCAATTTTCTACATTGTTGGGTTAATGTCAGTGTCATAGTTGCATTAGAATAGCTTGGCCAGCAGGTTAGTTCTGATAACTCTGGTCTTCAGCACTACAGCCGGGATGTTGTCAGGGCCCATAACCGTTGCTGTGTCTAGTGTAATTAGCCACATAATGCTATATGGAGTGAACCAAATTGACTGGACATTGGCATCAGTGAAAGTGGGGACCTTGGGAGGAGGCCAATGGACCATCCACTTGGCACTTTTGGCTGAAGACATTGTAAACACTTCATAGATGTGTTTATTGTACTCACGAGCTGAGCTCCATCATGTTTGAGATTGGGGATGTTTATGATTGTTACCTGATTGCCACCATTCTCAACTGGGTATGTAGGGCTACAGAGCTTTGCTTTGACTAGATGGTTGTGGGACTGTTTAACACTGTCTATAGCCTGCTCCTTTTTGGTACTTAGCTTGCAGGCAGCCCTGTGTTGCAGCTTCACCTAAGTTGGTGCCTCATTCTATATTTTTTATTGAACCAGGGTTGATCTTATTAATGGTTGTTAAAAATTACATTTTTATATATTCATAAGTGCTTTTATAAAAACATTAGATTTTTTATGGGGTATTTTATACTCTTACTCCTTCACCACTACTTCAATTTTTGTTCCTCTTCTAGTCTCTCAAGGTGTCTTATCTTTGGCAGGTGACAGGCGTCCTCAGGGTTTTGCCTATGTTAATTATGAGTTCCTCATATAGTAAGATTGCAATTCAGCATAGTGTGGAATTGAAGTATCATTTGATCATGCTGTAGTGTCCTGTGTTGATGCTTTAACTCCATGCTCCTCTGTTATTTACATGTTTGAAACGAGCATTAGCTTCCTATTGGGAAAAATATTTGTAGCTTTATTTTTGATTTTGTGAATTTTTCTTTTCTGTTGTCTTCAAAAAAATTTTGCTGAGGTAAGTTTGCATCTGTTTTAATTGGGCCAGAAATTCCAGAACGGGGCTTGCAGCGCGTGCAAGCCCCGTATTTGCACTTACCCCGTGCTCCTGCCGATCAGCTCCAGGGACGCCTGCACTTGCAGAAACTGAAAGAAGAATCCCGGGCAGCGTATGACGTCACGCCGCCCAGGAGTGCAGCCAGCGCGGAGCCAGGAGCGTGCAGTGTAAGTGAGACACACCCCTTGAGGTCTCAGTTTCACTGGACACGCCCCCAATGTTTCTGTCAAGCTGCTTTGCTTTTTTACATGCAAAGCAGCAGTTTAAATAGGTTTTTGGAAGTTTTTTGAAGATTTTGGTAACTTTTATAAACTTTTTAAAATGTTTACATTATTTTGAGTAATCTGAAGTAGTTTTAAAGAGAATTAAAGCAATTTAAAGACTTTTAAAAGCCCTAAAAGAATTTTTTAAATTCCATTTATTTATTTAGCAATGTCGTCGTCATACGTGTCTTCACACTGTTCCCTTTGGGGAACTGTATGAAGTGGTGGAAGGATTTATGGCCGTGATTAACGCTCATTCCGTGACCGTAACCATCTTTGAACCAGCCATTAGGGCGGTTAGTCCTATGGCGGGAGGGTTTTACGGGCTCCCACAAGCTATACAAGGAGGGGGGGCCACCCACACCCACGGACGCAAATATCCCACTGGATGTCAACCCAGAATTTAGAGCCGGAGCTCCGACTCCACTTGCCGGGACTGTCTGGAGCGGGGTTCGAAACCCTACCCTGATCTGGCCCAGCGGCGGGGATCCTACCGCTATGACAAAGGCCCAATCCGATTAGCAACGTGAAATGGCAGCATAGGGCTCCAGTCACGGGGAGGGAAAAGGCGCAGGAAACGTATGGGTGTCACCTTTTGTGCGGAGTGGGCCTTTTGCGTAGCAGTAAGCATCCCCGCCGCTGGGCCAGAAGGAGTAGGGTTTTGAACCCCACTCCAGACAGTCCCGGCAAGTGGAGTCGGAGCTCCAACTTTAAATTCTGGGTGGACATCCAGCGGGATACTTGCGTCCGTGGGTGTTGGTGGCTTCCCCCCCCCCCCCCCCCCCCCCCTCAGATGGGTTGTGGGAGCCCGTAAAACCCTCCCGCCATAGGACTAACCACCCTAATGGCTGGTTCAAAGATGGTTACGGTCACGGAATGAGCGTTAATCACGGCCATAAATCCTTCCACCACTTCATACAGTTCCCCAAAGGGAACAGTGTGAGGATACGTCCGATGATGACCTCTTGCGCAATGCACCTCCTTGGACCCTCAGTCGCAGATGCGAGGGGGCAAGTCGTGCAATTGTTAAATTTTTTATTTTATTGACATGTAAAATGTTGGCCCAATAATTCCCTTCCAAATGCGCTAGTACGGTCGGGGTACTTACGCATCTGGCCGGATGAAATGCCGGTTTTCAGCATGCACAGTGCATGTGGGGAAAACTGGCATTTCCTGTCCTCTGAACGAAGGGGTTCAGAGGCAGAACGCGTGCGACTGCACAGGCAGCGCGTGCGCAGTATAATTCGCCGCTTTCATTAATGCTTTCAGTGAGGTCCAGTCATTACAACTTACACATGAAAAAAGCATGGGTACAGTTGCTCCAGAGGCTGCGGAGGAAGATATTTCTTATCGTGGAGCTTCTGAAAGTATGTATGTCTGTATATATTCCTTTGCGTGTTATGTATATATTCCTTTACTTATGTGTATGAATGTATTATTTAATTATGACTTTCAGAGAAAGTAACTTATTGGAAAATCATAATTAAAAACATACATTCATACACATTAGTAAAGGAATATAAAACATACATACATATACGTAAAGGAATATATGTGGACATACATACATAACTCATTCTCACATTCCATTCACACAGCCACAATTGCTCCTTCTACCTACCGTTCTGAAAACCCTTTTTAAAAAAAAAAAAAATTTAAACTTTTAAACTTACTTAAAATTTCTTAAAATAACTTCCCTCCCTTTCCCAAACAAAAATATTGCATTTCAAAAGCTCCACGATAAAATATATCTTCCTCTGCAGCCAATGAACAACTTTACACTTGCTTTTTTCAAGTGTAACTTCTAAGGACTTAACCTCACGGATTTCATGAATGAAATCCACGAAGTTCACTGCGCAAGCGCTGCCTGTGCAGTCGCACGCGCTCGAGGTCTGGAAATGCCGGCGTTCCCCGCATGCGCTGTTCATGCTGAACGCCGGCATTTCCAACGGCCAGAAGCGTGAGTAAGCCGACCGTACTCACGCTTCTGGCCTGGAATTTCTGGCCCATTGTGTATCCTGTTATTGGGACAAGCCATATAACTACAGTATTGCGAAGAAAAACTTGCTAATGTCCCAGAAGATAACGGATTACTATTCCATTTCCTTTTTTTTGTAAACATATACACATTGATATCCCCTGGTATTGCTCACAGACAGAATAGATGTTTTTATAGCAATGTTAAAGTTATAATAAAGTTGATATTTTATTATTTGTGATAAGGAATTTGTTTTTTATAATATGTATTCCAGTTTATTTTTTTTAACAATTAGTAAATATTAAATGCAGGCAGCAAGTTAATTATTAAATACAGCAAATAAATTATGAAATGTGAGCAGTATATTATGTTAATAAAATTTAGTGAGTAATGTAATTCAATCATTAAATTTACCTAGATGTAATGCTCCGCTCTGCAGAGTTGAGGATCTCTGTCTTCCTGTTGTCATGCCAGATGTGAGTCGCTTTGAAATAACAGCATCTTGTGGTTTGGGTATATTTATGAAACTTCAAGGAAGGTGCTTTAAACAATCTCTTTGTGATCACCAGTGCTTTTCCAACCTATTTGTGGCTCTTTTATACTTTTCCAGCAATCATTCGCTCTCCTGGTCCACTGAGCCAATCACAAGAAATTAGGCTGAAATACAATGCAATGAAACTTAGTTTGATGACTGCAAATATGTGGGACATTAGCGCAGTACTTTTTAAAAATGAAATTGCAAAGAACATCTTTTAGATCACATGTCAATTTTGAATTTGATCAGCACAACTGTTAAGAAAAGGGTGTATACAAATGGGAATTTGTAACCCTTCTATATGGCATCTGAGTTGCAGTATTTCAGAAGGCAGAGGCTGAAAGCAACGAGTATTAGACTCCGGACAAACCAGAAGCGATCTTGGTTGGATTCCTGGAGCTGGATTTCTTGAACCAAAGGTGGAAATACTTTAATTTAGGGACCTAACGCACCAAACCGTTGTCTCCAGAACACACACACTCCAGTACTCTAAGATAAAAACCAAAGTGTTTACTTTTAATTGTCAGTGTGTTACTGTGGGGCATAGATCATACTTGCACACAGCCCAAAAAAAAGCCATACCAAGGTGCAGTGAAGTTGTGCATGAGCATAGATCTGAGAGCTTGCGCATACGTAGCAACCTGAAACACATTAGGACCCAAAGGCCAGTTCAAAAATTAGAGAGTAGAAGGCAAGTCTGAGGCCCCTCAGGGAGGTAAGAGTTTTAGGTATTTGAAAATCGGAAGAGTAAGTTTTTAAAATGTCTCCTCTCCTCTTTCCCCCTCCCCGGCCTGAATTAATTTTTATTTGTTTCTGTTATGTTTCTTTTTTAGGAGGTGTGTATATAATGGAGTGGATGGGGAACCAATATGGCTTTTGAATAGACTTGGCATTTTATTTTCTGTATACAGGAAACTCTCGTTTAAACGGCACCTAAATATCCGGAATTCTCTATTAACCGGCAAAACTCATACTCCGAAAACAACACCTCAATAACCGGAAATGTTGCCGAGTCCGAGTCTCCCGCGGTGGCTGAGTTAGTCGGTGGGGGTAGTTTTCCAAACTGCCACTACTCGGCTTCTTGGTGCTGTCGGAAGTCCGAACACCTCAATAACTGGAGTACCCAATTACTGTATACTGCACATTTCTTGATTTTTTAAAATTTTTGTTTGTTAAAAATAGCCTTGGTAGATAACCCTCTCCGTCATCTGGAATTTTTAATCAACCGGCACCATCCCGGTCCCGTCGGTGCCAGATACCAGAGTTTCCTGTAATTCAAAATAATTGGTTTCTTTCTGACTAAATGTGTCTTTGATCTGGTTGGTTTATCATCAGTGCAAAATTTGAATCAATCCATCTGCTTCACCTGAAATTGGAGTAATGCATATGCCTTGCAGCCTATAAACATGTTGCTTTCTCACACGCTACAAACAAGTGCCAGATGCAAAGCTTTTAAAACTCATGTAGCCACTAGGTGGAGGTGTTTTCTGTGTTTGTTTTAAAAAGTGTTGATCAATCTAGGTTATGCTGTGTATATATAGAGAAATTGTATTTTCTTTTTTTTTAATAACTGGGATAGATAAATGGTTAAAATGTTTCGAACCAAGTGGGGTTACAAGTTGGGAGCTTTTGATTGTTTTATTTCTACCAATCACTCTCTGACTGTAATTTTTCTTGTCAAAGCATGTAGGCATTTATTGTATGTAATATATAAGTAAGTTAATAAGCTTTAAGGCTATTGCAGTGAAATATATCTTGGTTTATGATGGAATGTAAAAAGGGATAAGCCACTTTGGGGAGTGGGGGGTGGAATGGACAACATTCTAGTTTACTTCAGAAAATTGTAATTCAGCTTTGCCTTTATTCAGGATGCGCACTTTAGAAATCTGATCTCAAGAAGGAAAAATTACAGATGAAAGTGATGTCTACTTCTCCTCTGGACATACAGTTGTTCATTAATAAGGTTAAGGAATTGTTTTCTGATCCAGAGTGTAAGTTTTTTTAGCTTGTGTTCATTCAATTTGAGCAAATGTATATACACGCCATTAATGGTAGGTGTCGATTTCCTGCTAAGAGTCGCTGCAAAACTCGCAAAATGGGATAGTAGGACTTTCATAATTGGCTGGATTTTGCTCTCCGCCGTTCATTACACTTGCCCACAGACTATGGGATTTTGCATTGGAATTTACTATAAATTAGAGAGCCAAAACGCCCTCTACAGAGGATCTGGGACATATGTGAACAGGACGCGCAACTGCGTATCCCCTTAACCAGTCAGTTTGAAGAATCGTTAATGAGCAGCACAGAACCTGAACCAGGAAGTGTAAGTTAGAATATTGAATTCAATGTCAAATCAGGTACAAAAAGTAAAATAAAGAGAGGGAAAGAAAGATGGGATTAAGGGAGAGCAAGAAGAGCCGGAAAGAAAAAGTAAAAATAAATACATTTTACATTTTTTTTTTGAATCTCCAACAATAATTAAAATCTGAAGGAATGAGACTCCAGACTTGTAAAAGTTAATTTTCAGTACCAGACAGATTGTTTAGCAATAATTAAGACTGATCACGGCGTTAAAAATGTACTCACACGGGAATGAATAATTAGTATGTACTGCAAATTTACGTCGTTCCTTGTATTTCCATGGCAAGTCTCTCAGCGAGATACCGTTATTGCGTAGCTTCTGGAGGAGCAGGGCAACTCGGACAGCAACTTCCGGATTTCCATGTTTAACTGCACATGTGCAGTCGCTGGAAGTTGCTGTCAACTTTACAATTTAATAACGTTGAGTGCTGTTAGCATCACTGTTATTTCTACCACAAGATCCGGCCCAATATTTCTCTGGGAGGGAATGGGTAGAGTTTCAACAGTTAACAGCCATTTTAAAATGATCCTCCTGAACAACAGGGCACAATGGAGAAAACACAGATGATTTAGCAGATTCAACAATAACAACAACTTGCATTTGTATAGTGCCTCTGCAATAATATTGGGCTATTGGTTGGGGTGGTTAATTTATTTATTTGTTATTTTTGCATTGAATTTAAACCCATTAAGTGCAATTATTCTAGTTCAAGGGGCAAATTTCAGTTGTATCTCTGCCATTAACACCCGCTAACGCAGGTGGCTCAGCATTGGAGCTGACTTGCCAACATTCGTATTGAAATCACCTTAAATCTAGTTAGTTGTGTAAGTTGATACAGTAAGGGCAGTAAGCAAATTTAAGTTTTACAGCCTGGTTACCCTCATCCACTGGACACTTGGGCCGGAATTTTCCGGGGTGTCAGCAGCTGGGATTGGTGGTGGGTTGGGTGGGAAAGTTTTTTTTTGACAGCAGATCGGGAACCTGCTGCAACGCGCCTTTCCCAATGTCTGGTCTGTCAGCGCTGAACTGACCTGATGGGCAGCGGTGGGCGCCCTAATTAAACTTCTTATAATGTATTTAACAGACCCTTAACAACAGGCTTTTTTAACTTACTCTTTAACTTTAACTTCATGGACATGGGAACCACGCTGTTCGGGGACCATTTCTGTCAACCTGAGGTGGCCATTGCTCCAGCTGATTACTTGACCGCTTCAAATGTACAGTAAAAGCTCCCACCTGACACATTATCACTTTCCTCAGCCACAAGCTGTTTCTCAGTCCATTTCCAGCACAGATTCTGCAGGCTTGCCACTTTCCACTCTCCATCCACTCTCGCCTCATTGGAAGAACTCTCTCACCATTGACAGAATTCTTCTGTCATCTCTACTTCACCTGCCATCTGTTTAATCAACATGGATGCCCTTTATATTGTCTTATTATCTTGGTCCTCAGAATCTGATCACGATCAGCACCAACAACAGCATCAACCTTCTCTTCAATCACCTGATGCTGCACAGGACAGAGGGCATCAGCACCTGGGTACATTGCTGTCAGGGATGGCCTCACCATGGCCAGATTTACTTCACTTGATGCTGTACACCCTGGCTGCCACATGATGTGCCAGATTGGCACCACTCCACACCAGCACCATAAAGCATCCCTACAATGTCCAAGCCATTCCTTTCAGATTCGCCACCATTGTGGGGGGAGGGGGGGCCTACCGTTATGTCTCGCCATTCAGTGCAACTCACTAAGCCACTTCCAAAGGTGCTCACAAATCTGTCCAAGAATGCAAAGTGTTGAAAATAAAGGTTTCAATGTTTAGCAGCACATTAACAGAAACTTTACATGAACTTTCGGTGTTAGTTGTTATGATTGCACTAGGATGAGGGCGAGTGTGAGGAGTGGCTAATGAGGAGATGGGGATGTGATAATGTAGATAGATAGAGAGAGAGGGAGGGATGGGTGGAGGTGCAAGGTAATTTTGTGAGTAAGAATGTGCAGGAGTAGGGATGGGAAAGCAGAGTGATGGGGATGTGATGAGAGGCACAGGAGGATGAAGCCGAGTGTGGCTTTGTACTAATGTTTCGTGATCTAATTAGATCATTGAAAGGCTTGCGCCACTGTACCCAGGTCCTTCTGACGACATCCCTGCTTGTGCTCTCCTCTGCAGTGTGCAACCAGGCTGTGTTGGTCTCCTGGGGAGATCTTTTCCACTTGTAGGAAGGGAAGAGGACCTCCTTGTATGCTGTGACTCCCTCCATAAGCATATGAGGGAGTCATGGGAGAATATGGGTGCAGTCCTGCACCTCTGCAGTGATTGTCGGTGTTTGCAGTACTTCAATGCTGTAGAACACTGACCGCACAAACGTCAAAAGTAAGGTGGCCCCTTTAAGGAAACTGGCTGATGGTGCGTCATGAATGACGTCACCAGACCCGCTTCCTCTAATTGGGCCGGCAAATGCGCTGGGTGGGCTTAACGAGCTCTATCAACATAAATTAATTTTGGACAGCGGGATGGAGCCAGCATCGGGGCCGCGACCCTCGACCCGCCACTGACATCACCCCCATCGGACCCACCGAGGGGAGCAAAATCCCGGCCTTGGTTTCCTCTGAAATTCAGAGCAGCACTACACAGACATGTAGGCAATACATGATGCAGAAGATACATGGTAGTGTTCCAAGCTTTGGAAGAAACTGCAGTACGCAGCTTATGACTGTTTACCTGGCTACTTAAATGAGGCACTATTATTTTGCAGGGCAAATATATTCGAGCAAGGATATCGAAACTGTAGCCCATGAGGCACATGTGGGCTCCGAGTTCTGACAATATGGCCATCAATACTTGGCCAACTGGTTTGTCCTATTCAAGTTTTATCAACATTTGGCAAGGGCTATTTTCAGTGTTTGTCTTGCTGGTTGATGATTTCTAAATAAGAACACCAAGATCTGTTATCACCAATCTGAGATGTATGTGAATTGATGGGAAAAATGAAGGTTAGCTTTGTGTGTCCTCTGAAGCTGCACAATGCGGTCTACGGAGACAAAAAGAAAAGAAAGACTTGCATTTATATAGTGCCTTTCCCAATCTCGGGACGTCCCAAAGCACTTTACAGCCAATTAAGTACTTTTGAAGTGCAGTCACTGTTTTAGTGTAGGAAACGCGGCAGCCAATTTGTGCACAGCAAGCTCCCACAAACGGTAATGTGGTGATTTTTTTGTGATGTTGATTGAGGAATAAATATTGCCTAAGGTATTGGGGATAACTCCCCTGCTCTTCTTTGAAATAGTGCCATTGGATTTTTTACATCCACCTGAGAGCAGACGGGCCTCAGTTTAACACCTCATCTGAAAGATGGCTCCTCCTCAGTACTGCACTGGAGTGTCACCCTAGATTTTTGTGCTCAAGTCTCTGGAGTGGGACTTGAACCCACAAACTTCTGATTCAGAGTCTAGAGTGTTATCAATGGAGCCACAGCTGACACCTTGGACAACACTGTACTAGAGCATGACACACCATATCAACGTGGAATACACATTCCCTGTGTCATATAATGACTTAACTTAAGCTGACAATTTGATGTTGGTCTATTGTCTCCTAAGGTCTCTCTCGTACTGTGAAATCACGCTGCAGTTCCAACTATAGTAATGTTGCTTTTCCTAATGGAGATTTCGTCCAGCAAGATAAAGAATAATTCAAGGAAACTGGGAAAATAAGAATTCTGTTTGGTTCAATCTTGCACGATGCTCTCAAAACATCTCTGAGGGCCTGCTATTAACTGAACAAAATTGAAGGTGATACCCATACTCAGTCCACTTATTCAAGTCCAAAGCCCCATCTAATTAAAAATCATTGAGAATTGGACAATTCCTAATCAATGCCTTGATCAAGGACTCTGTTTCTATCCTTCCTGCTACCTTTGATGTGTATCTTGTTTGTGACATCATCGGCATTAATAAATGTATTATAATATGTCTTGTAAAGTTTGGGAAGCATAGGCCATTGGGAGTAAAGTACCAGTTTAGAGATCATGTGTATTCTATAAGCTTGAAATGAAGAAACTGAAATATTTTTTAGCAAATGTTTAGTTACAAAATATTGATTCGTTTAGAAGTAACTTGTCTGTGGAGCGTTGTAAAGGTTAGTAAATCATGTATATGTGTATTTTAAATTAGTCAGGTGACCTTGTTTGTGCAAATTCAACAAAAGGCAAGAAGGATGTACGTGGGTGCATGTGAAGGCCCTGGTGTTCGGACGGATTTTGAAATGGTTCATCTTCGGAAAGTGCCAAATCAGTATAATCATCTGTCTGGTCTACTGGATATTTTTAAATCGAAGATTGTAAGTATTTTTTTAGAAATACATTTTAATTAGCCTCTGGAGATGTAGTTTACTGGATTTAGTAGGAATCATAGAATTTCACAGCACAGAAGGTGCCTATACCGGCTCTCTGAAAAAGTAATCCATTTAGTTCCATTCCCCGGCCTTTCTCCATATCCTTTTACCTTCCTCCACTTCCCTTCTAAAAGTTATTATGGATTCTGTTTCTACTGTTTCTGTTGGGACGTTGCAGGTACCAACAATCCTCTGCGTTTTTGTTTTTGTATGAATTTAAATGATGTACAGTATTTTGGTTAGGGACTCGCTAATCAGTAGAATTTTTTTTTTCCCTATTCACCTTAATAAAATCTCCATATCGCTTTGAACACCTATGAATTCTCTTGGCTGTCTTTTTTTTTTCTAATAAGTGCCTCAATTTCACTAGTCTTTTTTCATAACTAAAGCTTTTCATTTCTGGTGTCATCTTACTAGACCTTATCTGTGCTCTCATCATGGCTTTGAGACCCTTCCTAAAGTACTGCATCCAAAATTGGATACAGTACTAATATTTTTGGTTTTGGTGTTGGAAAAAATGTGTGCAATGCACAGGAAATATGGGTGCTAGTCCTTTGGCCTATTTTGCACCTGAATATCACTAGTTGAATTCCTGTATAGCTTTTCAGGTGGTTGTACCTGACTGCATCTGAAGAGGGTGAAGCAATATAAATTGCATACAAGTGAGTATCTGAGACCTGTGCATTCCGATTTCTTGCTCTAGTACCAGAGACAGTTCAGGGGCAAACTGCTCCAAACAAAACTGGTAGTATTTTTTTTAGAGCTGCCATTTAGGTGTTAACTGTCTTCAAGAGACAGGCTGCTGAATAAAAAATATATTTTCAGCTTCAGAAATTGTTGCAAAATGTAACTCTCTTTCATTCACTGGAGGCCTTATTTGGTACAGTGATTACCTCTTGTTTTGCAAGGTGGCTTACATAGCTGCAGATGAGGAGCAACAGCCACAAGCCCCCATTGATAGCTGCTGAAGATATTCACCTGGCCCTCTCCAGAGTGAGCCATCAACTGTTTCATGAGCAAAGAGAAGGATTGCTCCTTCCATCTTTCCTTACAATAACTCCATCCCACAATCAATACAAAGAGAATCTTCATAGTCCAACTTGCACCCGCCTTCTATTCCAAAACCTTCAATATACACACCTACTCTTAATTTCCTGATTGATCTACAGTGCAAAAGCATAAATAGAAAAGTGATTGAGTTCTAACAGTGATTTGCTTTAATATGGTGTTTATGTGACTGTCTACTTCTTATCACCACTGTGCTTCCCTTTTACCTACTTTTTCCATGGTTGTGTTCTGGGTATGTGGTTATCTATCCTAGTGTTCCTTCTAAGTGAACTCCCACTGACAGGAGACTGGACAAGGGGGTAACCTGCGTCTCGGTACATGGTGCTGGGAATAAGATGGCGCTTGAACTCTTCAAGCCTTGGCTGATCATGTAGGCTGTGAACGATCGGCTGGTGTGGGGACAGCCTGGCCCAGCCTGCCTCTGGCAGATACTGGGGGAGAGTGGAGGAGTGGTGTGGAAGTGCTGCTGCCTTGACAGACGGCAGCATCTTCCATGGTCACTTCCATCCTGACACTCTATGGAGCTTCCTCTGATCTATGGATGCACAGACTTGGTAGCTTCAGTGACATATGGGAAACCGGTCCCCATCTTGCATATTATTTGGGCAAGCTTATCACTGGTCATGCCTAATGATGTGGCAATAGAGTAGTTGAAGGCCTGGATGATGACTGAGCTGCCATTGTTGTCTCTCGGGTAGGAGGATATGCTGCAGATGGCCCTAGAATTGTCAGTCTCTACAAGTCAGCTCTCGGCATCCCACTGTGTGACTGCTGGACTCCTCTATATTAGCTGCCATTTGGTAGAATCCTTGGCAGATCCACCAGTGATTCCAACAACCTGTTTTGATCAAAAAGCATCCTTCCCTTCAAAGTTAGACCATAGAGGTCTGGATCCCTGACCTAAATAGCTGAGGATGGAGGCGGTCTTAACCTCCAGTAAAGGGCTCCTTGCTTCCTTCACCTGCTCCTGCTCACCCATGACTCGCCACTTGTGCTGACTGCTGTCACTAAATCATCTGGATTGTGTGTATTTGAGCTGGTGAGTGGGTGGGGTAATTGATGGAGCGCTCAGTTTGTTGCTAATTCTAGAAAGGCTGTTTTCGAGTGAGTTCCAAGACGGGCTGGCTCTGGAAGCCTGCAAAGACACAGTAGTATGGTAATACTATTGTGGCTTAGGCAGGAAGTTTCACATGGTTCTACTTCTAGAAAGATTATGTAAGTCTGATAGAATTTTACACTGCAGCATTCTGGAAGGAGCATTGGGATACTAACTCTTACCTAGCACTTGCCCTCTTGCTTCTGCAATTTCCATAACCTTTAAGATTTGATTTCCTTGTATGGAAATAGCCTGCTCCTCAAAGGAGATGACTTCCTTTATTGAGGCTTATTATCCTCCTCCCATTGCTGAACACTGCCTTCCATTGTGTGCTGCTTTCACCTTTAAGAAATGAAACAAAGATGAGGATTATTAGATACTGAGAAGTTGCATTTATGAAAAGTGTTTCATGCAGACGAGGCGGCATTGAAGTCTGGGAGGTTTTCGCATTATGCATGCTTGTGTTGTGAGAATAAGTGGTGGTGAAAGAACATTTAGAAGAAAGAAACTGCATCTGTGTACATTGGTATAATGTATCTTATGTAATTAACACATTGTGTGAACTTTATAATTTTACATCCTTTAATACCTTTTTTTAACCACTGATGATGTTGTAAAATGAAATTGCCAACATTTTTAGCTCAAAGGATGAAGTGACTTCTGAATTGTAGGAAATTTTAAATGGTCTTGAAGAGCTCTATAGGAAGTAAAGCTGCCTGTGTTTTTCTCTTCTAGGGGTGCCCTTTGACACCTTTGCCCCCAGTAAGTGTAGCTATTCGGTTTACATATGTCCTTCAAGACTGGCAACAGTACTCTTGGCCCCAGCAACCCCCAGGTAGGGTGCTCCAGTTGTATTTAATGTTTTATAAGACTACATATGAGTATCTTCTAATTGTGCAATTTAAAGGTTGCTATTGAGCACCATGAAAATTCAAACAGCAGGCCATAGTTCCTTTAATGCATGCTGTTTATGTATTTTCCCATGCTCAAACGTTGCTTTTTTTCCCCTTTATTTCTGCTTGCATTTTGCCTCCTTTCTTGACTTTGTTGCTTTCCATTTCTTGATCAGGGAGGGGGAAAGGATGGAGTTACTGTTGTGTGCTGCGAGGCTATGTTAGTTGTTGGGAACCTTGTATTGATCATTTACATTGATCCTCCATTCATATATAAACCTTTACATTTTTGCAAGTTTGTTCACAGTACCAGTTCTATACCAGCTTCTGTTATCAACACAGCTTTTCTTGCTCCCCACTGATGGGCATTCAGTTCAGGTACCTGACAGCACACACAACACAATAGCAAAATACTGCGGATGCTGGAAATCTGACAGCACACACTTACCTACTGGTATCGAGACACATACCAGCTGTGCAGTGCCAAACTATTGAATTATTGCTTTTTACCCAGTGAGTACCTCAATGGTTTGCTGTGCTGGCTTTTAATTTTGTGATCTAATGAATTGCTCATATCTAGATCTACGAAGCAAATGTCAGTAAACATGTTGTTTGACTGGCGCTTCTGTTGGGGTATGGTATATAAAGCAGGAAGACAAAAGAAGGGTGAAAATACTAGTGTTTTTTATACAAAGCAAAAGTGAAACGTGAGCACTTACAGCTTATGCAAATACGAGGGAGCAGAATTAACCTTAATGCTAAGAGTAAACACATTGAAATAATAGTTGAAGGCTTCCATTTCATTAGATTTTCTGAGTGCATTCACATGAAAATAAATTTATTTAGATAGCCTGTAAATCTGGAGAAATTCACTGGCTTGGATTCAAAAATGCTTTTAACCCAATAACTTAATGAAAACTTGATGGATGATCTCAATTGGATTTTTAAAATTTCAATTGATTGAGTGCAAGCTTTTAATGAACATGAAGCATTCTAATTTTCATAATTAGTCTTGAGTTAGTACATTTGATTATACTATAGGCTACTTTGTTCAGTGAATTGTATAGTCCAGCAATGATTTTTGCAGCACTATTTTCATTCCATATATAGGCATAACAGATCGTGCTCGGTGTTTAAATTTGGGTGTATAAAATCAGTAATAGATTTGAACACCTGTCATTTACAGCACCTTGTGCTGTTGCCTTTCACCTCCTTAATACACAATTTGAACTTGTTGCCTTAGTAACAGCTGTTGCCCCTCGCACTCAAACAGTGTTAGAATTTAATTGCATCAGTAATAGCTGCATTTCAAATGGCTGCTATCCCTTTTGGATGCCTCAGACACAGTGTTGGATTTACCGGATTAGACATGCACTGCTATCCCGCCTGCACTTTTCACACAGTGTTGGAATTTATCGCATCAGTAACAGCTGATTTTTTTTTTTAAAGTCTAGCCATTTTTGTTTGATTTTTTAAAAAGCCTTTAAGCTTACAGGTAGATGTTGTTTTTTCTGATCTTAAGGAAAATATTATCTTCGGCCTTGGCTTTTACTTTTAGTATTTTCGAATGACTTTTATTTCAGTATATAGATTTATTTTCTTAGAAGGTGGTTAGAATTTGCCACAAGCTGTTGAAGCAGAATCCATAAATTATTTTACAAGAGATTTAATTGCCTGAAAAAGAGGAATATTAAAGGGAATGGGGTGCAAGCAGGGATTAGATTAGGTTGTGGTGGGGAAAAAAAGTACTGAGGCGACTTGATGGACAGAAATGGCTGCTCCTAACATTCTAGATGGCAAAGCTTAATTGCAACTTAAAATAGTATGCTTAAACCTAGCAACTCTGAGCTTGAAATAAGTGCAGTACTAATTATTGGCAATCTTTTATGACAATTAGTAGATCTCCTGTGGTGATGTTTGTGGGTACCAGTCAGGCGTAGAGCTGCAGAAATCGGGGGTGGACTGTGGGGAGCAATATGATTGTGTGTGGTTATAAGCCTTTATATATGTAGTAATATATCCTCCGCTTACTGACACAACACATGGTCATGATATATAGGCAACTTGCACAATATGTCTAGGGTACATTGCGTTCATTTTGAAGTACAGTATCTTAATATTTTGGGGTTATTACTATTTTGGGGGAAACTTGCTTGGAATATTATGCATATAATAATGTGAAGTCATGTGTTGCTTCCTCGTATGTTTGAAGGTGATGCTTGTCGGGTGAAGCTACTTCGAACAACTGTATACAGGATTTTAAATTTCAAAACCAAGTGGCCTGCGTATCTTCTAGCCTATTCTAGCCTTCTGGAAAAGTGTTTAGCCAAGTAACTCTAACATACTTTGCAACAAGTCACAATAATTACAGTAAAACATATGGTCTGCAACTAACTTTATCTAGATCTTGCTGCTGGTGTGGCACTTTCGTGAATATGTTCACGCCATCACGTTCACACACGATTGACATCCATAACCTCTATTGCATTTTTGGCTCTCTGCATTGTTTTGTGATGCAGGTTTCAGTCTTTGTTGCAAAGCATAGGTCAGGGTACTGCATATGTTGTAAAAACTGTAGACTAAGAATAAATTGATGTGTCTGGGATAAATCTTAGCTTATCAGATATTACTCTTGGACACAAACAGGAAATGTTTTGTTTTCAAGCTCCCTACAGAAGCAATGTACTTTGGTATTGCTGTATTTTATCCAGTGGCCTGAATATTTCAGAAATTAAAATAGTTACATTTATGCATGGTGGATGCTTGTCAGCTGTATAAGATTTTGATGATGAGTTCCTAACATTTTCTGTTGCAAATTGGCTCATACAGAATTTTCCTTCATATGTAGATTTTGATGCATTGGTTGGAGGAGAAGTGGGTGGTCTAGAGTTTGGAAAATTACCATTTGGAGCATGTGAAGACCCTATTAGGTGAGGCTGTGCGATTTCCTGACTTATGCAGTAACAGAAATTAAGGCTACTTAACTAACTTGTTTTCATTTTTCAGATCCTGAAATACACCTATGTAGAAAAAATGTTTTTCGATTATAAAGTTACATGTTGTGGGGTGGTTTAATCTTATTTGCCCACTCGGTATAATTAAATAAAGAGTTCTGCCACTGGACTCGATAGAAATAGTTTTATTAACCTACTTAAACATAAATGTTACTGCCAATTACAAGCAATACACAAAAACATAAATGTATCATACAAAGGTATAAACAGTACAACCTTAATATCTGTACCCAGGACGCAAAGATGATCAATCTTTCTCCTATCAATGGCATTGGCGTCACAAATTGCCTTGAGAGCTCTACCTAACTGGGGGCTTGGCTTTCCTTTATATTTGTTTTTTCTGCATGTCATGCACAATTATCCACCTCTCTTGTGACCATCTACAGTACCATTCTATGTTAGAGAGATGCTTGTCGTAATTCTTATCTTATCTTGGACATTCTGTATACTTGGTCTGGAGCTATGATGACCTCACCCACCAGGACAAGGGATACTTATAATCGCAAGGCCTTCACAAGATGTTTAACTTACTGAGCAGAGCTTGAAGCAGACAGCACACTTTTATCCTTTAAGTTGCTGTAGTTGCAGCTTTGCTGTTGGGCTGGTACTTTTTGGTAGTCAAAACCCCCATTGTTGTCCAAATTGTCCTATTTTGCTAAAGCATGCTGGATTAAAGCAACATATAATAAATCAATCTGTATATTTTAACTATTTTTGTTTTATGGAACAAACTACGATCCATTTGGTATCTTCAGTGCATGAATAGCAACACACTGCATTGATTATGCAATCAATTTGGTAACAGAATGTTCATCTGCACCAAATAGATATTAGTGACTTTACTTAAATCAGTTTTGCTTTGCTTTCTTTTTGGTGTGTTAGGAAATTGTAATGTTAGTGTAAACTAGGCCATTTCCTCCCAGGTTAGAGGTGTTTGTATGTTTTGATTAAAAACAAATGTTCCACCTTAACTAACTAAAACCATTGGGAATTCCTGACGCATTGTACACTGTGCTATTTTAAGTGAATTATCAGGGCCCTTAGAATTTTGCAGCACCGCAAGGCATGCTTCTGTAGCAGTTCCAACTAAATTTGATATGAAAATGTATATTTTATTTGGATTCAAGATTTAAAGATATCTCATTATTTTTAAAATGTCCGAATACAATAAATATTTTTAAAATTATTTATAAGAACACTTCTGAAATGGTGCCTATTTTTAGAAAAATTGGGCATTTTAAATCGTTTAAAAGGAATTTACCAGATTTGGTCTCTAAATGGCCAGTGTATTGCTCAGCTGTTTACTCTCAGCTGCCACTTGGCACCTAGCCAGGTGAGGTAGCTAGCTGCCATGCTTCAGCTAGACAAAATGATTAATTTAAAAAAAATTAAATTTTGGTATTTACAGCAGTGTATTTTAAAGAGTTGAGATCAGTGTAACTAAAATTATGCATACATAACTTGATACTTCACCTGTCTGCCTGGTAATTAGTACCTGGTGTACCAACATAACCTGGGGTTATGAATCCAAATGGGGTCAGATGACACAGACCACAGTTAGAATAGTGTGTGCTGATTTAGGCACTCCATTATAGAAAGGATATTAAAGGCATAGAGAGCATATGGCGTAGATTCATCAGGATGATTCCAGGGATGGGAAACTGTTAGGGAAAGACTTCAGATACTAGGAATATTTCCACTAGCGTAGAGAAGGCTAAGAGGAGATTTAATAGCAGTTTTTCAAAGTTATGAAGAGTTTACATAGAATAAACAGTGAAGGACTATTTCTTTTGGTTAGGGAGTCAATGCCAAGGCGTGTCGATATAAAATTGACAATAACAGTGAAGAGAGGAATTAGGAGAAATTTCCTTATGCAGAGGGTAGTTGGAGCTCAGCATGTTTTGCAACAGGATGGTAGTTGAAGCACAGATCTTTTATGGGAAAATTGGATAAATATTTGTAGCAGAGCTATGGGGAGTATGGGGCAAATCCATTAGATTTGGATTGCTCCTGGAAAGGACGTTCATACATGATGGGCTGAATGGTCACATCCTGTCTTGTAAATTTCTATGTTTCTTATCCTCATTCAATTCAAATCTTTCACATTTTACCTGTTAAACTGGACTCTGGGATTCTGCAAAGCTAGTTGATTAAGGAACTGAGATCAATGGATTGGAGAATCCCCATCGATTCTGCATCTTGCATACTTTGCAATTGCATTGTTTTAAGTTCAAGAGAAAATCTCGGACCGCAGTTTGTTTAGAAAGCAGCCTTTAGCTGTTTTGTGTAAGATGTTGATCCTGCAACAAAGGATAACTGCCAAGCCTGAGTGTTTGATGGCCTCTTTGGTGTGACTGATTATTTTTTTTGGTCAGCCAGGTAACTTACACATTCAGAAATCATTCACCATGCTTCAGGGTCTCCACACCAAGCTACTGAGGGAATTGTCTAAACTGGAGTGCACTCTCTTCCCTTTAGAGATACACCTCACTTATCTAAGTCCAGAAAGCTTGGGTGTAAGTCAGCAGAGCCTAGGCTTATGGATTTGTAAGTTTAGCGTTGGGAAAACTTAAGCCATCTCTTTGGCCTCCGCTACAAACTCTGTCACTGATTCCATTCCCTCCTGGGCCACTGTCTTGGGTTGAACCAGATTGTTCGCAATCTCGGTGCCCTATTTGACCCAGAGCTGAGTTTCCAATCCCATAGTTCTCTCCATCACAAAGACCGCCTACATCCACCTTCCTAACATTGCTGCCAAAACCCTGCTCCATGCCTTCGTCACCTCCAGACATTATTCCAATACTCTCCTGGCCCTGCCTGAGCCCATCTGCTGCCAAAACCCTGCTCCAGGCCTTCATCACCTCTAGACATTATTCCAATACTCTCTTGGTCAGTCTCCCATCTTCTACTCTCCATTGAGTTCAGCGCATCAAAAATTCCTGCCGGTATCCTATCCCACACCAAGCCCCACTCATGCATCATATGCGTGATTTGGTACCATACTCCTGACCACAGTAAGGATATACACCATACCCGATTGAACAGTGATTCCATTAGTTGGAGATGCAGAGCTTTATCATCAGCTGCTTGCCTTTCTGCAGCCCAAACACGGTAGGCACTGACCCCTAGATAATTTCTCGTACCTAATAGCTACCATCTCAAATTTGTGATTCCTGATTAACTAAATAATGGACATCAATTTTCAGAATTGAGAGCGTACCATCACCGTAAAAACTATTTTAAAAACCTGGTAAAAACTTTTTTACCAGGCGTAAGAATTTGACAGTCATTCAGCGGGTGGAAGTTGTAGAAACATAGGAGCAGGAGTAGGCCATTTGGCCCCTCGAGCCTGCTCCGCCATTCAATGCGATCATGGCTGATCATCAGTACCCGGTCCCTGCTTGCTCCCCCTACCCCTTGATCCCTTTAGCCTTGAGAAATACATCCAACTCCTTCTTGAATATATTTAATGAATTGGCCTCTGCTGCCTTCTGTGGTAGAGAATTCCACAGGTTCACCACTCTCTGGGTGAAGAAATTCCTCCTCATTTCTGTCCCCTTATCCTTAGACTGTGACCCCTGGTTCTGGATTCCCCGACCATCGGGAACATCCTCCCTGCATCTAGTCTGTCCAGTCCTGCCAGAATTTTATGTTTCAATGAGATCCCCTCTCATTCTTTTAAACTCCAGCGAGTACAACCCAATCGATCCAATCTCTCCTCATACGTCATTCCTGCCATCCCAGGTATCAGCCTGGTGAATCTTCGCTGAACTCCTTCCATGGCAAGAATATCCTTCCTCAGATAAGGCGACCAAAACTGCACACAATACTCAAGGTGTGGTCTCACCAAGGCCCTGTACAACTGCAGCAAGACATCCTTGTTCTTGTACTCAAACCCCCTCGCTATGAAGGCCAACATACCATTTGCCGCCTTAACCGCCTGCTGCACCTGCATGCTTACCTTCAGCGACTGGTGCACAAGGACACCCAGGTCTCGTTGCACTTCCCCTTCTCCCAATCTATTGGCATTCAGATAATAATCTGCCTTCCTGTTATTGACACCAAAGTGGATAACCTCACATTTATCCACATTATTATATTGCATCTGCCATGCTTCTGCCCAATCACCCAACCTGTCCAAATCATCCTGTAGTTTCTCGGCATCCTCCTCACAGCACACACGCCCACCCAGCTTTGTGTCGTCTGCAAATTTGGAGATATTACATCTAGTTCCCTTGTCTAGATCATTAATATATATTGTGAATAGCTGGGGTCCAAGGACCGATCCCTGCGGTACCCCACTAGTCACTGCCTGCCACTCCGAAAAAGACCCGTTTATTCCAACTCTTTGCTTTCTATCTGCCAACCAGTTCTCTATCCAAGTCAATACCTTGCTCCCAATCCCATGTGCCTTAACTTTACACGCTAATCTCTTATGCGGGACCTTATCGAAAGCCTTCTGAAAGTCCAAATACACCACATCCACTGGTTCTCCCTTATCTATTTTACTAGTTACATCCTCAAAAAATTCCAGTAGATTAGTCAAGCACGATTTACCTTTTGTAAATCCATGTTGACTTTGTCCGATCCTGTCACTGTTTTCCAAGTGCTCTGCTGTTACATCTTTTATAATGGGCTCTAGCATTTTCCCCACTACCGATGTCAGGCTTACCGGTCTGTAATTCCCCGTTTTCTCTCTACCACCTTTTTTGAATAGTGGGGTAACATTAGCTACCCTCCAATCCATGGGTACTGTTCCAGATTCCATCAAATGTTGGAAGATGCTCAGCAATGCATCTACTATTTCTAGGGCCACTTCCTTAAGTACCCTAGGATGTAGATTATCAGGCCCTGGGGATTTATCGGCCTTCAATCCCATCAATTTCCCTAACACCATTTCCCTGATTTCTTTCAGTTTCTCCCTTTCATCAGACCCTATGTCCCCCGACATTTCTGGGAGGTTATTTGTGTCCTCCTTTGTGAAGACAGAACCAAAATATGTATTTAATTGTTCAGCCATTTCTTTGTTCCCCATTATAAATTCCCCTGATTCTGACTGTAAGGGACCTACGCTTGACTTCACCAATCTTTTTCTCTTCACATATCTATAAAAGCTTTTGCAGTCAGTTTTTATGTTCCCTGCAAGCTTACTCTCATATTCTATTTTCCCTTTCTTAATTAATCCCTTTGTCCTCCTTTGTTGAATCCTAAACTGCTCCCAATCCTCTGGATTACTGCTTTTTCTGGCCAATTTATATGTCCTCTCCTTGGATCCTATGCTATCCCTAATTTCCCTCGTTCGCCACGGTTGAGTCACCTTTTTTGTTTTATTTTTATGCCAAACTGGGATGAACAAATTCTGTAGTTCATCCATGCGGTCTTTGAATGTTTGCCATTGCCTATCCACCGTTAACCCTTTGAGTGACATCCCCCAATCAATCCTACCCAATTCGTGCCTCAGACCATCGTAGTTTCCTTTATTTAAATTCTGGACCCTAGTCTGAGTCAACTACTTCATTTTCCATCTTAATGAATTCGATCATATTATGATCGCTCTGACCCAAGGGGCCTCGTACAACAAGATTGCTAATTAATCCTTTCTCGTTACATAATACCCAGTCTAAGATGGCCTGATCTCTGGTTGGTTCCTCGACATATTGGTCCAGGAAACCATCCCGTAAACACTCCAGGAATTCTTCCTCCACAGTATTGTTACTAATTTGGTTAGCCCAATCTATATGTAGATTAAAGCCACCCATGATGACTGCTGTGCCCTTTTTGCACGCTTCTCTAATTTCCCTTTTAATGTTATCCCCAACCTCCACATTACTGTTTGGAGGTCTATATACCACTCGCACTAACGTTTTCTGCCCCTTGGTATTTCTCAGTTCTACCCATACAGATTCCACATCATCAGAGCTAATATCCTTCCTTACAATTGTGCAAAAAGCGCAACTCTCCACCTGCAGAGGCACTTTTCCTGCGCATATGGATGATCTGTCAAGAGAATTCTTGATGAATTGCAAGTGGCAGTTTTTAGCGCATGTGCTTCGCATGCCTGAAACGGGCACTTGCCCAGCCCCTACGGGCACGTATGCACCCATAGGGGTCGCAAAATCTGTCCCTATATTAAAAGAAAAATTGTGGGAACACATAACCACTGGGAATGCAGTGGTTTAAGAAGAAGACCGACCAACAATAAGTAGTTCACTAACATTTTTTTAAATGGTGGAAAGAGCATCCTGTGATATGCTTGCCACCTTGATGTTTTAGATGTGTAATTCCACTACTGCATTAATCTATTATCCAAAATGGTGAGTAAAGCACACTAAGCTGCAGATGAGTCTCACAAGTCACAGCAACATATTGAAGTAGAATTCCTGCGAGGGTTCACCCGATCTACCGCTGTAACACCACAGAAACCTTGTTAGACCAATTCTCTGGGATTTCTGCCAAAGTTACAGCGTTGGATCAGGAGAACCCCCATGGAATTTTAGGCATTCAAATGCAAAAAGGAGCACCAGAATAACTTAAGAACTTCCTGAAATAGACGCTCCAAAACTGTCCCTTCTAATGCATTCAACACATCATTGATGAAGATGTGAAACAGGATGGGCTCACCTGAGGTTCTCATCTATTCTTCCACAAATCTTGGGGCTGGGATTCTTTCCATTTGGTTACAGGTAAACCCGCAAGCCAACGACCCAATGGGCAGCCAAGCAGCAGAAAGCTTATTATCAGTGCTCTGTTTTAGCTGGTTAAGCTCTAGTTGAAACTCTGCGCAAACTTGGAGTTCCCTAAGCTTTGGCTCTGGTCATCCTGCACAGGCCTCTCTGGACTTGGGTAAGTGGAATGTGTCCTAATGGGGGGAGAGAGAGTTGTGTGGAGTCTCAGTACAGGAAACTTTGGTTTACCCGGAGGTTATATGTCCAGAATACTCGATCTAACGGCAAAAATCAGGAGCCGTTTTCTATAAGTTTTTTTTTAGTTCTCGTTGCTTTTTTTTTCCCAGTCAGGCACTGCAAGGTCTGTAGCTATAGCAACAGCTTCAGCTAGAGACGCTTGCAGCTGCAGCCGACTGTTTAGAAGCTGTTGCTAAGCAACAGTGTTTGCTGTCAGATACGGAGATGAAAACCTCCGTATGCTTCAACATTAACTTTGTATGTCTGGCAGTTTTGATAGATCGGCAACAGCTCGGTCCCATCGGTGTCGGATATCACAAAGTTTCCTGTACCTTGGTTAGTAGAGTCTTGATCATTGTAATGGGTTACAGCATGTGTCAGACACCCACAAAAATTGCATCACCTGGAGACTAGAAGGTTGGTGTTAGCTGACAGTTCAGATGCAGAACAACAGGTATTGAAATTTGTGAATCAGGTATTGGTTTTAATACAATTGCAATGCAAGAAAGATATTTGGGGAAGGAAAACAAAGGGGGGGGAGAAAGGTCAGGGGTGAAAGTCCGTTGTAAGAACATAAGAAATAGGAGCAGGAGCAAGCCATTCGGCCCCTCGAGCCTGCTCCGCCATTCAATAAGATCATGGCTGATCCGATGTTGGCCTCAACTCCACTTTCCTGCTCGCTCCCCATAACCCTTGACTCTCCTGTTACTCAAAAATCTGTCTATCTCAGCCTTGAATATGATCAAAGACTCCACTTCCACAGCTCTCGGGTAAAGAATTCCAAAGATTCACGACCCTCTGAGAAGAAATTCCTCTTTATCTCCGTCTTAAATGGGCGACCCCTTATTCTGAAATTATGTCCCCTCGTTCAAGATTCCCCCCACGAGGGGAAACATCCTCTCAGCATCTACCCTGTCCAACCCCCTCAGAATCTTATGTTTCAATAAGATCACCTCTCTTCTAAACTCCAATGAGTATAGGCTCAACCTTTCCTCATAAGACAAGCCTTCCATCCCAGGAATCAACCTAGTGAACCTTCTCTGAACTGCCTCCAATGCAAGTATATCCCTCCTTAAATAAGGGGACCAAAACTGTACGCAGTACTCTAGGTGTGGTCTCACCAGCGCCCTGTACAGTTGTAGCAAGACTTCTCTACTTTTATACTCTATCCCCCTTGAAATAAAGGCCAACATTCCATTTGCCTTCCTAATTACTTGCTGCACCTGCATGTTGACTTTGTGTTTCATGTACGAGGACCCCCAAATCCCTCGACCGCTGCATTCTGTAGTCTTTCTCCATTTAAATCATATTTTTCTTTTCTATTCTTCCTGCCAAAGTGGATAACTTCACATATTCTCACATTATACTCCATCTGCCAAATTCTTGCCCACTCACTTAACCTATCTATATCCCTTTGCAGACTCTATGTCCTCCTCACAACTTGCTTTCCCACCTATCTTTGTATCGTCCGCAAACTTGGCTACAATACACTCGATCCCTTCATCCAAGTCACCAATATAGATTGTAAATAGTTGAGGCCCCAGCACTGATCCCTGCGGCACCCCACTAGTTACAATTTGCCACCCTGAAAATGACCCATTTATCCCGACTCTCTTTTGTTAGTTAGCCAATCTATCCAATCTAATATATCTCTTATGTAGCAATCTTTTATGTGGCAACTTGTCGAATGCCTTTTGGAAATCCAAATACACTACATCTACTGGTTCCCCTTTCTCCACCCTGCTCGTTACCTCCTCAAAGAACTCTAGTAAATTTGTCAAACACAATTTAGTAATTATTAATACATTTATTTTCTCAATTTTCAACCCTCTGTTGAAGATATCAAGTCAAAAACTGGGGAATTGTTGCACAGATGGCAGCAGCTCTATGGTACCCGACCAATGCGGTATTCATGTGTGAAGCTAGAGAGTACTTGTTGCCAGATGGGGGTCATCACAGCCCAGTCCAATCCTATTTTGATCTGATGCCCACTTTCTAGTACAAATTGCTTCAAAAAGAAAGTTAGAAACCACTTGCATTCGTATTTCACCCTATTGTGTCCCAAGATGATTTACGGCCAGTGGATAATGCTAGATGGTGATTAGAAGTGGGAATGATGGTTGACCTGCCTGAGATCATCAGACTCCGTACAAGCGAAGTATTGAACCTAGACCCTTTCTATTCTGGCTGAGCTTCATGTCATAGCACATTTTATCCACTGATCCAACGGGGGAGCATGTATTGCATTTATTTTAATATCACTAACTTTAGGCAAAGTGGCAGTTATGTGTCAGTCCTGAATAGCTTAAAAAGATGGGGCAGGTAGGCACACATTCTGAATGACACGATGGTAGTGGTGCCACATTAATATTGCCCTGCCCCTGTGCCCCACCTCGTCTTGGCATGACGCAAGCTTCCTCTGTCACTGGAAGAGAGGAATAGAATATAACTTCTAAGTGCACCTCAGATTTCCATGAAAAGCATGTCAATGCAATTGTATAGCAATAGTTGAATAAAATTTGTCTTGAGTCATTTGAGTTGGAAACAAGATCTTTGTGGATTTCAGAACTCCATTCATACATCCAACTCCACACTAATGATCTTTCTTTGCCAGAAAATACTCTTCCACATTTTCTTTAATGTGTTTAATAATGATGAATAAGATTCTGACCAGTGTCATACTTTTCTTTTAGTGAATTACATTTAGCCACCACTTGGCCTCATCTCACAGAAGGCATTATTGTTGACAATGATGTATACTCGTAAGTACTGATTAGCCTTAATTTTACTTCTCCTTTTCAAAATTGTTGTTTTAGCAAGTTTATAAATGTGTTTGAATAAAAGCTCAGAATTGTTGATCTCTCATCCTTTGATTAGTACTTCTGCAAAACAACAAATTATTATTTTGTTACTGAAGGAATTTGAAATACAGCCACATTTATAATCTACTGTATTTTGTTATATTGGGGCATTCTATTTGTACAGATTAACCTTTATTATGACCATAAGTCTGTATTTAATCCATTTAACTAGTTTTTGAAATGGGTTTCATTAGATTTTTCTGAGATTTGAGAAAAGTATTGAGATACAATTCAACATGGAATATTGATAAAGTGAAGGAGTCTAGGGGTACTCCTGAAACTCACTGATTTTAATTTGTGGCTTTTTGTGCAATTGTGAGATAAGCTAGGTTAAGTGTTACATTATGAGAGATTAATAACATTCTTCCATGTGGCAGGGAAATTGATAGCACCTGTCAATATTGTAACTATGGTGTTTTGAAGTAGAGCTATTGAGCTGCTTATGAAAGTGTAAATAATTTTCACAATTATTAACTTTTTTTGCCAGGGACCTTGATGCTCTACAAGCACCCCAGTGGTCTGTCAGAGTGAGGAAGGCTGATAACCCCCAGTGCTTGTTGGGTATAAAATTATTTCACTCTAGTATGAAAAACTGCCAGCGAAACAGAATTCAAAATTTTGCATTATAACAGTTCTGTTAGGAATCCTGAATGGTTTGACTTTTTTTTTTATATATAGGAGATTTTCTTACCGAGTTCTTTAAACTTTGTCGACGGAAAGAGTCGACTGATGAGCTTCTTGGAAGGTCAGCTTTTGAAGATGAAAGCAAAGGTTAAAACAACAGATTTTAAAATTCAGATAACTATGCACTACCTTTTTAGAATCATAGAATGGTTAAAGCACAGAAGGAGGCAATTCGGCCCGTTGAGCCCGTGCCAGCTCTCTGCAAAAGTACTTAAGCTAATCTCACTCCCCCGCCCTTTCCCCGTAGCCCTGCAAATGTTTTTCCTTCAGTTACTTATCCAATTCTCTTTTGAAAGTCACGATTAAATCTGCCTCCACCACCCTCTTGGGCAGTGCAATCCAGATCCTAACCACTCTGCGAATTTAAAAAAAAAAAAAAAAAAAAAATTTCCCTCCTGTCGCCTTTGGTTCTTCTGCCTTAAATCTGTGTCCTCTGGATCTTGACCCTTCTGCCAATGGAAATAGTTTCTCTCTATCTACTCTGTCTAGACCTCCTCATGATTTTGAACACCTCTATCAAATCTCCTCTCAACCTTCTCTGCTCTAAGGAGAACAAGCCCAGCTTCTCCAGTCTATCCACGTAACTGAAGTCCTTCATCCCTGGAACCATTCTTGTTAAATCTTTTCTGCACCCTCTCTAAGGCCTTCACATCGTGTCTAAAGTGCAATGCCCAGACTTGGACACAATACTCCAGTTGAGGTTGGAACCGTGTTTTATAAAGGTTCATCATAACTTCCTTGCTTTTGTACTCTGCCTCTATTTATGAAGCCCAGGATCCCATATGCTTTTTTAAACCACTATCTCAACCTGCCCTGCCACCTTCAACAAATTGTGCACATACACCCCCAGGTCTCTCTGTTCCTGAACCCCCTTTAGTATTGTACCTGTTAGTTTATATTGTCTCTCCTCGTTCTTCCTACCAAAATGTATCACTTCGCACTTTTCTGTGTTAAATTTCATCTGCCATGTGTCTGCCCATTTCACCAACCTGCCTATGTCCTCTTGAAGTCTATCACTATCCTCCTCACTGTTCACTATACTTCCAAGTTTTGTGTCATCTGCAAATTTTGAAATTGTATCCTGTACACTCAAGTCTAAGTCATTAATATATATCAAGACAAAAAAAGCAGTGGTCCTAATACCGACCCCTGGGGAACATCACTGTATACCTTCCTCCAGTCTGAAAAGCAACCATTCACCACTACTCTCTCTTTTCTGTCACTTAGCTAATTTTGTAACTATGCTGCCACTGTCCCTTTTATTGAATGGGCTTCAACTTTGCTGGCAAGCCTATTATGTGGCACTTTATCAAATGCCTTTTGGAAGTCCATGCACACCACATCAACCGCATTGCCCTCATCAACCTTCTCTGTTACCTCTTTGAAAAACTCAAGTTAGTTGAACACGATTTACCTTCAACAAATCCATGCTGGCTTTCCATAATTAATCCACACTTATCCAAGTGACTGTTAATTTTGACCTGGATTATAGTTTCTAAAAGCTTCCCCACTACTGAGGTTAAACTGACTGGCCTGTAGTTGCTGGGTTTATCCTTGCACCCTTTTTTGAACAAGAATGTAACATTTGCAATTCTCCAGGCTTCTGGCACCACCCGAATCTAAGGAGGATTGGAAGATTATGGCCAATACCTCCGCAATTTCCATCTTTACTTCCCTCAGCATCCTAGGAGATGCATCCCATTGGTCCTGGTGACTTAACTACTTTTACAGCCAACCTTTCTCTTTATCAATTTTTAGCCCATCCAGTATCTCGACTACCTCCTCTTTCACTGACTTTAGCAGCTTCTTCCTTGGTAAAGACAGATGCAAAGTACTCATTTAGTACCTCAGCCATGCCCTCTGCCTCCATGCGTAGGTCTCCATTTTGGTCCCTAATCGGCCCCACCCCGCCTCTTACGACCCGTTTACTACTTATATGCCTATAGAATACATTTGGATTTCCTTTTATATTAGCTGCCAATCTATTCTCATACTCTCTTTGCCCCTCTATTTTCTTCTTTACTTCCTCTTTAAACTTTCTATATTCGGCCTGGTTCTCACTTGTATTCTCAACCTGACATCTGTCATACGCCCCCTTTTTCTGCTTCATCAGAGCGTCGGCTGTGGCTCAGTGGTCGCACTTTCACCTCTGAGTCAGAAGATTCTGGGTTCAAGTTCCACTCCAGGGACTTGAGAACAAAAATATAGGATGATACTCCAGTGCAGTGCTGAGGGAGTGCTGCACTGTCGGAGGTGTCGTCTTTTTGCTGAGACGTCAAACCGAGGCCCCGTCTGCTCTTTCAAGTGGATGTAACAGATCCCATGGCACTATTTCGAAGAAGAGCAGGGGAGTTATCCCCAGTGTCCTGGCCAATATGTATCCCTCAATCAACATAACAAACAGATTATCTGGTCATTATCACATTGCTGTTTGTGGGAGCTTGCTGTGTGCAAATTGGCTGCCGCGTTTCCCACATTACGACAGTGACTCCACTTCAAAAACAAAGTACGTCATTGGCGGTAAAGCGCTTTGAGACGTCTGGTGGTCGTGTAAGGCGCTATATAAATGCAAGTCTTTTTCTTTATTTCATCTTACTCTCTTATCTCTTTCATCATCCAGAGAGCTCTGACTTTGGTTGCCCTACCTTTCCTCCTCGTGGGAATGTACCTCAACTGTAGCTGAACGATCTCCCCTTTAAAGGCACCCCATTGTTCGATTACAGTTTTGCCTGCCAATCTTTGATTCCAGTTTACCTGGGCCAGATCCATTCTCAACCTGCTGAAATTGGCCTTTGTCAAATTAAGTATTTTTACTCCAGATTGCTCCCTGCCCTTTTCCATAGCTAATTTAAACCTTATGATACTATGATCACTGTTTCCTAAATGTTCCCCTACTGACACTCTATTTGACCCACCTCATTCCCCAGAACCAGATCCAGCAATGCCTCCTTCCTCGTTGGGCTGGAAACGTACTGATCAAGAAAGTTCTCCTCTACACACTTCAGAAATTCTTCCCCCTCCCTGCCCTTTACACTATTACTATCCTAGTCTATATTAGGATAGATGAAGTTCCCCATTATTGCTACTCTATAATTCTTGCACCTGTACTTTCCCTGCAAATTTGCTCCTCCATATCCTTCCCACTAGTTGGCCTATAGAATACACCTAGTATTGTAATGGCACCTCTATTGTTTTTTAACTCTAACCAAATAGATTCTGTCCTTGACCCCTCCAGGCCATCCTCTCTCTCCAGCACTGTAATATTCTCCTTAATAGTGCCACCCACCTCCTTTCTTTCCTTCCCTACCTTATATCCAGAAATATTTAGTACCCAATCTGGCCATTTTTTGAGCCAGGTCTCCGTTATCGCCACGTCTCCGTTATCGCCACAACATCATATTCCCATGTGTCTATTGTGGCTGCAGCTCACCAACCTTATTTACCACACTTCGTGCATTTACACACAGGCACTGTAAACCTATCTTAGACCTTCTTGTTTTCTCTCTTAGTCTGACCCCACCTAATACCGTACTATTTCTTACTTTAGTGCTATCTGTCTCTTCCAATCCTTTGTTTACCTTGTTTCTCCTTTTCTAATGCTACAACCTGGTGCCCATCCCCCTGCCATATTAGTTTAAACCCTCCCCAACAGCACTAGCAACCCCCCCCACCCTCCCCCGGCGCGAGGACATTGATTCCCAGCTCTGTTGAGGTGCAACCCATTCGGCCTGTACAGTCCCATCTACCCCAGAACTGGTCCCAGTGTCCCAGGAATCTAAAGCCCTCCCTCCTGCACCATCTCTCCAGCCACACATTCATCTGCTCTATCCTCCTATTTCTATACTCACTAGCTTGTGGAACTGGGAGTAATCTGGAGATTACTACCTTTTTGAGGTCCTGCTTTTTAATCTCTTTCCTAGCTCCCTAAAATCTGCTTGCAGGACCTCATCCCTCTCTACCTATGTCGTTGATACTGATATGGACCACGACCTCTGGCTGTTCACCCACCCCCCCTCAATGTTCTGCAGCTGCTCGGTGACATCCTTGATCCTGGCACCAGGGAGACTACATACCATCCTTGAGTCACGTCTGCGGCCGCAGAAACTCCTGTCTGTTCCCCTAACTATCGAATCGACTATCACTATTGCTTTCCCAATCTTCCTCCTTCACCAATACCCTCCCTCACCACCCCCCCGCCCCCCCCCCCCCCCCCCTGTACAGCTGAGCCACCTGTGGTGCCATGGACTTGGCTCTGGCTGTACTCCCCAGAGGAACCATCAGTATTCAGTTTTTGGCTTGTGTAAAAAGTACTGTTTCTGTGTACTCAGTAAGTTGTTTATTGTAATGCTTCTTTTCAGCAGAGAATGCAGATATCAGCCAAGCATTGCAGAAGCTCACAGAACCAACAGTTGTTCACATACCTAGACTATCCACTATGTCAAGTATGGTTCACAGTGCTCGCAAGAGGATGCATAAACATAGACGTGTGGAAGAGTCACCGATTAGCAATGAAGTTCTAAACTCCATTTTATTAGTAAGTTGTTATTTTATTTGAAAGTACAGTCTACTGATAATTTGAAGTAGTTTTTGCATTTAAAAAATAGAATTTTTCAATAATTTGAATAAAGCAATGTAAATAACACAAAGTGAGAATTTACTGCTAAAAAGAAATTTAAATTACCAAGATAATATAAATTACAGAAATTTGAATTAAGAGGAGTAGATTATAGCAGAATAAAAATGTAACTTTGATTTTGTGGTAGCTACTTTCATTAAGTTTGCAACAATATTTCTTGCAAATTTCTGAGAATTGCAAAAACAATAGGGGATTTCAACTACCCTAATAACTTCGATAGAATTGGTGTAAAAGGTATAGAGGGCGCAGAATTCTTAATGCATTCAGGAGACCATTTTCAGCCAGTACGTAGCAAGCCCAAAAGAGAGGGTGTGGCTCTGGACTTAGTTTTTAGGGAATGAAGCTGGGCAGATGGAAGTGGTAACAGTGGGAGATCATTTTGGTGGTAGTGATCGCGCATATCGACACAGACATCAAGTTTCTACAGAGATGCAAGAAAGCAGACAAGATCCCGAAAGGACTACAGATCACTAACCCACTCAAGTCGACCTACAACACAGACTACGCTGAGAGACTCTGCCGTCGTACCTCTCGCACACTCCTCAACCATCTCGTACACCAGCTCTACAGCAGACGCCGCAACCTCGAAACCGAGATGGAGTCCATGTTCTCAGCCTGTGCTCAGGACGCAGCAGACCAGCTACGAGACACCGCCAAACAAACAAGGCAACGGAACTACGCTACCTACATGCACACCAAGAACAGGAAGCTTGAGAAACTTGGCATCACCAGCAGCAGCAACCAAGCCTCCCCCGGTACCACGGTTGAAACCACAGGGAAATCAATCATCAACCTGTCCGACCACACCCTTCAACCAGACGAAATTGAAGTTCTCAGCCGAGGTCTCAATTTCTGCCCCACCACCAAAATGGACCCCATCGGTCTCGCGGCAGACACCGAGGAATTCATCAGGAGAATGAGGCTCCGGGAATTCTTCCACAAATCCCAAGATGTCAGCAGCGAACCCAATGAGACAATCAATGATCCGGAACAGCAGACAGAGGGATCCGCAGTGCAGCGACCGAAGAAGAAAGAGTCAAATTGGACCCCTCCGGAGGGTCGCTGCCCTAAGCTTGACATGTATGCTCAAGCTGTCAGGAGATGCATCAATGCCAGATTCATCAGCCGCACTCACAAGACAGTCCAGAATGTCACCCGAGCACAACGCAACGCCATCCACGCTCTCAAGACCAACCGCAACATCGTCATCAAACCAGTAGACAAAGGAGGTGCCATCGTCATACAGAACAGAACGGACTATTGCAAAGAAGTATACCGACAACTGGACAACCAGGAACACTACAGACAGTTACCCGCAGATCCGACCAAAGAACACACCCGCCAACTCAACAGACTGATCAAAACCTTCGATCCAGACCTTCAAAGCATCCTACATGCTCTCATCCCACGTACTCCCCGCGTGGGTGACTTCTACTGCCTCCCAAAGATACACAAAGCCAACACACCTGGACGTCCTATCGCATCAGGCAACGGAACCCTGTGTGAGAACCTCTCTGGATATGTCGAGGGCATCCTGAAACCCATCGTACAGGGAACCCCCAGCTTCTGTCGCGACACTACAGACTTCTTACAGAAGCTCAGCACCCACGGACCAGTTGAACCAGGAACACTCCTCGCCACGATGGATGTCTCGGCACTCTACACCAGTATCCCCCACGATGACGGCATCGCTGCGAGAGCCTCAGTACTCAACACCAACAACAGCCAATCTCCAGACGCCATCCTACAACTCATCCGCTTCATCCTTGACCACAATGTCTTCACCTTCGACAACCAGTTCTTTACCCAAACACACGGAACAGCCATGGGGACCAAATTCGCACCCCAATACGCAAACATCTTCATGCACAAGTTCGAGCAAGACTTCTTCGCTGCACAGGATCTCCAACCAACGCTATACACCAGATACATCGACGACATTTTCTTCCTATGGACCCATGGCGAAGAATCACTGAAAAGACTACACGATAACATCAACAAGTTCCATCCCACCATCAAACTCACCATGGACTACTCCTCAGAATCAGTCTCATTCCTGGACACACGAATCTCCATCAAAGACGGACACCTCAGCACTTCACTCTACCGCAAGCCCACGGACAACCTCACGATGCTTCACTTCTCCAGCTTCCACCCTAACCATGTTAAAGAAGCCATCCCCTATGGACAAGCCCTGCGAATACACAGGATCTGCTCAGACGAGGAGGAACGCGATGGACACCTACAGACACTGAAAGACGCCCTTGTAAGAACGGGATATGACGCTCGACTCGTCGATCGACAGTTCCGACGGGCCACAGCGAAAAATCGCATAGACCTCCTCAGAAGACAAACACGGGACACAACCAACAGAGTACCCTTCGTCGTCCAGTACTTCCCCGGAGCGGAGAAACTACGCCATGTTCTTCGCAGCCTTCAACATGTCATCGATGACGACGAACACCTCGCTAAGGCCATCCCCACGCCTCCACTACTCGCTTTCAAACAGCCGCCTAACCTCAAACAGACCATCGTTCGCAGCAAATTACCCAGCTTTCAGGAGAACAGCGACCACGACACCACACAACCCTGCCACAGCAACCTCTGCAAGACATGCCAGATCATCAACACAGATACCATCATCACACGTGAGGACACCACCCACCAGGTACATGGTACATACTCATGTGACTCGGCCAACGTTGTCTACCTCATACATTGCAGGAAAGGATGCCCCGGAGCATGGTACATTGGCGAGACCATGCAGACACTGCGGCAACGGATGAACGGACACCGCGCAACAATCACCAGGCAGGAGTGTTCCCTCCCAGTCGGGGAACACTTCAGCAGTCAAGGACATTCAGCCTCCGATCTTCGGGTAAGCATTCTCCAAGGTGGCCTTCGAGACACACGACAACGCAAAATCGTCGAGCAGAAACTGATAGCCAAGTTCCGCACCCATGAGGACGGCCTTAACCGAGATCTTGGGTTCATGTCACGCTACATGTAACCCCACCTGATGCAGGGTCATCCAGACTCGAGTCGACATTGGCTTGTTCTCTCTACACAGATGCGGCTGGACCTGCTGTGATTTCCAGCCAAAAAAAATGTTTTTTGTCTTTTTTTTTTTCATACAGACCCAGCATCTGCAATATTTGACCCCTTGTGACCCCACCTCATTGTTCTTTGATGTAATGTTTCCCTGACTGACCTGTTTGGACACCATTCACACCTTTGACTGCTGTGATTATCTCTCTGCCGAGGTGCGATAAATGGCAGTTGGAAAGGTTACCTGTAAACATCTGACATGATTCTCTGACTATATAAGCTGTGTCTTTATGCATTTCTCCACTTCACCTGAAGAAGGAGCAGCGCTCCGAAAGCTTGTGATTTCAAATAAAGCTGTTGGACTATAACCTGGTGTTGTGTGATTTCTTACATAATTCAGTTAGATTTAGCGTAGTTATGGAAATGGATAAAGGTAGACCAGGAGTATAAGTTCTCAATTGGGGAAGGGCCAGTTTTACTAAGCTGAGATGTGATTTAGCAAAGGTGGACTGGAAACGGCTACTTGAAGGAAAAGTGTCAGAGCAGTGGGAGGCGTTCCAAATCTGGAGCCCCCTGGATGTCGAGGGGCGTACAGGGTAGGATAAGGCAAAAAAAAGAAAGCTTATGTCAGATACTGAGAGCTAAATGCTGCAGAAAGCCTAGAGGAGTATAGAAAGTGCAGGGGTGAAATTAAAAAGGAAATTAGGAAAGCAAAGAGAGGGCATGAAAAAATATCGGCAAACAGCATCAAGGAAAACCCAAAGATGTTTTATAAATATAAGAACATAAGAAATAGGAGCAGGAGTAGGCCCTCGAGCCTGCTCCGCCATTCAATAAGATCATGGCTGATCTGATCCTAACCGCCAATCCACTATCACAGAACCATCTCCTGAATCTAACAGAATTAGACACACGAAATAGGAGCAGGATCAGGCTACACGGCCCCTGGGCCCGCTCCGCTACCCACAGGGCCATGACCGATCCGAACCTAGACTCATGTCCAAATTCCTGCCCGCTCCCCGTAACCCTTAATTCCCTTTACTTCTAGGAAACTGTCTATTTCTGTTTTAAATTTATGTAATGATGTAGCTTCTACAGCTTTTTGGGGCAGCATATTCCATGGACCTACCACCCTCTGAGTGAAGTAGTTCCTCCTCATCTCAGTTTGGAAAGAGCAGCCCCTTATTCTAAGACTATGCCCCCTAGTTCTAGTTTCACCCATCATCGGGAACATCCTCCCTGCATCCACCCGATCCAACCCCTTCACAATCTTATATGTTTCAATAAGATCGCCTCTCATTCTTCTGAACTCCAATGAGTAGAGTCCCAATCTACTCAACCTCTCCTCATATGTCCATCCCCTCATCCCCGGGATTAACCGAGTGAACCTTCTTTGTACTGACTCGAGAGCAAGTATGTCCTTTCTTAAGTATGGACACCAAAACTGTACGCAGTATTCCAGGTGCGGTCTCACCAATACCTTGTACAACTGAAGCAATACCTCCCTATTTTTATATTCTATCCCCCTAGCAATGAAAGCCAACATTCCATTGGCCTTCTTAATCACTTGCTGCACCTGCATACTAACCTTTTGAGTTTCGTGCACCAGGACCCCCAGATCCCTTTGTACTTCAGTACTTTCCAGTTTCTTGCCATTAAGATAATAACTTGCTCTACGATTTTTCCTGCCAAAGTGCATAACCTCACACTTTCCAGTATTGTATTCCATCTGCCAAATCTCTGCCCACTTACTTAGCCTGTCTATGACCCCTTGCAGGTTTTTTATGTCCTCCTCACTCACTACTTTCCCTCCCATCTTAGTATCATCTGCAAACTTTGATATGTTACACTCGGTCCCCTCCTCCAAATCGTTAATATAGATTGTAAAGAGTTGGGGACCCAGCACTGACCCTTGCGGAACACCACTAGTTACTGATTGCCAGTCTGAGAATGAACCATTTATCCCAACTCTCTGCCTTCTGTTAGATAGCCAATCCTCTATCCATGCCAGAATATTACCCCCAATCCCGTGATTTTTTATCTTAAGCAATAATCTTTTGTGTGGCACCTTGTCAAATGCCTTTTGGAAGTCTAAATACACTACGTCCACTGGTTCCCCTTTATCCACCCTATATGTTACTTCCTCAAAGAACTCCAGCAAATTTGTCAAACATGACTTCCCCTTCATAAAACCATGCTGACTTTGTCCTATTAAATTATGATTATCCAAATGTCCTGTTACTGTCTCCTTAATAATGGACTCCAAAATTTTACCGACCACAGATGTTAGGCTAACCGGTCTATAGTTTCCATCCTTCTGTCTACTGCCCTTTTTAAATAAGGGTGTTACATTAGCAGTTTTCCAGTCTGCCGGGACCTTTGCCGAGTCCAGGGAGTTTTGGAAAATTATTACCAATGCATCCACAATCCCTACCGCCACTTCCCTCAAGACCCTAGGATGTAAGCCATCAGGTCCAGGGGATTTATCCGCCTTGAGTCCCATTATTTTACCGAGTACCACTTCCTTAGTGATTTTGATCGTGTTTAGCTCCTCCCCCCCCCCCCCCCCCCCCTTTAGCCCCCTGTTTGTCCAGTGTTGGGATATTCTAGTGTCTTCTACTGTAAAGACTGATATAAAATATTCATTCAGTGTTTTTGCCATCTCCATATTTCCCACCATTAATTTCCCGGTCTCATCCCCTAAGGGACCAACATTTACTTTAGCCACCCTTTTTCTTTTTATATAACTATAAAAACTCTTACTATCTGTTTTTATATTTTTTGCTAATTTACTTTCATAATCTATCTTCCCTTTCTTAATCAATCTTTTTGTTATTTTTTGCTGTCTTTTAAAGTTTTCCCAATCCTATCCTCCCACTAGATTTGGCTACCTTATATGCCCTTGTTTTTATTCGAATACTATCCTTAATTTCTTTACTTAGCCACGGATGGCTGTCTTTTCTTTTACACCCTTTTCTTCTCAGTGGAATATTTTTTTTTTTGGAAGTTGTAAAATAACTCCTTAAATGTACACCACTGATCATGTATCGTCTTACCCTTTAATCTATTTTCCCAATCCACTCTACTCAATTCCGCTCTCATACCGTCATAGTCTCCTTTATTCAAGCTTAGCACGCTTGTTTGAGATCCAACCTTCTCACCCTCTAATTGAATATGGAATTCAACCATGTTATGGTCACTCATTCCAAGGGGATCCTCTACTAGGACATTTTTAATTAATCCTGTCTCGTTACACAGGACCAGATCTAAGGTTGCTTGCCCCCCTGCTCGGTTCAGTTACATACTGCTCAAGAAACCCATCCCTAATACACTCAATGAACTCATCCTCAAGGCAGCCCTGCCCAATTTGATTTGTCCAATTAATATGATAGTTAAAATCCCCCATAATTATAGATGTTCCCTTATTACAAGCCTCAACTATTTCCTGATTGATACTCCGTCCAACAGAGTTGCAACTGTTCGGAGGCCTATAGACTACGCCCACTAGTGTTTTTTTCCCCTTATTATTCCTTACCTCCACCCAAACTGTTTCATTATCCTGATCTTTTGACCCAATATCATTTCTCTGTATTAGTGATTCCTTCCTTTATTAACATAGCCACCCCACCTCCCCTTCCTTCCTGCCTGTCCTTCCTGATCGTTAAATAACCTGGTATGTTTAATTCCCAGGCATTGTCACCCTGCAGCCATGTTTCTGTAATGGCCACAAGATCATACCCATATGTAGTTATTTGTGCCATTAACTCGTCTATTTTGTTACGAATGCTACGTGCATTCAGATAGAGAACTTTCAAAGATGTTTTGTGACACTTAGTTCCTGCTTTTGCCCTTTTTATTACTTTACCTTATACTACATACCTTCTGCCCCTTCCTGACATGCTCTGGTTTTGAATTTCCCCACTGCTACCTAAGTCTATGACCTTCTCTGTTGTTATTTTTATTATTTGCTCTCTGGGAACCCCCCCCCCCACTCCCCCACTAGTTAGTTTAAAGCCCTCTCTACAGCCCTAGTTATATGATCCGCCAGGACTCTAGTCCCAGCACTGGCCAAGTGAAGCCCGTCCCAACGGAACAGTTCCCTCCTGCCCCAGTACTGGTGCCAGTGTCCCAGGAAGCAAAACCCATTTCTCCCACACCAGTCTTTGAGCCACGCATTTAACTCTCTAATTTTATTTGTCCTAGCCAAATTCGCTCGTGGCTCAGTTAATAATCCAGAGATTATTACCCTTGTGGTTCTGCTTTTTAATTTGGCCCCTAGCTGCTCAAACTCCCTCAGCAGAACCTCCTTCCTTGTCCTATCTATGTCGTTGGTACCAACATGGATATATAAAGAGCGAGAGGATAACGAAGGAAAGAAGAGTAGGGCCTATTCGAGACCAAAAAGGTAACCTGTGTGTGGAGGCGGGTATAGTTCTTAATGAATACTTTGTGTCTGTCTTTGCAAAAGAGAGGGTAGATGCAGACTTTGCAGTTGAGGAGGGGTGTGAAATATTAGATGAGATAAACATAGTGAGAGAGGCTATAAAGGGGTTTAGCATCTTTGAAAGTAGATAAATCGCTAGGCCCAGATAAAATGTATCCCCGGTTGTTAAGAGAAGTAAAGGAGGAAATAGCGGAGGCTCTGACCATCATTTTCCAATCTTCTCTGGCTACAGATGTGGAACCGGAAGACTGCTAACGTTGTACCGTTGTTTAAAAAAGAAAGGGTTAGACCGAGTAATTACAGGCCAGTCAGCCTAACCTCGGTGGTGGGCAAATAATTGGAAAAAAAATTCTGAGGGACAGCATTAATCATCATTTAGAAAAGCATGGATTAATCAAGGGCAGTCAGCATGGATTTGTTAAGGGAAGGTCATGTCTGACTAACTTGATTGAATTTTTTGAGGAGGTAACGAGGGTTGATGAAGGCAGCGCGTTTGATGTAGTCTTCATGGATTTTAGCAAGGCTTTTGACAAGTTCCCACATGGCAGACTGATCAGAAAAATAAAAGCCCATGGGATTCAAGGGAAAGTAGCAAGTTGGATCCAAAATTAGCTCAGTGGCAGGAAGCAAAGGGTAATGGTCGATGGGTGTTTTGTGACTGGAAGGCTGTTTTCAGTGGGGTGCTGCAGGGCTCAGTACTAGGTCCTTTGCTTTTTGTGGTATATATCAATGGTTTAGACTTCAATGTAGGGGCATGATTAAGAAGTTTGCAGATGATACAAAAATTGGCCGTGTAGTTGATGGTGAGGACGAAAGCTGTGGACTGCAGGAAGATATCAATGGACTGGTCAGGTGGGCAGAAAAGTGGCAAATGGAATTCAATCCGGAGAAGTGTGAGGTAATGCATTTGGGGAAGGCTAACAAGGCCGGGGAATACACAATAAACGGTAGGATACTGAGAAGTGTAGAGGAACAGAGAGACCTTGGGAGTGCATGTCCACAGATCCCTGAAGGTAGCAGGACAAGTAGATAAGGTGGTTAAGAAGGCATATGGGATACTTTCCTTTATTAGCTGAGGCATAGAATATAAGAGCAGGGAGGTTATGCTTGAACTGTATAAAACACTAGTTAGGCCACAGCTAGAGTACTGTGTACAGTTCTGGTCAGCACATTACAGGAAAGATGTGATTGCACTAGAGAGGGTACAGAGGAGATTTACGAGGATGTTGCCAGGACTGGAGAATTTTAGCTATGAGGAAAGATTGGATAGGCTGGGGTTGTTTTCTTGGGAACAGAGGAAGCTGAGGGGAGACTTGATTCAGGTGTATAAAATTATGAGGGGCCTGGATAGAGTGGATAAGAAGATCCTATTTCCCTTAGCAGAGAGGTCAATAATCAGGGTGCTTAGATTTAAAGTAATTGGTTGAAGGATTAGACAGGAGTTGAGGAGAGCTTTTTCCCCCCCAGAGGGTGATGGGGATCTGGAACTCCCTGCCTGAAAGGGTGGTAGAGACAGAAATGCTCACTGCAATTAAAAAGTACTTGGATATGCACTTGAAATGCCATAACCTACAAGGCTACGAACCAAGAGCTGGAAAGTGGGATTAGTCTGGATAGCTTTTTATTGGCCGGCACAGACACAATGGGCTGAATGGCATCCTTCTGTGCTGTAAATTTCTATGATTGTATGATTCTAAATTATTTAAAAAGTTATATGCCTTTAGTGTGTGATTAGATGTAGTATATAACTGTTATTTTCAGGTAATGAACTTCACATTATTGCTTAATAAACTTGAATGATAAAGTCAGTCACAATTTCCTCAGTGAGGATATTATCACACATCAAGCCCATAGAACATTCTTGCTGTCATTGTGCACCATGACCTCTGCTGTCACTGGTAGAGAGGACGACAAATGGCATAAAACAGCCCTAATGGTTCCATATGCTGTATCATAAAATAATACGGTGGTGATTTAAAGTCCATAATTTCATACATATTCAAATATTGTTACAAACTACTTAAGCATGGATCTTGAGGATGATATTACCTGAAACCCTATATGTAAATTTGCTTCTTAATACATTTGGTAAGTGGAGAAATTGACCACACATTCAGTTTTAAGCACTGTTAGTTGGGTCTTTTTTTACCATTACAGATAGACTATCCTTTATCCGCACTTCTGAAAACCGAAAACCTCTAAAAAACCGAAAGTTTTTTCGTGGAGCGTAAGTCGTGCGCACGACATGACCCGAGTGGCGCCAAACATGACAGGAGTGGTCCGGGAGCTCTGCCTTTCCCTGTGAGCAGGGCAGAGGGTCACAGAGTTCCCTCCTGGGTAGGAGATTGCAGGCTGAGCCGGGCAGTGCGAAGGAGGTACCGGGAGAGTGAACCCAACAATACAGCGGCCCGTCCGATAGTCTTTTCTTCCCCCCCCGCCCCCGCCCCGACCTGATTTGCAGGCCAGCTTAGTGTAGGAGTCAGCCGATATCCGGCTTTCCCACAACTGGCGGCGGCAGTCGAGCCCCAGACCCCCGCTAAGTCAAGGAATTCAGATACGGAGCAGGGGGAGCCGGAAACCTCGATCTAACGGCAGAAATCAGCAGCCGTTTTATTAGCTTTTTTTTCTTCCCCTAGCATATTTTTAAACAGTCAGGCTGTGGAAAGCGCCTCTGTAGCTTAGCAACAGCTTCAGAGATGCTTCCAAGGCAGGGCCCGAGTGTTTACAAGCTGTTGCTAAGCAACAGTGTTTGTTGTCAGATACGGAGATGAAAACCTTCTGAAATCTGAAAAATTCCGAAAACCGAAACACAGCTGGTCCCAAGGTTTTCGGATAAAGGATAGTCTACCTGTACTCTAGATTATTTTGGCTCATATTTTAGATCACTTTTATGGGCAAGCCCCAATTACCATATGTTTGATGATGTTTATCTTCGCCTCAAGATCTAGATAAGCTTTCAGTAATGCACTCAAGATAACAAAACAGAAGACCCTGTTTGTTCATTGCTTTTAATTACTGAACTTATCCTATCCCTTTGTAGAAATTGTCTTGTTTTTGATGAAAGAATAGAGCACCACCTTCAGATTTAATTTTAAGTTTAAATTAAGCACATTCATTTAACAAAAGACAGACAAGCAAATAAGTGATGGTCATAGCTATATGTTTACAGTAGAGAATATTATCTGTCTCCTTGAGTAGACAAAATAATAAAGCGATCACAACTCAAAACTAAGCTAGTCCTTCACAAATGACTTCAAATACAGTGATTTTTTTTCTTCTTGGACTTTATCACTGTGCAAGCCTTTAATAATTTAAACTTCTTGGTAACTTCAAACTTTTTTTCTCTTAGAAGTTCCAAACTGACTAATTCCAAGTTGACTCTCCTATTTAAATAGAACACTCCTTTTTTCCATATCCCAGCGATGAGTTAAGTCGGGAGTTACTCGATTTTGAATATCTAACCATTAAAATTTACAAAGGAGCTGTCAATCTGTGCAAACTAAACTAATCACGTAACATTGTCTAATTTTGTAGTATTCTTCTCTCCAGCCTATAACTAAATCTTGCAACATTGTATTGAAATAAGCTTGGTAGAGGGATCTGACTGCAGTTGACTTTTAAACTGCTTATGTATTGTGACTGGATTTAAAGGAACGGGCATGAAACCAAAACAAAAAAGTACCTTATTTTATAAAAATGATACAAGTAAATAGGAATCTTTTGAAATGTTTCTGGATAATCCAGGATTAATATAAGTGATACAGATGATTTCATTTTGTTACGAATTATTGTTGGTTTCTTTAGTAAAGTGATAATTAAAAACTTTGTTATCTGTGATGGAAATTACATTGGTAACATAAATGTGGGTTCAGGAGTTTAAATGACCAAAGCAAGCACACACCACTGCACAATGAAGAGGAATTATATATAATCTAACTTGTCATTTTCTATGTTTAGTTTCTGTTCCCAGATGCTGCTGAAAAGGCTGGTGATGCATCTACTGCTAAATGTAGCACCTCAAGAGGAAATAGTATTGCTGCAGCTGAAGAGGGCTATGTAAGTTCCAGAATCTTCTACCCAATTCAGCCCTAGAAAGTCTTTGTAACTGTTTTAATTGTTGAAGGTTGATTTTGTTTCTGTATGTTACAACGAAGTATTATGTTTCAGAAATGATTGATGATACAGTATACATTTTCTCCCCACTGGGTTCTGCAGTTATGATGCTAACATAAGCATGTCAAGAGGTAGCATGGCTACAGTTGGAAGATGCTAAATTTGCTGCAGAATTTCATATAGTATGCACAAATTGTTCATCACTATTCAATTTTTGTTCCAAACTGTAGCATAGGGCTGGATTTTCCCGGGTCCCACCCATACGATGTGGGGGAAACCGGAAGGTCGGGTTTCCCGGCATGCTGGAGCGTTTTGGTCACCTGCCCTAATTTATCCTTGTGTGGCTTGGTGTCAATTTTTTTTTTGTCTCAACATACTCCTGTGCAGCGCCTTGGGACGTTTTACTATGTTAAATGCGCTATATAAATACAAGTTGTTGTTGTTGGAAAGTGTAGTGTCCGCGTATCAATAACACACGGACTGCAGGAGAACGATAATAACAGGTGTTTACTGAACAGAGGGTATGCTGGAACTAACTGTACAAATTACTACACGGTGTTATATACAGGTGTGGTCACTACTGGTACTGCAGTATACAGGGGCTGTAAAAGATAGTTCCTCTCTTAAAGGTACATACATTACAATTCCTCCCCTTTTAGATAAACAGTACATAACATTCATTTAACAATTAAATAATAACTACAGTAATTACAATTACAATTTTCTTTGTACTATATATATCAGCTGAAAGTAATCATTTATAAATTCAGTCTTTGAGGAGGCTTCCTGATCCTGTCTGGATAGCGCCTTTCTCGAGTATCCTCTTCTTGCGGCGGAGTCGATTCTGGCTCATTGTCATTGGTTGGTTCGTCAGCTTCCAATACCACTGATTGAGGTAGACGCAATCTGTACTTCGGGTTCATCACCAGGTACGTATGGGCGAGGCATGGGGTTGACTTGTTCCTGTGACTCTAGAATCTGGTCAACATGGTGTCTCACGATGCTCTCTCCAATGTCCACTGTGTACATTAGTGGTCCCTGCCGTGTGCATATAGTTCCTGGCTGCCATTTTTCTGTTTGGTAGTCGCGGGCCAAGACTGGTTGCCCTATCTTGAAGCTCCTGGTTGGCTTCTCATTGATGTGCTGGAATTGCTTATTCTCAACATCTCGTCTTATGTTTGGTTTGAGCTAATCCAGGCGACATCTTAACCTTCGGTTAAAGAACATCATGGCTGGAGCTTGGTTGGTGACTGCATGTGTCGCATTCAAGCAAACAAGAAATTATCCACCTTGTGTTGCAGTGGTATGTTGTCGTTATACATTGCCTTTATTGCTTTTTTAAAGGTTTGAACAAACCTCTCAGCCAATCCATTTGTGGCTGGATGATATGGGGCGGATTTGTAATGCTTTACCCCATTATTCCTCAAAAACCTCCGGAAATCCTCGGACACAAACTGTGGTCCATTGTCTGAACAAATCTGTTCTGGCAAGCCATTCCTGGCGAAGATGGTCCGTAGGACTGCAATAGTTTTCTCCGTGGTGGTGGAGGACATTTTGATGACCTCTGGCCATTTCGAATGTGCATCCACAGCGATTAAAAACATTGAGTCCATAAATGGACCAGCAAAATCAATGTGTACCCGTTGCCATGGAGATGAGGGTCACTCCCATGGGTGTAGCGGGGCCTGTGGTGGAGCGTTTTGGACTTTCTGGCATCCTGTGCATCTCTTGGTCATTTCCTCGATTTCTTTATCGATTCCTGGCCACCACACAAACGCCCTGGCTAGGCTCTTCATTTTTACCCCTCCCAGATGACCCTCATGAAGCTCATTGAGCACTCTGTCTCTCAACTTGGGTGGAATTACCACTTGGGATCCACACATCAAGGTCCCCCGGCACACTGACCGCTGTTCTCTCCTTGGCGAGAATGCTGGCAACAGTGCGTCGCCATGTGCTGGCCATCCCTTCACTGTCAAATCCTAGACCCGAGAGAGTGTCGGGTCATTTCGGGTTTCCTTCTCTATACTTGAGTTTGTAACGGTAGACATTCGACTATGGTCGAGTGGAATATCTCAACAGGGTCCACTGCAGGTGCTTCCTCCACCGTAGGCAGCGGCAGGCGCGACAGCCCATCAGCGTTTCCATGCTGTTTCATGCCATTATACTCTATGTCGTATTGATGTGCCCCTAGGAAAAGGGACCATCTTTGCAGCCGTTGCGCCGTCATCACCGGAACGCCCTTCTTTGGGTTAAAAATGGAGACAAGAGGCTGGTGATCAGTCAGTAAGGTGAATTTCTGCCCGTGCAGATAGTGATTGAACTTCTTCACCCCCCCCCCCCCCCCCCCCAACACCAGGCTGAGGGCCTCCCTGTCAATCTGGGCATAGTTACGCTCGGCTGAGGTTAACGAGTGTGACGCAAAGGCTATTGGCCTCTCTGAACCGTCGAGGAATTTGTGTGACGGCACCGCTCCAATGCCGTAGGGAGACGCATCACATGCCAACCGAATCGGTAGTGTTGGATTGTAGTGGGCCAGTACTTCTTTTGAAGTGATTAGGCATTTACATTTCTGAAAGGCACGCTTACACTCATCACTCCATTTCCATGCTACTCCAGTTTGCAGCAGGGCGTTCAGTGGGTGCAGAATTGTAGACAAATTTGGCAAGAACTTGTGGTAGTAGTTCACCAACCCGAGGAACGACCTCAGTTGCAACACATTTTCCGGTGCTGGAGCCTTGACTACTGCCTCAATCTTGTCTGGGGACTTATGTAACCCCTCTTCATCAATCACGTGGCCACAATACGAGATTTGTTTCCTGAAAAACTCGCATTTGGGGCGGTTGGCTCGTAGCCCATATTCTTGTAATCTAGTGAGCACCTGCTCCAGGTTGGCAAGATGTTCACTGTCATTTTCGCCCGTAACCAGGATGTCGTCCAAATAACACTGGGTCCCCGGGATCCCTTGCAGGACTTGTTCCATCGCCCTCTGCCAAATAGCCGGCGCTGATGCTACCCCGAATACCAGTCGGTTGTACTGGTAAAGACCTTTGTGAGTGTTTATCGTGAGGTATTTTCTAGATGCTTCTTCTACCTTCATTTGTAGATACGCTTGGGCCAGATCAATCTTCGTAAAGCGTTTCCCTCCAGATAGTGAGGCGAAAATATCTTCTATCCGTGGAAGTGGATATTGTACTGTGTGCAGGACTGGGTTCACAGTTACCTTGAATCCCCACAGATGCGAACCTTCTTCGGCTCCCCAGGCGTGCTGCTCAATGATTTCTTCATTACAGGAACGATGGGTGTGGCCCACTCACTCCAGTCCACCTTGGACAGCACACCCGAAGGCTCCAGACTCTCCAGCTCTGCTTCGACGGCTGGATGGATCGCATACGGTACTGGTCTGGCCTTAAAAAAAAAAAAAAAAAAAAAAAAAAATTGGGGTTTGCGTTATCTTTAATTTTTGTCGTTGCCGTTACGCCTTTTAGAGTCCCAAGTCCTTGCTGGAACACCTCTTTCGCGTCAGTTAGAATTTTTGACAGTCGTCCAGGTGTGACGTCGTCATCCTTTTTGTCAGCCACAGTTAGCGCCTGAATGGAATGCCAATCCAATTGTATTTCTCGGATCCATTCACGTCCCAATAATGGTGGTCCTCCATCTTGTAGTATATATAGATACAGTTTCTGTGTTTCCTTGCCGTTGTATTTAACGGGCACCCTTATTTTTCCTCTGGGGTAGACTTTTTGCCCCGTATATGTCTTCAAGACAATGGACGTGTCCTTCAAGGGTATGTGTGAGAATAGCCGCTCATAGTCTCGCCGATTCATGACTGTTGGGGCTGATCCTGTGTCCAATTCCATCTTTACTTGGGACCCTGCTATCATGAGGGTGACCCAAACGGTTCGGTGATCCTCCTTTGCGATCACGTTGTGTAACTTTAGACAACTTAGTCTCCTGCTCCCGGAGTCATTATCACTCTTCTGATCTTCTGAACTACTGTCCGTCATCTTTTGTACTTTCTTGTACTTTTCCTTAGTAGTTCTTTTAGTGTTGGTTTTCTTTCCTAACCTGCAGACTCGTGCTATGTGTCCCACTTTTCCACATTGCCTGCATACTTTGTCCTTAAACCAGCAATCCTTCTGGTCATGGGTTGTTCTGCCGCAGCGATAGCACTTTTCTGCTCCATATGCCATTTCATTGGTGCTATATTCTTGTGGTTTCTGTTGTATTTCCGCAGCTCCCCGTGCTGCTGCTTCGTAGGATACTGCCACGCTGAAAGCCTTTTCTAGCGTAAGGTCCTTTTCCGAAAGTAGTCGTTTCTGGGTTCCTTCACTCTGGAGCCCGCAGACAAACTTATCCCTTAAGGTATCTGCCAGTCCTGCTCCGAACTGGCAGTGTTTCGATAACTTGCGTAGTTCCGTAAGATAGTCAGCATTACTCTCGTCTTTGTGCTGGTTTCTTTTATGGAACTTGAATCTTTCTGCTATCAGCAGCGGTGTAGGGTTTAGATGTTCCTGTAAGATATTGACAATCTCTTCAAAGCTTTTCTCCATTGGTTTAGCTGGGGTAATTAAATTCCGCAATAGGCCGTACGTTCTCGCGCCCATCAAATTCAATAATACCGACGCCTTCTTTTCATCGGCCACCTCATTTGCCTTGCAGCACACTTCATTCTTTCCACATACATGGTCCAGTCTTCTATTTCGTTGTCGAAAGCAGTCATGCTGCCACTCTTCGGCATCTTGGGTGGTTTAAAATGGCGCCTCCCGCGCTTTTCCTTCTTCCCCAATGGATTAAAATGGCGCCTCCCGCGCTTTTCCTCCTTCCCCCTGCTGCCAATGCTGCTCCTAGCGTTCTAACTAGTAATGGCGGCGCCCCGCGGCTTTCTGCGCTTCTCTCTTGTTAATTAATTTTCTTAGTTTTATTCTTCTTCGACGCTGTCCACTGCGCGTCTCTTTTCCTTCCCCCTTTTTTATTTTCTTTAACGCTGCCCGGCTCTTGAGCACCGGCCGCGCCCTGTGCGCTCCACCCTCTCTACCCTCTCTCTCTCTCTCTCTCTCTCTCTTCCTTCATGACGACGCTGCTCGGCTCCCTTGCAGAACCGCTCGATCGAGCTCTAGCCCGCCGCAGTCCGGGAAGGGTCAGCGCACTACCTGCTACCAGCCCGATTTGCTGGAACACCTTGACTGGAGAACCAAGCCCAGCTCTCCACAGCCTCCCCTGCGATTCTCTGAACTCCAATGGATCACTGGGCGGTTGCCCACGGTCGACGCCCGTTGCTCTGGCTTCGACCTCCAAGAAGCTTCTTTTCAGGGATGGATCCCCGTGAGGTGATGCAGTACTGCAGGTGAGTTTGAACCTGCTCGTCGCCACTGTAGTGTCCGCGTATCAATAACACACGGACTGCAGGAGAACGGTAATAACAGGTGTTTACTGAACAGAGGGTATGCTGGAACTAACTGTACAAATTACTACACGGTGTTATATACAGGTGTGGTCACTACTGGTACTGCAGTATACAGGGGCTGTAAAAGATAGTTCCTCTCTTAAAGGTACATACATTACAGAAAGCACCTCGGGACATCTATGGTCATGAAAGGCCCTATATAAATGCAAGTTCTTCCTTCTTTCTAGTATTTAATACTTACTTCCGCACAGCAAAAGAAATACAGTTCAGATGATTAGTAGATTCCATTCAATAGCCAGATAATAGAGAAATGTGTGTGTTATGTGTAAAGGGGAAGAAGGGTGGTTTTGTGTCCAGAGTAATTTCTGGGAAAACCAAATGCAGAAATTCAACCATCTTTAATGAAGCACTTGAATGAAACCTGTCAGTCCATCCAATATTACAAATGTTGCTCTCAGCTGTAGCCATCATCTTTAGATAACCCTTTGAGGATCAGGACAGTATTTGTGGATCAGAGAAATATAACTAAATTAGGATTTATTAGGAGCCGTAACAAATATTTTTACAAATGTGGGAATGCTCTGTACTCTCTTTCTTACTCTAATTGTGATTTTAATAATGGATGAGTTTATTGCATAGTAGGACTAGCATTGGCCAGAAGTACAAGTGAATGCCTAAAATATAATGTTAATTTCTTCCTTTCAGTGTGCCCTCTCACCTTTTTTGCAATGTTGCACTCTTTCACATGAGGAAATATTTTTTGCTCCCCATTTGCAGATCTCCATCAGCACTAATCTGCACAGCATTAGAAAACCTCAGCAGCTGGGAATTACATGCTAGTTCAGCATTCCTGATACTTAAGTACATGTAAAACATATTCAGGCTTGGCAGCATGTTTTGTTGTCTAGCTCTTTCAAAGTTTGGACTTAAATAAGTGCCACAATTTTAATTTCAATAGTTTATTTTGATGACTAGCATGTGAATTTCTTTTAAAGCATATCATAGAACTTTCAAAATATCAGCACAAGCTGGCCCCTTGGTCCAGTGTGCCTGTGCCAGTACGATCTAATTTAAGCCAGCTAACTATGTTGCAACAATCTACTTTAAGCCAGTTCCCCTGCTCTTTTCCCATGCCATTTAATATTTTTTCCTCTAAGTATTTACCAAATTCCCTTTTCAAATGTCATGACTAACTTGGCTTCAGTACCAACTTGTAATTTAATCCATAATAACCTTTTGTGTGAAAATATGTTTACTTGTTAAAAGTTTTTATCATTTAGGCTGACTCAAAGTGAGCTAGTTATTCATTTCCTCTTAATAGTCTGGTATGCTACATGTTCATACTATCTCATTCTCAAGTTTGATCAATTTTAATTTTTTTTAAATTAAAGTAAAATTTAGCACAGGTATGTAAAATTGGTAAACAACTTGTATATACTAATCATTTCTATTATGTTTTATGGTTTCTTTTCATCAGAACCTTTACAGTCAATTTAAATCTGCTCCCTCAGACAGTCTGACATACAAGCTGGCTTTGTGTCTCTGTATGGTTAACTTTTATCATGGCGGAATGAGGGGTGTGGCCCATTTATGGCAGGAATTTGTGTTGGAAATGCGGTACAGATTGGAAAATAATTATCTTGTACCAGGGTAAGTTTTTTTTTTTTAAACTTTAAGGCTCCTGCCATGCAGTAGGAAGCCCGAGTTTGAATTTTAGCATTGTTGATATTTGTAGTTGCGCTTCTCCCAGATTGCAAACTACGTTGGGTCATTTGGTGCAGCACCATGCAAAACAACTGAACGGGCAAGTTGCAGGAAGGAAAATTAATTGGGTTCCACATTAGCCCCCCCTTAATGACTGAAGGGAGACTGATCCACGTTGTTCAGATGTCTAGGACCTGAAATTTGATGTGTTGTCGTGGAGTCTATGAAGATTTTTTTTAAATAGATTTAAATTATACATTTGGTCAATGTAAGTTTTGAACATCTGTATTGCTATGCGATGCCATTATAAAGCAACAACCAAATAATTAGCGGTCATTAATTTTGTTTTGCAGGTTAGCTACTGGACCTCCAGATTTAAAATGCTGCTTGTTCCATCAAAAACTGCAGGTTGGTTTGAAAGTTCCACCATTAACTTTCTTGGCAGTAGCCATTTTAAGTGTCATTGTTCAATATTTTTTCATTTTAATTGACTGAATATTTCAATGCAACTAAAAGGATAGTCTTGTTAAATTCTTTTCATCTTCAGGTAAGCACCTTTGAGCTTATCTTACAATGAAAAAATGTTAAATATTAAACAGGCTATAGCATTAAGCTTTTGATTGCATTGCACAGCAAAAGCACCATTCCTTCTCAACAGAAATAAATAATTTTTGACTTCATATTCTGTAATAATGGACATTATTCTAGTGTACTGTCCTTAATTCTTTTAAGGGAACCTGTAGAAAATATGTATTTTTATATTGAATTTGCAATGTAATTAGTTTTAAAATTATCTTTGGTGCTGGTAAGTTATGATATTTCACCTGCATTATGAGCACCTGGTACTTATCACCATTCTATGAGCAAGAATCATCTCTGGCGTTTTAAGTATTTTAACTTCTTGAATGCTGTGAAAGATTGTACATCGAATCACTTTTTTACATTCTGTTTAACTTCATGTAATGCAGCTAATTCTAGCTCTTAAACTGAGCAGAACATCTCATTGGCAAGATGTTTGTCGGCTGTTGTATCTTGTCATTCCACCTTGCACATCAGCAATTGGAACTGCATCCTCTCCTACCTCAGGTGTTGGGTCACATCCTAGTAAACCTTCATTTGAATTGTCCATCTCACAGAAAGAGAGCCTCTGCGAGAGAATGGCACTATCTGCCCAGCCCTACACCGTGCATGTTGTTGCTGCTTCTTTCTGCATAGCAGTCAACTTTCGTTAAGCAGTGTTGTCTGTAACATTCATTTGTATAAATTTTTTATTCACTTTTGTCGAACAGAATATCATTGAATCTTGAACAGTTAGAGAGAGATGCGCTGTCATAGGTGCAGTACTCTCACATTTCCTCCTCCTCTCTTCCCCTCCCCAGCTGACACCTTTTGGAATCAGAACACCAGATATTGGTACACCGGTCATTGGAATCCATTCAATTACAATGAGAAAAACTGTTTAGAAAAGGAAAACGAGAGGAAAGACTGCCAGAGAGAAATTATGTGGCAGATGCTATAATCTGCAGTGACTTTTGTCACCACCAAATCATGGAGCAGTAGGGGGCACTGAGTTGTGCTTTGGTAGATGCAGTAGACACAGATGGTGCTGTAATAGGAGGCTGCATTTGAGCTCTTGAAAATAAGGGGAGGGGTAGGAATGAAATGGACAGTGGAATCTAATTTTAACTTCCTGTGAAAACTTTTATTTTTAATTTTAAGATGCTGAATTGTTGCATTGAGAGGAAAAAAGCGAGAGATGGTGGAAGGAAACAAACATCTGAAAATGCATTGGGTAGTTCAGTCGAGAGGAAGCTGTCAAATAGTACTGGTAAAGGGACATCAGAATGTTCTGATAAAGAGTTTGATAAGGAAAACAAAGGAGAATCATCCCAGCAGAAATCGTGGGACTCATGGAGTGACAGTGAGGATGAGTTTTTTGAGTGCCTGAGTGACACAGAAGAGTTGAAGGAAAGTGCACAGGAGAGTGAAATAAAAGAAAGAACAACAAAAGGAGAGAAAAAAGATGAAGGAGGAAAGAAAGAGATCCCAAAATGGAGACCAGAGGGTCGTCTGCATCAGCATGGTAAACTGACTCTGCTTCGCACAGGAGATCCACTTTATATTCCAGTTACGCAGGTAAGAAATGTTGTAGGTAACGAGCATTAATTTCTGACTTCTACTGCATTTAAAAATGAAGAGTCTGACGATGATATTTTCAAGGTACTTGTATATTGAATAGATCAGTAACTTTGCAGTCATCTTTCACATGAATAAATTAAAACTATTTAATTGCACTTCTGATGGCCAAGAGGGTAAATTTGCTAAGCAGAAAGAGTTGCATCTGATTCCTGGTCTCTGCTAAACTTGTTGATTTCAGCCGAGGCAGTAGTTGGGGCACTGCAGTTAGCGTTAATATCCCTGGTTAAGAAGGGATACATTTGGGTAGAATTTCCACTTCTGACTGCTAAATATAAATGCAGCTATAATGTGCGCGTGTGTGCATGTAGAAATGTGTGCATATATGTGTATGTTTGTGTGTGTGTGTGTAAGTGTCAAGTTGCGGAGCTCCTGAAGAATTGGCGTAAACAGCTGAAATGTTAGAGGGAGATCAGGAGAACCCTAGCGGAATTTGCAGGCCTAGAATACTTTGGAAAGTACACATGCAGGATTTTCCTTTGCGTTAAAATAGCTGTGCGCAATAATAAAATCCACAGTTATAGATGACTGAAAAATCTGTTAAAATAGATTTTAACTTAAAATTTTTCTTGTGGTGAGAGTGAGATCGTGAGGACATAGAAAATCTATTTCCCTGAATCAATCTTTCTGTAAGACTAGGAGGAAGCAGCTCTTTACATTGCCAGGATTGGCATTTTTAATCCAGTCTTCAAACAGCTAGACTATCCCAGCATGCATTTAGTGTGTAAAAAGAAAATTACATTATGAATTTGTGTTTAAAGTAAACGGTGCTGCTGGGCAATGCTATGGGAAGGCATTCCAATGATGCCTTTAGAAAACACAATAATGTAGTCCCAAACTCCTCCATCACAATCCCTGGGTATGTCCTGTCCCACCGGCAGGACAGACCCACCAGGGGTGGCGGCACAGTGGTATACAGTCGGGAAGGAGTGGCCCTGGGAGTCCTGAACATTGACTCCGGACCCCATGAAGTCTCATGGCTTCAGGTCAAGCATGGGCAAGGAAACCTCCTGCTGATTACCACCTACTGCCCTCCCTCAGCTGATGAATCAGTACTCCTCCATGTTGAACACCACTTGGAAGAAACACTGAGAGTAACAAGGGCACAGAATGTACTCTGGGTGGGGGACTTCAATGTCCATCACCAAGAGTGGCTCAGTAGCACCACTACAGACCGAGCTAACCGAGTCCTGAAGGACATAACTGCCAGTCTGGGCCTGCGACAGGTGGTGAGAAAACTAACACGAGGGAAAAACCTACTTGATCTCATCCTCACCAATCTACCTGTCACAGATGCATCTGTCCATGACAGCATTGGTAGCAGTGACCACCGCACAGTCATTGTGGAGACGAAGTCCTGACTTCACACTGGGGACACCCTCCACCGTGCTAAATGGGATAGATTCAGAACAGATTGAGCAACTCAAAACTGGGCATTCATGTGGTGCTGTGGGCCATCAGCAGCAGCAGAATTGTATTCCACCACAATCTGTAACTTCATGGCCCTGCATATCCCTCACTCTACCATTACCACCAAGCCAGGGGACCAAACCTGGTTCAACAAGGAGTGTAGAAGAGCATGTCAGGAGCAGCACCAGGCATACCTAAGAATGAGGTGCCAACCTGGGGAAGCTGCAACACTGGACTACATGCGTGCTAAAAAACAGAAGCAGCATGCTATAGACAGGGCTAAGCAATCCCACAATCAACAGATCAGATCAAAGCTCTGCAGTCCTGCCACATCCAGTTGTGAATGGTGGTGGACCATTAAACAACTAACTGGAGGAGGAGGCTCCAAGAATATCCCCATCCTCAATGATGCTGGAGCCCAGCATGTGAGTGCAAAAGACAAGGCTGAAGCGTTTGCAACCAACTTCAGCCAGAAGTGCCGAGTGGATGATCCATATCGGCCTACTCCCGAGGTCCCCACCTTCAAAGAAGCCAGTCTTCAGCCAGTTCGATTCACTCCACGTGATATCAAGAAACGGCTGAGCGCATTGGATACAGCAAAGACTATAGGCCCCGACAACATCCCGGCTATCGTGCTGAAGACTTGTGCTCCAGAACTAGCCGCGCCTCTAGCCAAGCTGTTTCAGTAGAGCTACAACACTGGCATCTATCCGACAATGTGGAAAACTGCCTAGGTATGTCCTGTCCACAAAAAGCAGGACAAATCCAACCCGGCCAATTACCGCCCCATCAGTCTACTCTCAATCATCAGCAAAGTGATGGAAGGTGTCGTCGACAGTGCTATCAAGCAGCACTTACTCACCAATAACCTGCTCACGGATGCCCAGTTTGAATTCCGCCAAGATCACTCGGCTCCCGACATTTGTCTCCTGCTTTGGTCTAAACATGGATAAAGTAACTGAATTCCAGAGGTGAGAGTGACTGCCCTTGACATCAAGGCAGCATTTGACCAAATCTGGCATCAAGGAGCCCTAGTAAAACTGAAGTCATTGGGAATCGGGGAAAACGCTCCACTGGCTGGAGTCATACCTAGCACAAAGGAAGAGGGCTGTGATGGTTGAAGGTCAATGATCACAGCCCCAGGACATCGTTGCAGGAGTTCCTCAGGGCAGTGTCCTAGGCCCAACCATCTTCAGCTGCTTCATCAATGACCTTCCCTCCAATATAAGGTCAGAAATGGGGATGTTCGCTGATGACTGCACAGTGTTCAGCGCCATTCACAACTCCTCAGATAATGAAGCAGTCCATGCCCGCCTGCAACAAGACCTGGACGACATTCAGGCTTGGGCTGATAAGTGGCAGGTAACATTCGCACCACAGAAGTGCCAGGCAATGAATATCTTCAACAAGCTAGAGTCTAACCACTTCCTCTTGACATTCAATGGCATTACCATTGCCGAATCCCCACTATCAACATCCTGGGTGTCACTATTAACCAGAAACTTAACTGGACCAGCTACATAAATACTGTGGCAACAAGAGCAGGTCAGAGGCTAGGTATTCTGCAGTGAGTGTCTCACCTCCTGACTCCGCAAAGCCTTTCCACCATCTACAAAGCACAAGTAAGGAGTGTGATAGAATACTCTCCAGTTGCTTGCATGAGTGCAGCTCCAACAACACTCAAGAAGCTGGACACCATCCAGGACAAAGCAGCCCGCTTGATTGGCACCCCATCCACCACCATAAACATTCACTCCCTCCACCACCGGCGTACAATGGCTGCAGTGTGCACCATCTACAAGATGCACTGCAGCAACTCGCCATGGCTTCTTGACAGCACCTCCCAAACCCGTGACCTCTTCCACCTAGAAGGACAAGGGCAGCAGGCGCATGGAAACACCACCACCGCCAAGTTCTTCCCCAAGTCACACACCATCCTTACTTAGAAGTATAGCGCCGCTCCTTCATTGTCGCTGGGTCAAAATCCTGGAACTTCCTACCCAACAGCACTGTGGGAGTACCTTCACCACACGGACTGCAGCGGTTCAAGAAGGCGGCTCACCACCACCTTCTCAAGGGCAACAATAAATGCTGGCCTTGCCAGCAACGCCCAGATCCCATAAGCAAATAAAAAAAAATTAAAGCATTTTTCCTCCTTTTTGTATTAACTCAAAATAGTCTTCCCACCTAATTGCGAGGATTTGTACATGAAATTTAATGGTTTGGTAGAATTCTCAAAAAAGAAAATATCTGTACTCTGATGTGGTAAACCACTGTTTGTATTCCACTGTGTACATGCCTCGGCTGACTCCTCCCACAAGTCCTAGTATAAAGGTGACTGCTCCCCAGCCCTTTGTATTTCTGGACCGGTCGACCACTCGAGGCAGACCTTCATTCTTTTGTTAATAAAAGCCTTTAGTTACTCTCTTAACTCTCAGTCTTTTGTGAGTAATTGATAGCGCATCAATTTTATTAACAAAATTTTTATAATGGAGAAGATCCTCACACCAGCATGCCTGGACTTAGATCATCGGGAGGCGGACTCATCCACCAAGTTTACTCACTGGCTTAAGTGTTTCGAAAAATTCCTGACCGCCTCCGCAGCAATCAAATCGGACGAGGACAAACTGGATGTCCTGACCTCCAAAGTGAACCACCGAGTGTACTCGGTCATCCAAGACGCGACCTCGTACGCGGACGCTATCAAGCTCCTCAAGGACCAGTACACGCGCCCAGTGAACGAAGTGTACGCCAGGCACCTTCTGGGGAGTCGTAAACAACAACCTGGGGAATCGACCGTGGAATACCTTCAGGCACTGTCTGTGCTTGGCCGGGCCTGTGGTTGTAAGGATGTAAAGGCCGCCGTGTACACAGAGGAACTTATCCGGGACGCTTTTGTAGCGGGCCACAGATCCAATTACACCCGACAGCGACTGTTGGAGCAGAGTGACCTCGACCTCAACAAGGCCTCTGAACTCGCACTATCATTGGATGCAGCCTACCGGGGCATGGGTGCCTACTCCTCTGCACCGTGGACGCCGCGGGGAATGACAGCCTGGGACACGGTAGGACCGCCTCATAGCGCCGTGCCACCCCAGCCACACCCCAGCAACGGCCCAACTACCGCAGCAGTGTCCCAAGGCCAGACAGCAGTGCCCCAAGGCCAGAAATGTTACTTCTGTGGCCAGGCAAAACACCCCAGAGCGCGCTGCCCGGCGAAAAACGCGATCTGCTCGGGCTGCGGGAAGAAGGGACACTACGCTAACGTCTGCAGGGCCAAAGCCACCCCGAACCCCAGCAGCGCCGCGTGTGGGCCATGCGGGCCGCCATCTTGGGCCTCCCCGGCCATGTGCGAACCACCGGTACAGCAGCCATTTTGGACGCCTCCAGCCACATGGGGATCATGGACGCCGCCATCTTGGACGACAGCCGGAACGCAGCAGGCCCCCAACACCGCCTCATCTGATACCCGCAGCGACACACCGACCCCTACGCTGGCATCCGTTACACTGGACCAAGCGAGACCGCACCAGCTGGCCAGTTCCACAATGGACATTAAGGTAAATGGCCACGATACAATCTGCCTTTTTGACTCTGGGAGCACGGAGAGCTTCATCCACCCCGACACGGTGCGGCGTTGCTCTCTCCCAGTCCTGCCTGCGCACCAGCAGATTTCTATGGCCTCCGAGTCCCAGTCGGCGGACATCGGCGGCTACTGCGTAGTGACACTCGTAGTAGACGGGACCGTGTACGATCATTTTAAACTTCTGGTCCTGCCCGACCTCTGCGCTGCCGTCCTGCTGGGGTTAGATTTTCAGTGCCACCTTAAAAGTGTTACGATGGCGTACGGTGGACCCCTACCCCCACTCACAGTCCGCAGCCAGCAGCTCCCAAATTGCCCGCCGCGCACCAGGTGCAACCTCTCCACACTCAGAGTCACCCCCCCCCCCACTGTTTGCTAACCTCACCCCCGACTGTAAGCCCATCGCCACAAAGAGCAGGCGATACAGTGCCGGGGACAGGGTTGTCATTAAAACCGAAGTGGAGCGGCTCCTGAAGGAAGGGATTATTGAGGGCAGCACCAGCCCCTGGCGAGCCCAGGTTGTGGTCGTGAAGACCGGCGAGAAGCAGCGCCTGGTCATCGACTACAGCCAGACAATAAATCGCTACACCCTGCTGGACGCCTACCCACTCCCCCGCATAGCTGATATGGTCAACCAGATCGCGCAGTACCGCGTCTTCTCGACCATTGACCTGAAATCAGCGTACCACCAGCTCCCCATCCGCCCTGAGGACCGCCAGTATACTGCCTTTGAGGCAAACGGCCGCCTCTACCACTTCCTTAGGGTTCCCTTTGGCGTCACCAACGGGGTCTCCGTCTTCCAAAGGGAGATGGACCGGATGGTAGATCAAAATGCGTTGCAGGCCACTTTCCCATATCTGGACAATGTGACCATCTGCGGCCGTGACTTGCAGGACCATGACGCAAACCTCGAAAAATTCCTCCGCACCGCCCAACTCCTAAACCTGACATATAACAAGAAGTGCATATTCTGCATAAACCGCCTCGCCATCCTTGGCTGTGTTGTGGAACACGGAGTCATCGGCCCCGACCCCGACCGGATGCGTCCCCTTATGGAACCCCCACTGCCTCAAGGCCCTGAAGAGGTGCCTAGGGTTTTTCTCCTATTATGCCCAGTGGGTCCCCTACTATGCGGACAAGGCCCATCCGCTGATCAAGTCCACCTCTTTTCCCTTGACGGCAGAGGCCCGCTTAGCCTTCCACCGTATCAAGGAAGACATTGCCAAAGCCACCATGCACGCAGTGGACGAATCCATCCCCTTCCAGGTGGAAAGCGACGCGTCCGACTTTGCCCTGGCCGCTACCCTCAATCAGGCGGGGAGACCCGTGGCCTTCTTTTCACGAACCCTCCAAGGCCCGGAGACCAGACACTCCGCTGTTGAGAAGGAGGCCCAGGCGATTGTGGAGGCTGTGCGTCATTGGAGGCACCACCTGGCCGGAAAACGATTTACCCTGCTCACTGACCAACGTTCAGTTGCTTTCATGTTTAACAACCAGCAGAGGGGCAAAATCAAAAATGACAAGAGCTTGAGGTGGAGAATCGAACTTTCCACCTACAGTTACGAGATCTTGTACCGGCCCGGGAAGCTCAATGAACCCCCGGATGCGCTATCGCGTGGCACCTGCGCCAGCGCGCAGATCGATAGACTGCGGGCCCTCCACAATGACCTCTGCCACCCGGGGGTCACCAGGTTCTTCCACTTCATCAAGGCCCGCAACCTGCCTTACTCTATTGAGGAGGTCAGGACCATGACCAGGAACTGCCAAGTCTGCGCTGAGTGCAAACCGCACTTTTATAGACCAGACAGGGCCCACCTGATAAAAGCCACTCGCCCCTTCGAGCGCCTGAGCGTTGATTTTAAAGGGCCTTTCCCCTCCTCCGACCGCAATGTGTACTTCCTCAATATTATTGATGAGTACTCCCATTTCCCGTTCGCCATCCCCTGCCCGGACATGACCAGTGCCACGGTCATTAAATGTCTGAACGACCTCTTCACCCTGTTCGGTTTCCCCAGCTATATCCATAGCGACCGGGGCTCATCGTTTATGAGCGACGAACTCCGTCAGTACCTGCTAACTAGGGGTATTGCCACAAGCAGGACCACCAGTTACAACCCCCGGGGGAACGGACAGGTGGAAAGAGAAAATGCGACAGTTTGGAAGGCCGCCCTGCTAGCCTTAAAGTCTCGGGGCCTTCCAACCTCCCGCTGGCAGGATGTGCTCCCCGATGCGCTCCACTCTATTCGGTCACTGCTCTGCACTGCCACTAACGCCACCCCTCATGAAAAAATGTTTGTCTTCCCAAGGAAGTCCACATCGGGGACATCGCTACCGCCATGGCTGACGTCCCCAGGGCCGGTCCTACTGAGAAGGCACGTGAGGACCCATAAAACGGACCCCCTGGTCGAGAGGGTCGACCTCCTCCACGCCAACCCCCAGTATGCTTACATTGCATACCCGGACGGGCGGGAGGACACAGTCTCCATAAGAGACCTTGCACCCTCGGGGGCCACAGTAACTCACTGCCCCCCCCCCCCCCCCCACCCCACCCTCCGATATCCAGCCCCAGCAGACGGCAGGCCTGGGCCCCGCGACCCGCTCGACATCTACGAGGACGACACGCCTGTGCCACAGCCTACGCAGGACTCGACGCCGGAAGCTCCACTACCCCTGCCGTCGCCACGCCGATCACAGCGGCAGACAAGACCTCCGGAGAGACTCCAATACACTAACTTTTAATACACTTCACCCCGCCGGACTCAATTTTAAACAAGGGGTGAATGTGGTAAACCACTGTTTGTATTCCACTGTGTACATGCCTGGACATGCCTCGGCTGACTCCTCCCACAAGTCCTAGTATAAAGGTGACTGCTCCCCAGCCCTTTGTATTTCTGGACCGGTCGACCACTCGAGGCAGACCTTCATTCTTTTGTTAATAAAAGCCTTTAGTTACTCTCTTAACTCTCAGTCTTTTATGAGTAATTGATAGCGCATCATCTGAATTTTGCCAACAGGAGTCTTTTACACAAGGCATCTATGTTAGTGTGCCATAGAGTCATGGAATAGTACAGCACAGAAGGATGCAATTTGGCACATCGAGTCTGTGCTGACTCTTTCGAAGAGTTAATCCAGTTAGTCTCACTCCCCTGCTCTGCCCCATCGCTGCAATTTTTTCTCCAAGTATTTATCCAATTCCCTTTTGAAGGCTACTATTGAATCTGTATCCACCACCCTATCAGGCAGTACATTCCAAATCCTGACCACTCACTACATAAAAATGTTTTTCCTCATGCTGCCTCTGGTTCTTTTGCCAATCACCTTAAATCTGTGCCCTCTGGTATCGACCCTTTAGCCATTGGAAACAGTTTCCCTTCATTTACCCTATCTAAACCCTTCATGATTTTAAACACCTCCTATCAAATCTCCTCTTAGCCTTCTCTGCTCTAAGGAGAACGCTTTTCCCTAAGGAAAACAACCTTGGGGAAGAGTGACCATAATATGATAGAATTTTATATTAAGTTTGAAAGTAATTTAGTTAAATCCGAAACTAGGGTCTTAACTTTAAACAAAGCAAACTACGTTGGTATGAGGGGCGAGTTGGCTAAAGTAGATTGAGAAACTACATTAAAAGGTATGATGGTAGACAAACAATGGCTAGCATTTAAAGAATTCATACATCATTTATAACAAATATACATTACTTTAAGGCACAAAAACCCCACAGGAAAAGTGGTGCAACCGTGGCTAACGAGAAGTTAAAGATAGTATTAGATCAAAGGAAGAGGCTTATAATGTTGTCAAAAAGAGCAGTAAGCCTGAGGATTGGGAGGATTTTAGAATTCAGCAAAGGAGGACCAATAAATTGATAAAGAAAAGGAAAATAGAATGAGAGTAAACTAGTGAGAGACATAAAAACAGACTGTAAAAGCTTCTATAGGTATGTAAAAAGGAAAAGATTAGCGAAAGTAAATCTGGGTCCCTTACATGCTGAGACAGGAGAAATTATAATGACAAATAAGGAAATGGCAGAGAAATTAAACAAATACTTTGTCTGTCTTCACGGAAGAAGACGCAAAAATACTCCCGGAAATAGTGGAGAACCAATGGTCTAGTGAGAATGAGGAACTGAAAGAAATTAGTATTAGTAAAAAAAAAAATAGTACTGGAGAAATTAATGGGACTGAAAGCCAATAAATCCCCTGGACCTGATGGCCTACATCTTAGGGTTTTGAAAGAGGTGGCTATAGAGATAGTGGATGCATTGGTTGTCATTTTGCAAAATTCCATTGATTCTAGAACGGTTCCCACGGATTGGAAGGTAGCCAATGTAACCCCACTATTTACGAAAGGAGGGAGAGAAAACGGGGAACTACAGAAAAGTTAGCCTAACATCAGTAGTAGGGAAAATGCTAGAATCTATTATTAAGGACATGGTAACGGGTACTTAGAAAATTATAATAGAATTGGGCAGAGTCAAAAAGGGAAATCATGTTTGGCGAATCTGTTAAGAGTTTTTTGAGGTTGTAACTAGCAGAATAGATAAGGGGAAACCAGCAGATGTGGTGTATTTGGATTTTCAGAAGGCATTCGATAAGGTGCCACACAAGAAGTTATTAAACAAAATTGGGGCTCATGGGATTGGGGGTAATATACTAGCATGGATTGAGGATTAGTTAACGGACAGAAAACGGAGTAGGAATAAACGGGTCATTTTCAGGTTGGCAGGCTGCAACTAGCGGGGTACTGCAAGAATCAGTGCTTGGGCCTCAGCTATTCACAATCTGTATCAATGATTTGGATGAGGGGACCAAATGTAATATTTCCAAGTTTGCTGATGATACAAAGCTAGGTAGGAATGTAAATTGTGAGGAGGATGCAAAGAGGCTTCAAGGGGATATAGACAGGCTAAGTGAGTGGGCAAGAACATAGCAAATGGAATATAATGTGGAGGAATGTGAAGTTATCCACTTTGGTAGGAAAAATAGAAAAGCAGAGTATTTTAAATGGTGAGAAATTGGGAAAAGTTGGTGTTCAGAGGAACGTGGGTGTCCTTGTACACAAATTACTGAAAGTTAACATGCAGATACAGCAAGGAATTAAGAAAGCAAATGGCATGTTGGCCTTTATCACAAGAGGATTTGAGTATAAGAGTAAAGGTGTCTTACTGCAATTATATAGGGCCCTGGTGAGACCACACCTATACATACATAAGAACATAAGACGTAGGAGCAGGAGTAGGTCATTTGGCCCCTCGAGCCAGCTCCGCCATTCAATAAGATCATGGCTGATCTGATCTTGGCCGCTGCCCATAACCCTTGACTCCCCTATCGTTCAAAAATCTGTCTATCTCTACCTTAAGTATATTCAATGACCCAGCCTCCACAGCTCTCTGCGGAAGAGACTTCCAAAGATTCACAACCCTCAGAGAAGAAATGCCTCCTCATTTCCGATTTTAAAAAGCTGCCCCTTATTCTGAAATTATGCCCCCTAATTCTAGATTCCCCCACGAGGGGAAACCTCCTCTCTGCATCTACCCTGTCAAGCCCCTTCAGAATCTTATATTTCAATAAGATCCCCTCATTCTTCTAAATGCCAATGAGTACAGGCCCAACCTTTCTCCATAAGACAACCCCTTCATCTCAGGAATCAACCTCGTGTACCTTCTCTGAACTGCCTCCAATGCAAGTATATCCTTCCTTAAATAAGGAGACCAAAACTGTACGCAGTACTCCAGGCATGGTCTCACCAACGCCCTGTACAGTTGTAGCAGGACTTCCCTACTTTTATACTCCATTCCCTTTGCAATAAAGGCCAACACTGCATTTGCCTTCCTAATTACTTGCTGTACCTGCATGCTAACTTTTTGTGATTCATTTACAAGGACCCCCAGATCCTTCTGTATCTCAGCATTTTGTAATCTCTCCCCATTTAAAAAATAATTTGCTTTATTTTTCCTACCAAAGTGGAAAACCTTGCATTTTCCCACATTCAACTCCATCTGCCAGGTTTTTGCCCACTAACTTAGCTTCTCTCTATCTCTTTGGTATATTGTGTACAGTTTTGGTCTCCTTACCTAAGGAAGGATAAACTTGCCACAGAAGGAGTGCAATGAAGATTCACCAGGCTGATTCCTGGGATGGGGGGATTGTCCTATGCGGAGAGATTGTGTAGACTAGGCCTATATTCTCTAGAGTTTAGAAGAATGAGAGGTGATTTCATTGAAACATACAAAATTCTTACAGGGCTTGACAGGGTAGATGCAAGGAGGATGTTTCCCCTGGCTGGGGAGTCTAGAACCAGGGGTCACCGTCTCCGAATAAGGGGTCAGCCATTTAGGACTGAGAAGAGGAGAAATTCCTTCACTCAGAGGGTGATGAATTTTTGAAATTCTCTACCCCAGAGGGCTGTGGAGGCTCAGTCGTTGAGTATATTCAAGTCCGAGATCAATAGATTTTGGGATATTAAGGGAATCAAGGGAATTGCAGTAGATCATCAGCCATGATCTTATTGAATGGCAGAGCAGGCTTGAGGGGCTGAATGGCCTGCTCCTATTTCTTATGTTGTTATGTAACCCCAGCTTCTCCAGTCTAGCTACGTAACTCTACTCAGTCATCCCTGGAACCATTCTAGTAAATCTCTTCTGTACCCTTTCCAAAGCTTTCATGCCCTTCCTTAAGTGTGTTGCCCAAAATTGGACACAATATTCCAGCTGGGGCCGAACTAGTGCTTTATATAGGTTTAGCATAACTTCCTAGCTTTTATACTCTGTGCCTCTATTTATAAAGCCCAGTATCCCATATGCATTATCAACTGCTTAGTTAACCTGTCCTGCCACCTTCAAAGACTTGTGCACAAACACCCCCAGGTCTCTCTCTTCTTGTACCCTCTTTAAAATTGTACCATTTACCTTGTATTGTTTCTCATTCTTCCTACCAAAATGTATCCCCTCATACTTTCCTGCGTTGAATTTCATGTGCCACGTGTCCGCACATTCCACCAGCCCGTCTATGTCCTCTTGAAATCTATTACTAATCTTCCTCACATTTTATAGCTGCGTTTATATTTAGCAGTCAGGAGTGGAAATCCTACCCAAACATCCTCAAGTTTCGTGTCATCTGCAAATTTCAAAATTGTCACTTATACCCTCAGAATGTAGTATTTAGATTTCAACTTGTTGTTCAGATAATGTGAGATTTATTCTTGTGTGTGTATATATATATACTACATATATTAGCAGGCCCAGCTTCCATGTCATTACTATTGTGTAAATTAGATCTAGATGGATCAAGAACTACTAATGGCTTAAAAGGCCCCATTATACATCTTGTCTACAGTCAAGAAATCTTCCTGTGACATAATAAATCACCTGAAAAAATGTAGTGCTAAGATTTACTGACAATAATAGAAGAAGTGAACTTCTAAAACCACCAGGAAAGTTGAGAAAAGATGAGCGATACAAAAATAGTGGGATCCATCATAATTTGTCCTCGGCATCTCCAGGATTTGGAGTGGAAAAAATCGTCCGGGTTTCTGGTTGCAATGCAGCAACCCCTATCAGAGTGGATGCTGGATAAAGGCAGAATTGGGCTTGTCTTGTTTAGCCTCCTCACCCTCCGCCAAGGCAATGAGCTATTGACAGACTCACTGACAAGGAATGGCCAGTTGGATTAGCGAACACTGAGTCGGTTGTTGTACGTCAAGCAAATCCCAGCATCAATTGCTGCTTTGAGGAGAGTGCTGGGGAATAAAATCTTCTTTATCTGACGATATAAGTTTCTAAATAGATAGAAATCTTACTTTTTGACGTTAGTTGTTTGATCATTGTGCAAAAGCTACTTCAGAAAAGCAAAATTGTTTCCCTTCCCATCCACATCAAATATTTTTCTGCCTGTCTGAAGTTGGTGATCTCAAGACTCTGCAAATCCCACCCGAGCAAACTATTTTCTGGGTTATTGGTTCAAGGCCACAGTATGGCTAGAAAATATTCTCCTAGCACTCTCGCCTAAATCAGTAGTTTGTGCATTTAAGCTCTTTCCAGAGCTTTCTCACATAATTCAGTTTGACACTTCAGTGCAGCACTGAGGGAGTACTTTGCTGGTGACATCCTTTAGATGACATGTTATAATGAGGTCCTATTTGCCTGTTCCTGTGGTTCAAGTTGGCATAAAAGATTCCATGTCATTATTTGAAGAGTAGGATGTCCTCCTGGTGCCCTGGCAAACATATCTTTGAAACCACCAAAAAAATTAACTGTTTATCAATCGCATTTGCAGTTACATAAACAATAATTCATTGGATGTGAAGACTGTTGGGATGTGCTGATCAGGTGCTATATAAATGCAAGTTCATTCTTTCTTTCCAGGATTTGAGCACATAATCTAAGATCTCCCATCCTGTAGTTATAAGCAAGTGCTGCATTGTTGAGATGGCCATCCTTTAGATGAAACTTTAAAACTTTTGCCCTGTCTGGTCATTCAGGTGGATGTCAAAGATCCTGGGGGATTAGTCAAAGAAGGACAGGCAGCTATCTTGTGTTTGAATATAAATTCTTCCTTAATGCAACATTATGGTGGGGGGGAAATTAAAAGATAAATTTCTGTTTGTGGGACCTTGCCATTCAAAAATGACTGCCAGCTTCCACTATGTACCAATATTGACTACACTTAAATTCATTATATGTGAAGTTCCTGAGAGATGTGATAATGCACTTATAACTACAAGTTATTTTTCTTTACTAGTCTCTAATGTAATTCAGTTTTATTTTACTGCATTGTTTTTCCTATTCAAATTATTTCACATCTCAAGTTTCTTCATTTGCTTTGATTATTCTTTTAAATGAATAATGGCCACTGTATTTTTAGTAGCTTTTAATGTGAATTATGGTCACTGCATCCTCTTCCTTTAGGGCCATAAGTGGTATCGTCTGGCCATGACTTAACTAATCTTTTCTCCAGCTTCGATCCAAATATTAAGTTCTCTATCTTAGCCACATTATTATGAGAAGAAGAGTGGAGGCTAGGCACTTTATCAGAGAAGGGAAGAGAAATGTTAAAAATTGCTTCAGCTGGCTGTTGCTCTACCCTAAGTAGCACAAGTGCAGGCTGGGGAACAAGCTGGTCGCCTTCTCAATTGCGGATTGTGTTGTGGAAGGAGCCGATTGGAAAATGGAAAGGGAAGAAATCTGAAATTAATTTTCAGAAAGAAGATCTTTGCCATAGTAAAATATTTTGTGTTCAGATGGCATTTATAAGATATCAAAATTATGTGACTGTTCTTGATGATATAGTCATTCAAGTTATAGACTCAAATAACCATGCAAAAGGGGAGCTTTTTGTTGTGGCACTGATGGAGTCCCATGAATTTTCTCTGAATGCTTTAACTTTACATCTCTATTCGTTCCATTTGTCTTCTAGAGTACAGTGTGGACAAACAGATTTTCGTCGTGTTATGTTCAATTTGATGATAGGGGGAAAATGCTACCTATTTTTGGGGCTTGCTTCTGCTAAAGATGTATGGTACATCTTTGAAAATGGAAGCTTGGAATGTGGTGTTGGGGGGAGGGAAGAGAAAAACGACCTTGGCTCCAAATAAAAAAATTAGATATGAAGAAGATGCAAACACGCAAGCTTTCTTGTGTATGACATGTCCACATGCTGTGGGAAAATACCTGTAGGGTGCAAAGCATGTATGTTAGTGCAAATTTTCCAATTGCTAAACAATAACAAATGAAAAATCACACCCATTCATAAACACACACCATGCATGTCACTATCTCTTCAAAAAAATACATTTAGAAGAAGGAACCAACCACATTCCTCAAAGTGTGAAAAAGCCTTTTGATACAATGCCACTATTAAATTTTCCATTCCCTCTCCCCATGTCATTTTAAAGACCTCTGGTATAGAATGTTTGGAATGTTGCCTTATATTCATTGATCATTATGGTAGTGTCTTTCTTTTTAAAAATTGGAAATTTATTTTACCAGATGTATTATATTTGGATAATATATAATGGAATAACTTTTACTCCGGGGTCATGTTAAGCAGAATTCTTTTAAATCTCATGAGCAAGCTACTGGTGGGGTTATTTTATATCAATGAGACAAGATCATTTTCAGTGAAAACTGTAGCCACAAACTGCACAGTGTAAATCACCAATCCACAGGGTAGAAGGACTTCAGTTTTGTGGCTGTGGTTCCCCACATTCTCCTTTGAGTTTGAATTTCAATCTCCGCTGTGTTTCTGTGCGAAGCAACCAAGTGGAAACTCTAGATTCTTTCTCATGGGGTGGAAAATTGTTGTTCCCTCTAATTTTTTTTTTGGCCCGCGTGGCCCCTTTAACAGGCTGCACGGGCCATTCAGAAGTCCACACATGCATGGTTTTTCTATTTAAAAGGCAGCTCACTGGCTGTGCGTCACCTGCAGAGCGCTGCAGCTTAAAGGGAACATATGCCATCCATGTGTACATCCTGGTGCTTTATTAAGAGTAGCTTTGGTAGTGGCCTGAGTGCAGATCACTTGGCTGTTTTCTTGATCTCAGTTGATTAGGGTTGTAACCTATGCCCACCACCAAATGGACAATTTTTGGCAAAGGTCCATTGTAAAGCCAATGAAATTACTTATTAGATTTTTTCATAGTCCAGTCTTGTGTAATATCCAAATTGTTAATTAATGGAAAGTCTGGGTCAAACTATGAAGGTGTATTTTCTTGCTGTTTGACAGGCTCTTCTCCTCCCCCCCCCCCCCCCCCCCACCCCCGACTGTCACAGGGAACAAATCTTAAATCAGCATTTTAATTTACTGAAATCTTTCTTCCTGTCAGGAGCCAGCACCAATGACAGAAGATTTATTAGAAGAACAGTCGGAGGTATTAGCTAAATTGGGGACGTCCGCTGAAGGAGCACACCTACGTGCTAGAATGCAGAGCGCCTGTTTGCTGTCAGACATGGAGTCCTTTAAGGTAAAATACCTTTTGAGAATGTCAATCTTCTTAGTCTGCAACTGTAGGGGAATACTACCCGATCTTAGAAATCATTTGGTGGAAAGGAAAGGCTTTGGATACTGTTCCTATTCCTGTGGTACATTCAGGATTGTACAGCATCACAGAAAAACATTGTGCATCTATGATATAATTCCTACAGAAGTTTGATTCCTAAATAAAATGCATTTTTTTATAAGCTAGAATTGTGCAGGAACAGAGCTGCAATAGCACAATGTACTGCAAGAATAAATGGTGTGCACATGATTGGGGAATGTACACTTGAGATTTCTGCACAACAGATTATAGTTGCATACATTATGCAGAGAATTTGGTTGTGTATGCTTTGAGTAGTTCACTCGTTATTTTTCTAAATAAAGTGTACAAAACAATGTTATGCATTTGAGTCTGGGTAACTCCAAGCATGTGGATGTGCAGAGGCAACTGGTAAAGTTACAGAGCAAGAGAGGACTTGGGGCTCATTGTGGATAAAACATTGAAGGTTCATAGCAGTGTGAAATGGTTGCTTGGGCATATTAATGGAGGGCTACTGGTGCTTGTACAACAGTATGAGTTAGTAACCCTTTGGAGAGAAGGGTAATCGATGAAAGCAAAAATATACTGACTTTTATTGCAAAGGTTTACTAATAAAATATTTGCAGAGTGATAACGACTACATAGAGTCAGAGTTATACAGCACAGAAAGAGGCCCATCGTGTCCGTGCCGGCCATCAAGCCCTGTCTATTCTAATCCCATTTTCCAGCACTTGGTCCGTAACCTTGTATGCTATGGCGTTTCAAGTGCTCATCTAAATGCTTCTTGAATGTTGTGAGGGTTCCTGCCTCTACCACCCTTTCAGGCAGAGAGTTCCAGATTCCAACCACCCTCTGGGTGAAAAGTTTTTCCTCAAATCCCCTCTAAACCTCCTGCCCCTTACCTTGAAACTATGCCCCCTGGTTATTGACCCCTCTACTAAGGGGAAAAGTTCCTTTGTTTTTACCCTATCTATGCCCCTCATAATTTTGTACATCTCAATCAGGTCCCCCCTCAGCCTTCTCTGCTCTAAGGAAAACAACCCCAGCCTGTCCAGTCTCTCTTCATAGCTCCAGCCCAGGTAACATCCTGGTGAATCTCCTCTGCACCCTCTCCAATGCAATCACATCCTTCCTACAGTGTGGCGACCAGAACTGCACACAGTATTCCAGCTGTGGCCTAACTAGCGTTTTGTACAGCTCCATCATAACCTCCCTGCTCTTGCTTTCATTAGCCGAGGCATAGAATATAAGTATCCCATACGCCTTTTTAACCACCTTATCTACCTGTCCTGCTGCCTTCAGGGATCTATGTACATGCACACCAAGATCCCTCTGATCCTCTGTCCTTCCTAGGGTCCTACCATTCATTGTGTATTCCCTTGCCTTGTTAGTCCTAGCAAAATGCATCACCTCACACTTTTCAGGGTTAAATTCCATTTGCCACTGTTCTGCCCATCTGACCAACCCGTCTATATTGTCCTGTAGCCTGTGGCTTCCCTCCTCGCTATTTACCACCCCACCAATTTTCGTGTCCTTTGCGAACTTACTGATCATACCTCCTACATTCATATCTAAATCAGTAATATACACTACAAAAAGCAAAGGACCCAGCACCGATCCCTGCGGTACACCACTGGACACAGGCTTCCAGTCACAAAAACAATCTTCGACCTTCACCCTCTGCCTCCTGCCACTAAGCCAATTTTGGATCCAATGTGCCAAATTGCCCTACATAGAAACATAGAAGATAGGAGCAGGAGTAGGCCATTCGGCCCCTCGAGCCTGCTCTGCCATTCAATGAGATCATGGCTGATCATCCAAACTCAGTACCCTGTCCCTGCCTTCTACCCATATCCCTTGATCCCTTTAGCCTTAAGAAATATATCTAACTCCTTCTTGACTATATTTAATGAATTGGCCTCAACTGCCTTCTGTGGTAGAGAATTCCACAGGTTCACCACTCTCTGGGTGAAGAACTTCCTCCTCAGGTCTGTCCTAAATGGCTTACCCCTTATCTTTAGACTGTGACCCCTGGTTCTGGACTTCCCCGCCATCGGGAACATCCTTCCTGCATCTAGTCTGTCTAGTCCTTTTAGAATTTTATAAGTTTCAATGAGAGCCCCTCATTCTTCTAAACTCCAGCGAGTATAAGCCCAATTGACCCAATCTCTCCTCGTATGCCATTCCTGCCATCCCAGCTATCAGTCTGGTGAATCTTTGCTGCACTCCCTCCATGGCAAGAACATCCTTCCTCAGATAAGGTGACCAAAACTGCACACAATACTCAAGATGTGGTCTCACCAAGGCCCTGTACAACTGCAGCAAGATATCCTTGCTCCTGTACTCGAATCCTCTCACTATGAAGGCCAACGACCATTTGCCGCTTTAACCGCCTGCTGCACCTGCATGCTTACCTTCAGCAACTGGTGCACAAGGACACCCAGGTCTCGTTGCACTTCCCCCTTCTCCCAATCTATTGCCGTTCAGACAATAATCTGCCTTCCTGTTTTTGCCACCAAAGTGGATAACCTCGCATTTATCCACATTATATTGCATCTGCCGTACATCTGCCCAATCACCCAACCTGTCCAAATCATACTGGAGTTTCTCGGCATCCTCCTCACAGCACACACGCCCACCCAGCTTTGTGTCGTCTGCAAACTTGGAGGTATTACATCTAGTTCCCTCGTCTAGATCATTCTAGTTCCCTCGTCTAGATCATATCCTGGATCCTATGGGCTCTTACCTTCTTGACCAGTCTCCCATGTGAGACTTTGTCAAAAGCCTTACTGAAGTCCATGTAGACTACATCAACTGCACTACCCTCATCCACGCACCTATTCACCCCCTCTCAAAGTTCAATCAAATTGGTTAGACATGATCTCCCCCTGACAAAGCCATGCTGACTATCCTTGATTAATCCTTGCCTCTCCAAGTGGAGACTAATTCTGTCCCTCAGAATTTTTTCCAATAATTTCCCTACCACTGATATAAGGCTTACTGGCCTGTAATTCCCTGGTTTATCCCGACTATCCTTCTTGAATAATGGTACTACGTTAGCTGTCCTCCAGTCCTCTGGCACCTCCCCTGTGGCCAGAGAGGATCTAAAATTTGTGTCAGAGCCTCTGCAATCTCCTCCCTTGCCTCACTCAACAGCCTGGGATACACCTCGTCTGGGCCTGGGGATTTATCCACTTTTAAGCCCGCTAAAACCGCTAGTACCTCCTCCCTCTCAATACGAATTTGTTCAAGTATATCTCAATCCCCCTGCCTGATTTCTATGCCTACATCGTCCTTCTCCATAGTGAACACAGATGCAAAATATTCATTTAAAACCTTACCTACATCTTCCGGTGCTACACACACATTGCCATTTTGGTCCCTAATGGGCCCTACTCTTTCCCTGGTTATCCTCTTGCCCTTAATCTATATATATATATATATAAAAGAGCTCGTCTGTCTGTCCCGATGTCTGTCTGTCCGTTCTCTATACGTTTGAAAGTTATAGAGCGTACCGACGCGCGCGTCGCCTCAAGAAAGCTTGCGATTCTGGACCAGTCATAGGCGTATTTACGTTTCGGCCGGACAAAAACCGCGCCCGCGGTATCCGAAAAACTTTCAGCCTTCCGCTCATTAGCATCTCATTAGCGACCGTGTGACGTCGAGGTCGACCAATCGGACGGCGGGTTCCTTCCTACAGTTGAGTGTCGAGTGACTCGACGATTGACCAATTCTACGCTTCGGTAACCTGACCGGTCGACCGATCGGTGCGTGTGTGGGCGGGCCTTATCCTTCTGAACTGAGGCGAGTGGCCGCCATCTTGATTCTTCACGATTTTTTCCCCACACTTTCAGTGTGTTAGGGAAGTAAGGTAAATATTTGAATTATGTGTTAGGGAATTAATTAACAATTTATTTGAGTTTTATATTGTGTTTAGCAACCCCCCCCCCCCCCCTCCTCCTCACCCTCGCGCAGGGGGGACTCGGGGCCTGAAGCTCAAAAAATTTCTCTCTCTCTCTCTCCTTCTCTCTCTCCTTCTCCTCTTCCCTCTCTCTCCTTCTCCTTTTCCCTCTCTCCTCTTCCCTCTCTCTCCTTCTCCTCTTCCCTCTCTGTCTCTCTACTTCCCCCTCTCAGGTTTCACGGTGTCGCGGACTGAGCGTGGGCGGGCCGCCCGAAGTTTCCCGCTCGCTAACGGCCGCCAAGCCGCCCTTGCCTGCTCCCCGCGGGCCGCCTCGCGCCGCCCGCACTGACCGCGCATGCGCTGACCGCGCATGCGCCGCCCGCACTGACTGCGCATGCGCCAACCGCGCATGCACCGCCCGCACTGACCGCGCATGCGCCGCCCGCAGCAGCCGTCCATCAGCCGCGCGATACGCGGGGGACCTCAGCTCCGGTCCGTCCCGGCCTCAGAACCCGACCGCGCCTTAAGCGCTAGGCCCCGCACGGCCGCTATCGCAACGGCACTGGACCTCAGGCGCTAGGCAGGGGGAGGGGCCGGACAGAGGGGAGCGGGGGAGGGGAGGGGGTGGGGGAGGGGAGGGAGGGAGGGGAGGGGAGGGAGGGAGAGGAGGGGAGGGGAGGGGAGGGAGAGGAGGGGAGGGGAGGGAGAGAGGGGAGGGAGGGATAGGACAGGGAGAGGGGGGACACACAGGGGCAGGGAGACCAAGCGCCCCAAAATTGCCCTCGCAACGCGGGGCTCCCCAGCTAGTATACTTATATAAAACACCTTGGGATTTTCCTTTTATTTTGCCCGCCAATGTTTTTTCATGGCCCCTCTTCGCTCTCCTAATTTCTTTAAGTACCCCCCTGCACTTTCTATACTCTTCTAGGGCTTCCACTGTTTTTAGTCCTTTGTATCTGCCAAAAGCCTCCCTTATTTTCCTAATCCATTCTTGTATATCTCTTGACATCCAGGGTTCCCTGGGCTTGTTGGTCCCACCCTTGACCTTTACAGGAACATGTTGGCGTAGTACTCTCTCTATTTCCTTTCTGAAAGACTCCCACTGCTCTGTTCCCCTTACGATAGAATCCCCTATCACTATTGCTCTCCCACTCTTTTTCCTCCCCTCCTCTGCAGCTGAGCCACTCGTAGTGCTACGGACTTGGCTCTTGCTGCATTTCCCTGAGAAACCATCTTCCCCCATCAGTATCTAAAACGGAAAATCTGTTGGAGAGTGAGATGGACCCAGGGGACTCCTGCACTCGCTTCCTAGTTCTTTACTCTGTCTGACGGTCACACATTCCCTGTCTGCTTGTGCACTCTATCTGCGGTGTGACCACCTCGTTAAACGTGCTATCCATGAAGATCTCAGCTTCGCGGATGCTCCACAGTGACTCCAGCTGCAGCTCCTGCTCCAAAACGCGGATTTCGAGTAGCTGCAGCTGGAGACACTTCCTGCACGTGTTTGCCCTGGACACCGAAAGTGTCCCTGACTTCCCACATAGCACAGAAGGAGCACTCCACGCAGCCGAGCTGCCCTGCCATGTTTTACCCTTAATTTACTCCCTTTACTTTTTAAATTAAAGAATATTAGGGACCTTACTTCCCTTTAAACACTACTTACTCTAATCTGGGAGATCTTACTTTTACTTCAACGACTGGACTGTAGAAATACTCACCAGGTCCTACTTACCAATCAGCTCCTTCCCTGGATGTGACGTCACTTTAGCGGTTTTGCAGTTGTTGTTGTTTGACTGCTCCCGCTCTCGGACTCTTTCCTTGGTGTAAAGTAAGAACCAATTCCCAAATCGCAGCACTCTGTTTAAACCGCACTCAGGGCTCCACCCAGGGCCGGTGCCGGTGAGTCTGGGCCTCGCTCGCTCTGCCGCTGCTTAAATCCTCGGCGTCCTCACTCAGGCTCCACCCAGGGCCGCTGCTACTGCCTGTGACGTCCTTGTGGTTTTTCTCACTTTTCCGTTCTCTGCGCTCAGTCTTCACCCAGGGCCGCTTTCGCTGCTGCTGCGGCCGGTGAATCTGGAGTACATCTTAAAGGAAATAATGTAACTTTACAGTGAAAAATTATTTTGTGACCCACTTGATTTTTTTTTCTTAGGCTGCGAACCCTGGCTGTTGTCTGGAAGATTTTGTGAGGTGGTACTCTCCACGTGACTATATTGAGGAAGAATTCACCGATGAAGCAGGTGACAAGGTTCTCCAGGGAGAGTTAAGTCCCAGAATGAAAATCCCTGGTAACATGTGGGTGGAGGCATGGGAAACGGCAAAGCCAATTCCTGCTCGACGACAGAGACGTCTGTTTGATGACACAAGGGAGGCTGAAAAGGTATGACTGACTTAAATAGTTATGTTAGTGATGGTGTAATGAGGGGAAACCAGAATGATTAGAAAAATTGAGAGGAGGTATGAAAAAAGGTTGCAGGGCACATAGAGAAATAGTAAAGGATCTTAGACTCTTGAAAAGTAAAATAATAAAGACTAGAGAGAATTAGAGATGAGAAAGGAAATCTTCTCATGAAGATATAGAAGGCATAATAAATTAATACTTTGCTTCAGTTTGCACACGAGAATGATATTAGAAATGGAAAGATACAAGAGCAGCAGCTGCAACAATTGGATAGGATAACAATAGTTATGGAGGCAGCGCTGAAAAGTTGGTGAAATCATAAATGGCACTGCGGCCTGTTGCCTTGTATAATGCTGAGGGAAGTCAGCATGGAAATAATTGACTTTCACAACATCCTTGGATATGGAAGTTATGCCAGAGGATTGTAAAGCTGTCTTTATAAATAAAAGCAAAAAGGATAAACCGGGTAACTATAACCTAATATTGGTAGTAGGAAAGCTTCAAAAGAGCAGTTTTGTCCAATACATTAGCCACTAGCCACATGTAGCTAATTGCATTTCTGATTAGTAAATAAAGAGTAATAGACACCATTATTAGGCATGTGATCTCAGTAATCGTACTCACGCAGCATTCGCACGGCGTATACTTGAAGTTTTTTTGTGCATTTATTGGTGAAGTGGGAAGACGAAAAGTAGAGTGAGTGTTTTTTGATTGTTGAGTGTTTTACTTCTTTGGTTACTGAATGGGTTAATTAACGGCAGCCAGCATGATACTAGGCAGAAGAGGCTTTGAGGGGAGACTGGAGAAACTGGACCTGTTTTCATTAAATCAAAAGAAGGTTAAGAGAAGTTTCATAAGCGAGATTAAAATTATGAGGGGCTTTGATAAGGTAAATAGGGAAAAACTATTTTTACTGGTTGGTGAGTTGGTAACTAGAGGGCAACTAGCACAAAGGAAAATGGTTGTGGTGGTTGGAGGTCATTCATCACAGCCCCACGACACCGCTGCAGGAGTTCCTCAGGGCAGTGTCCTAGACCCAACCATCTTCAGCTGCTTCATCAATGACCTTCCCTCCATCATAAGGTCAGAAGTGAGGATGTTCGATGACTGCACAGTTTTCAGTGCTAATCGCAACTCCTCAGACAATGAAGCCGTCTACACCCGCATGCAGCAAGACCTGGATGACATTCAGGCTTGGGCTGATAAGTGGCAGGTAACATTCGCGCCACACAAGTGCCAGGCAATGACAATCTCCAACAAGCGAGTGTCTAACCACCGTCCCTTGACATTCAACTGCATTACCATCGCCAAATCTCCCACCAGCAATATCCTTGGGGGTGGGGGGTGGGGTGGGGTGTCACCATTGAACAGAAACTTAACTTGGAACAGCCACATAAATACTGTGGCAACAAGAGCAGGTCAGGTCAGAGGCTGGGTATTCTGCGGCGAGTGTCTCACCTCCTGACTCCCCAAAGCCTTTCCACCATCTACAAGGCACAAGTCAGGAGTGTGATGGAATACTCTCCACTTGCCTGGATTAGTGCAGCTCCAACAACACTCGAAGTTCGATGCCATCCAAGACAAAGCAGCCCGCTTGATTGGCACCCCATCCACCAATTTAAACATTCACTTCCTCCACCACTGGCGTACCGTGGCTGCAGTGTGTACCATTTACAAGATGCACTGCAGCAACTCGCCAAAGCTTCTTTGGCAGCACCTCCCAAGCCTGCTACCTCTACCACCTAGAAGGACATGCGCAGCAGGCGTATGGGAACACCACCACCTCCAAGTCACACAACATCCAGCCTTGGAATATATTGCTGTTCCTTCATCGTCGCTGGGTCAAAATCCTGGAACTCCCCCCGTAACAGCACGGTGGGAGTACCTTCACCACACATGGAATATCTTGCTAGAAACAGTGGTGGAAGCAGTATCCATATCCATATTGGTCTTTGAAAGAAAAGATTAATATTTATCAAGTAATAATTAAAGGGAATGGGCAAGGACGTGGATAGCAGGGTTCCCTCTAATTAATTTTTTTTGGTACTGAGCGGGCCACAAACTCCTTTTGAGCGCAACCTTTTTTGACCATGGGCAAATTTTACAACAACCTTCTTCTTAGGCAGTCCCTCGGAACCGAGGATGACTTGCTTCCACACTATAAAAATGAGTTCTCAGGTGACTGATGAGTCCAATGCGGGACCTACAGTCGCTCTCGGGTGGGGCAGACGGTGGTTGAAGGGGCGGGTGGATGGGGTGCTTGGGTTGACTTGCGCTCTTTCCGCTGTTTGCGCTTGGCTTCCGCTTGCTCCTGGCGAAGAGACTCGAGGTGTTCGGCGCCTTCCCGGATGCGTCTCCTCCACTTTGTGCGGTCTTGGGCCAGGGATTCCCAGGTGTCGGTGGGGAAGTTGCACTTTTTCCAAGGAGGCTTTGAGGGTGTCCGCAAGATCCTGCAAATCCATTGGCAGGATAGGCGCACCAACGTCGGTGTTCTCGCTCAGGCCGACATCCCCAGCATCGAAGCTTTGACCACACTCGATCAGCTCCGATGGACGGGCCACATCGTCCGCATGCCCGATACGAGACTCCCAAAACAAGCGTTCTGCTCGGAGCTCCGACATGGCAAGATAGCCCCAGATGGGCAGGGCAACAACAGCAACCACTTAAAAGCATACGATAGCAAAATACTGCGGATGCTGGAAATCCGAAATAACAACAGAAAATGCTAGAAAAACTCAGCAGGCCAGGCAACATCCGTGGAGAGAGAAATAGAGTCAATGTTTCGGGTCGAAACCATTCTACAGAACTGAGAGAAAAGGCAGGAAATGAAACAAAAGGCAGTTTGGGGGCTGGGAAATGGGGGAGGGGATGAAAGAAGAGATATTCAAGGTGAGACGAGATAGTAGTCGGATAGGTAACGACACAGACTGGCTCTAGGTGAAGTGTGAAATGCGCCGGCAGAGTGAGAGACAGCTGCCATGTGGGAGAGAGAGAGAGAAAAAAGGAAAAGTCACAAAGCAAAAGTGTGGATAAAAAATATATAAAAATATGATAGGGGCCGAGGTTATGATCTGAAATTGTTGAACTCGATATTGAGTCCGGAAGGCTGTAAAGTGCCTAATCGGAAGATGAGGTGCTGTTCCTCGAGTTTACGCTGAGCTTCCGTGGAACAATGCAAGAGGCCGCAGACGGTGAGGTCTGAGTGGGAGTGGAGCGGTGAATTGAAATGACAGGCGACCGGAAGCTCGGGGTCCCCCTTATGGACTGAACGGAGGTGTTCCGCAAAGCGGTCACCCAATCTGCGTTTGGTCTCCCCAATGCAGAGGAGACCACATCGTGAGCAGCGAATACAGTATACTAGATTGCAAGAAGTACAAGTAAATCGCTGTTTCACCTGGAAGGGGTGTTTGGGGCCCTGGACAGTGGGAAGGGGGGAGGTGTATGGGCAGGTGTTGCTGCATCTGCGCTTGCACGGGAAGGTGCCAGGGGAAGGGGTGCTGGGGGTGATAGGAGTGGACTAGGGTGTCTCGGAGGGCGTGGTCCCTACGGAATGCTGAAAGGGGAGGGGAGGGGAAGATGCGTTTGGTGGTGGAATCAGGTTGGAGATGGCGGAGGATGATCCGTTGAATGTGGAGGCTGGTGGGGTGAAAGGTTCCCTCCCACTCACTCACACTCTCTCTTGCTCCTCCCAGTCTCTCTTGCTCCCTCCCTCCCAGTCTCTCTCTCGCTCCATCTCGCTCTCCCCAGTCTCTCTCTCTCTCTCTCTCCCCTCCCCCAGTTTCTCTGTGTCTCTCTCTCCCTCCCAGTCTCTCTCTCTCTCTTCCCCTCCCCAGTTTCTCTTTCTCTCTCTCCCCTCCCCCAGGGACTCCGTTCAGTCCGTAAGGGTGACCCTGAGCTTCCGGTCGCCTGTCATTTTAATTCACCGCTCCATTCCCACTCGGACCTCACCGTCCTTGGCCTCTTGTATTGTTCCACGGAAGCTCAACGTAAACTCGAGGAACAGCACCTCATCTTCCGATTAGGCAGTCTGCAGCCTTCCGGACTCAATATCGAGTTCAACAATTTCAGATCATAAGCTCGGCCCCCACTTCATTTTCTCTTGTAATTGTTCCACTCCTTTCCCCCCCCCCCCTCCCCTTTTGTTTCTCTCTCACACCTGGCAGCTATCCTTTGCCCTGCCAGTACACTTTACACCCAATCCCAGCCTATTACCATCTCGTCTAGCTTCTAATCTCTTTTACTTCTTTTGTTTCTTTTATTCTTTTGTCCGATCGCAGCCCTGCCTTCGATCTAGTTTCTTTTCTTTCCAGTTTTGAAGAAGGGTCCAACCCGAAACGTCAGCTTAAATTTCTCTCCACGGATGTTGCCTGACCTGCTGAGTTTTTCCAGCATTTTCTGTTGTTGTTACAATGTGCTCTGTCAGGTGTCCCATCAAAGTTAATCATAACATCTCGGGGTCATTATATGATTAAGATATGCTAATATTGGAGATTAGTTGGGACTAGCTTCTATGTTTCTATGGGACAATGGTGGAGTAGGACGAAAACAGACGGGTTGGGAGTCATCCCCTGTGAGGTGTTAATGGCAGATTGGTCAGAACAATAGAGGCACTGAAACTAACACATTAGCAACTATTAGCAAGTTCACATTATCTATTTAAGATTGTCCAGGTCATCTCCTGTTCCTTTGTAACAGGAAACATCAAGCTGTTAAACCAAAGATGGCCATTAAGTCAGGTTTGGAGAAAAGGAACTTCACTTCAATATACATTCTGGACAAAGTCTCACACATCCCATGCTACCTCGGACACGATTTGCCTTTAACAAATCTATGCTGGCTGTCCTTTATTAATGGACGTGTCTATTCACAACACCAAAGTTCTGATGACATAGAAACATAGACATAGAAGATAGGAGCAGGAGTAGGCCATCCGGCCCTTCGAGCCTGCTCTGCCATTCAATGAGATCATGGTTGATCATCCAAATTCAGTACCCTGTCCCTGCCTTCTCCCCATATCCCTTGATCCCTTTAGCCTTAAGAAATACATCCAACTCTTTTTTGAATATATTTAATGAACTGGCCTCCACCGCCCTCTGTGGCAGAGAATTCCACAGGTTCACCACTCTCTGGGTGAAGAAATTCCTCCTCATTTCAGTCCTAAATGGCTTACCCCTTATCCTTAGACTATGACCCCTGGTTCTGGACTCCCCGGCCATCATAAACATCCTTCCTGCATCTAGTCTGTCCAGGCCTGACAGAATTTTATAAGTTTCGATGAGATCCCCTCTCAATCTTCTAAACTCCAGTGAGTATAAGCCCAATCGACACAATCTCTCCTCATACGTCATTCCTGCCATCCCAGGTATCAGCCTGGTGAATCTTCGCTGCACTCCTTCCATGGCAAGAACGTCCTTCCTCAGGTAAGGCGACCAAAACTGCACACAATACTCAAGGTGCGGTCTCACCAAGGCCCTGTACAACTGTAGCAAGACATCCTTGTTCTTGTACTCGAACCCTCTTGCTACGAAGGCCAACATACCATTTGCCTTCTTAACCGCCTGCTGCACCTGCATGCTTACCTTCAGCGACTGGTGCACAAGAACACCCAGGTCTCTTTGCACTTCCCCTTCTCCCAATCTATTGCCATTCAAATAATAATCTGCCTTCCTGTTTTTGCCACCAAAGTGGATAACCTCACATTTATCCACATTATAGTGCATTTGCCATGTTTCTGCCCAATCACCCAATCTGTCCAAATCGTACTGGAGTTTCACGACATCCTCCTCACAGCTTACCCTCCCACCCAGCTTTGTGTCGTCTGCAAATTTGGAGATATTACATCCAATTCACTCGTCCAGATCATTAATATATATTGTGAACAGCTGGGGTCCTAGGACCGATCCTTGCGGTACCCCACTAGTCACTGCCTGCCACTCGGAAAACGACCCGTTTATTCCAACTCTTTGCTTTCTGTCCGCCAACCAGTTCTCTATCCAAATCAATACCTTTCCCCCAATCCCATGTGCCTTAATTTTGCACGCTAATCTCTTATGACGAGACCTGATTGCTGATTGGTCCCCTTGGAGAACGTGACACATCCAGCAGTTTCTCTGGAATGTGTAATTCAATCCTCCCTGTCTACATAATTGGTTACTTTGCAGTCAATTTCAATTTTTATTTGCCATATGTAACTAGTACAATGGAATGCTTACTCCCCGATCACTCCCACAATAAGCTGTGGGAGCTCACAGAGACACGTCGCTATTCTCCAGCGCCATGTTCAGAAAAAGTAAATTCAATTGCATCCAATGACAGTGGGAACGCGATGTCCCTCAGCCGCTCCGACACGCGGCCTCCTCGCTGTTGCCGGCTCCACGATGTGGTGGCCTGCTTCTCCCGCTCACTGTCCAGCCTCTGGCCACTATGCCCGGCTCTCCCTCCTCCCAGTCGGACTGCGAGCTTCCCGCCAAGGAGCTGCCGGCCGACGTGCTGTAGCGGGTCGTCGTAGCTGCTGCTGCTGCGCTGCCTCCGTCCGACTCGCCGAACACATCGTCGAGATGTATAAGCTCCGATCGCCGCGGCCTCCTCCTCACGGTCGCCGGCTCCACGGTCCGACGGCCTGGGGCCTGCTTCTCCCGCTCATGGTCTGGCCTCTGGCCGCCATGCCCGGCTCCCCTCCTCCCAGTTGGAATGTGAGCTTCCCGCCGAGGAGCTGCCAGCCGACGTGCTGTAGCGGGTCGTCGTCGCTGCTGCGCTGCCTCTGCCCGACTCGCCGAACACATCGCTCTGGGAGCGGGCGGCGGGGGAGCAGGCCGTCCAAAGCAGGGAGAGCGCTTACCTCCGGACCGCCTCGGTCGCCATCTTGACTCTGCCTTTTGAGGCTGCTCCAGACAGAACAGAGCTCACCCTCACAGGTTAAGACCTTCTCCCACCCAGCCGCCCCCCACCCCCAAACAACTTCATGACCTCCCCTCCCCCGCCCTCATAGATGGGGCATTGTGTGTGGGTCATGGATTGTTAACAAGTTTGTTGGGTATGAAGTGAATAGTGACTTGTGTCGTGGCCTCTGGATTTTGTCGAGTCCAATGATGTCACTTGTCACATGTGCACCAAGCTTTCGGAGAAATCA